>NC_050574.1:169495641-169810919 GCF_011100635.1 Trichosurus vulpecula
TGTTCTCCAGATTAGTTGTTTTTCTTATGAGATGTTTCATATTCTCTTCTATTTTTTCATTCTTTATATTTTGTTTCATTATTTCTGGATTTCTTATAACTTTGCTGGCCTTCCCCTTGCCCAGTTCTGATTTTCCAGGAGTCATTTTCTTCCTTAAGATTCTGGATCTGGTGCAGCTAGGTGGTGCAGTAAATAGAGCACCAGCCCTGGAGTCAAGAGGACCTGAGTTCAAATCAGACACTTGACACTAGCTGTGTGACCTTGGGCAAGTCATTTAACCCCAATTGCCTTGCCATGCCCCCTCCAAAAAGAAAAAAAAAAGAATCTGGATCTCCTTTTCTAATTGGTTAACTTTATTTCATAATCTTCTTGTTTTTCTTGGATTTTTTTTTTTTTTAGTTTTTCCTCAATCTCATTTGATTTTTTTAAAAGTATTTTTTTAAGTTCTTCTGAATTCGTTTTGGGTAGGTAACCAGTTGACATTACTCTTTGGGGTACAAGAGAGTTTCTTTGCTTTAATATCCTCCTGTGAAGATGAACTCCAGTCATCTCTATTCCCTCCATAACCCTCTATAGTTGGATTCTTTCTCCTTTGCCTGTGTATTTTATTTTTTTGTAATAGCTTAATTTTTTAATTCTAGTCCTGGGATATTGGGGATGGTGCCTCTGGCCTCAGATCCTCTTGTATTCTTCAGTTTTCCCCTCTGACCTTGAACCCAAACCAAGACCTCAAGCTTCCTGTAAATGCCCACTGCTAGCTACGTCCCTGCCCCTATTGTTTCTGCACTCACTGGGCATGTGCTGGTTCCTTCTGCCTCCCACCCCCACATGTACCCTCACCCCCTCCCACCTCTTTCCTGCCCCGTCTCTGCAGCACAGTTGGATCTGGCATTCCTTGTCACTAGAGGTTCCCTCCACCTTTCCTGGCAACTCCCCTCATTGTCCCAGGGGTAAAAGTTCCTGTAGCTGGGGCAAGGCAGTCTCCCAACACAGTTAACCCCAGGGCTTTGCTGCTTGTGATTTAAGCTGTCCCTAGCCTGGAGGTGTTTACTCTTCACAGAGACCAAACCTTGTCCCAGGATTTTTCTTCAGATCTTCTCAGATTGTCCCAGTAGGACCCCTGTTCTGCCCCTTCTCTTATTTATTTTTACCACTCTACGTTTGCCCTGAGATGCTGTTTAATCTCTCTTGTGGAGGAAAATATTGAGAGCTTGGAATTTTCCGACCTACTCCTCCATCTTCCCAGGATCATCTCCCTCTCAAGGGACTTTCAACCAAGTGTTCTACTCTCATCACTGGCATTATGCTAATTTGTGCTATTGGATAATGCAGTGAGATGGAGGATGTTGTTCAATGAATGTGGATATGTTTTAGTACATGGTCTCACAGTCCTTGAGTGACAGTCTATATTAGGAAGGCAGAATTTATGATTTCAAAGAGAATCTCATATGTGCCTAAAAGGTCCGGAACCACAGGATATAAGGAATTCTCTAGGCAGAAGGCAGGAGAACTAAAGCATGTATTTACACTCCACAGTAACAATCCCACAAACCAGCATCCCCATTTTGATATTTTCATCAAAAGCTTCCAGGCCCAATAAGTCCGCCTCACAAGGGTAACTAGGAGGCCACAGAGAAGCGAGATGGTATAAGGCAAAATCGTATACATGCTTCCCCTCTACGGTAAGAAGATTACCCACTAGCCTCTAGTCAGCTCTGCTACCGGCAGCTCAGCTTCGGCTGTAGGTGTCTCTGGCTCCAACCGGAAAAGGAAAAGGAGGATCTTCAAGCTGTCCTCTCCCCTCTTATAGAGTTTTTGACATCATCAAGCACCGCTTGAACGACCAGGGCCGATTGGTTCTTGACTTGGCCCCTCCCCCAGCGTAGACCACGTTAACACACCTCCCTTCAGCCAGCGCCACGACTTATCACACAGGAAGCTCTGGTCCTGCCCCGGAAGAGCAAGCCCCAGTGTCCAGGGAAGCTCAACGAGGCGAGCTGAGTCATTCAAAGAAAACAAAGTCCATTCTGGCTACACAGTCTCAGTGACTGGGCAAGAAGATCACAGCCTTGGTTGACATGGCACTCCTGTACTGCCTGGGAGCTCAGAAATCTTAGTTTTATTCTTGACTCAGCTACCAGCACATGGTATAACCCACTATGGCCTCTATGCCTCATCTTAACAAACTGTATAATGGAGATGATGACAGTTGCCTACAGTGCCTTTTAAACCTATGGGAATGAAAGGACTGGGGACATATGTAATTATTAAGCTGTTCTTTCACATTAGCATAGGTTAGGTGGTCTGATACTCAGGAAGCCGAAAATCGAACAGTGAATTTCCTGACTCCATAGATTTTTTCCACTATTATATTATAGGGAATATCCCTATAATATCCAAGTTTCTAGAATGTAGCTGGTCTGATCAATGGTCAGTTGTACCAATTAATAATTCATTTCTCAATATGAACACACACACACACACACACACACACATCCACTCTATATATCCCTGGAGAGGAAGCAGTACTTTGGAATGTTCCATCCCCTGGCATATGTCACACTCTAGTCCTAAGTCAGCTATGGCCTTTGTTAATGAAACTTGCCAGGTTTCTCCAACGATTATCTGATTACTCATATCCTTCCACCTACTAATGAGACTTCATTATCCCAAATCTATTAAGGACCAGTACATTTTCATGGAGGGATCTTCACTGGTGGTGATCAGTAAAGCTAGCAGGCTGAACTCCACTAAATAAATGGAGTTTTATTTGGAAGAGTAAGAAAGGGAGGTATTCAATGAGAAGTATCAAATGCATAGACAATTAGTACAAGTTTCTAGCTCATTACAAACAAATCTATAAAAAAATTACTCCTATAAAATGATAATAAAGTTCTTAACAACCATCTTGAAGATGTAAGGTTTCTGATAAGATAAATGTCTCTGAAAGGAGATTGGCAATGGATACTTCTTCTGGATCCAGTTGGGCCTACTTTGATATATGTTATCAACCACCTCCAGGAGGAAGAGAGAGGGAAGAAGGGAGGGAGAGAAGGAAAAAGAGAGAGAGAGAGAGAGAGAGAGAGAGAGAGAGAGAGAGAGAGAGAAAGAGATAATGGCAAAGACAGCTAGCCAAGAAACAGAAGAGAGGAGAGAGAGAGAGAGATTCCTTCAAAGGAAGAAATCAGTTTTAATTGATCTGCCTTATTCATGACAAAGCTGCTTTCTCCATCTTGTCAGCATAATTTGTTCATAGTGCTATAGATTTAGAGACAGCCAGGTGGTACAGTGGATAGAGTGTCAGACTTGGAGTCAGGAAGACTTCTAATTAAGTTCAATCTGGCCTCAGATATTTACTAGCTGTGTGACCCTGGGCAAGTCACTTCACCCTGTTTGCCTCAGTTTCCTCATCTGTAAAATAAGCTGGAGAAGCAAATGGCAAACCACTTTAGTATCTCTTCCAAGAAAAACCTGAACAGGGTCACGAATAGTTGAATGCAACTGAAACAATTGAATCGCAACAAGAAATCATTGATTTCCATCTGAAAGGGACTTCAGAGGTCATCTGGTCTAACCCTGTCACTTTATAGTTGAAGAAACCCAGTTACTTTATAGGCCTAGAGGGGTTAAGTGACTTACTTGTCCAAGGTTGTTCACGTAGTAAATAACAGAGCTGGGATTTGATCCCAAGTCTCACCTCTAATTCCAAATGCAGCGCTCCCTGCAACATGCCATGCCTCCTTTGTGATCACCACAGTGTTAAATCAAGGGGGTCCTGCCCTGCTCATAAACGAAAAGGTACTCTGTCAACCTGATCCATCCTCTCTTTCTTAAGACCTATGGAGCCAGACAAAAAGGAAGGTATTACTACCCTTCCCCACCCTACCAGCACCATTCCAAAGAGCTAAAAATAGTTAAGCGGGTTATCAGCTGTTAAATACTATATTCTCAGATGGTTAAACAGACAGGCCCCTAACACAGTGCCTGGCACATAGAAACACTTAAGAAATGCTCTGTCGATTGGTGTCTGGCTGCCTATCTGTCTGCAGTCTGTTGATCCACCCGTTCTTTTTCCTTCCTTCCTCCTTTTCTTTCTTTTATCTATCTATCTATCTATCACCTTCACTAAGGAAGGTTTGAGTTGCATCTGAGTTTTAATCTCAACTTTGTTCAAGGAAATTAATTCACCTCTCTGAGCTTCAGTTTCTTCACCTGTGAACATAAAGAAGTTGGATTAGATGTTCCCTAAGAATCTTTTCCTCCCTATGTTCTGTGACACTAGGAACAATTGCAGTGGTCAGTCCTAAATTCTGTCAAGTAAAAGAAAACACATAATAAAGAGTAATCTTCTGCAGAAGATAGAATACACATTGTAAGATTTCCCAGCTCTAAAGCTGCTGAAGCATACCATCAGAGAGCCAGCTTAATGGTAATGCTTGACATTTTTGTAACATTTTAACATTACAAAGCAAATTGTTCCCTGTAATAGTCACGGTCTATCTCCTATGAGGTAGGTAATGATAATGAGAGCTCCCATTTGTATAGCACTTACGGTTTGCTAAACACTTTGTAAGTGTTATCTCATTTTATCCCCACGACAACCCTGGGAGGTAGATGCTATTTGTTGTTATTTGTCCTTCATTTTCAAAGAGGACCAATGACATCATGTGGTGATGTCTTGACTTGCACATGAATTGGATTTAAGTGAGGCAGGGTTTCTCAAAGTCATCAGCCACACTCTCTCTTCCAGAGTCATCAAAATCCAGTGGCAGGACAAAAGTCAAGACTACTGGTAATGGCCTGGAAGGCAGTAGATGACCTTGGCATCTTTGATGTCTGACCAAGCTCTAAGGATTACACAGAATGTGCTTCAGCCGCCTTCACGGCAGTTGGAACAAATTGGTCTCATCTGCCCATTCCCACAGGGGGCGTCTTCACTTGCTTGGGATGGACATTCCCCTAACTCACTAATGAGTTTAAGTCTGGTGTTTACTCTCAAGCTGGTTTAGCCCATTTGCTGAGATGGTTCTACTGCAGTATGGCAGTTGTGCATGCTTCTTGGAGCCACAGGTGAGATTTGGGGGAAAGGTAGTCACCAAAGGTGGATGAGCAGTTCTGAAAAGAGCTAAGCAAGCCCTCATACCAAAGGTGCTACTCCTCCCTACACATCCCAAACTGAGGCAGACAATGGTTAAATGACTTGCCCAAGGTCACACAGCAAGGAAGTATCTGAGGCCACATTTGAACTCAGGTCTTCCTGATTCCAGGTTCACTAGTCACTGACATTTAGGAACAATTATCTCTATTCTACAGATAAGGAAAATGAAGCTCAGAGATATTAAATGATTTGTCAACAGGCATACAGCTAGTAAGTGTCAGAAGCAGATTTCACACACAGGTCTCTCCTGATTCCAAATTCTGGATTCTTTCTACTATGTGGCAAATGTATTATACTGACCTTTTAAATATTGCTCCATTCATAAAAAGCAATTTAGTCTTAAAGAGGATAGGAAAAAATTACACAAATAAAAAGTTACATCAATTGTTAAAGGATGCTTGAAAGGAGTAAGTAGGAAAAGAATTTTATTTTAATAAAAACTGATACTATATGTGTATGAAGAAAGTTTTCAAATGGGAGTAAAACAGTTTGGGGCAGAAAAGAACTATGGCATAAATATACAGCCTCAAATCACCTTCTAAAATGATGTGTAATGATGTCTCATTTTTATGATAAGAAGGTGGTAGTTTAGAGAGGCAGAAAAAGATCTTTTATTTAGTATAAATTAAGAAAATATAAGTATAAACAAAAAGTTCTAGGAGACAAAATAAATGAAAGGCATGTTTTGAAGACTTTAGAACTATATAGCATTGAAATCCCTCAGCACAATTGCACATAGCTGTTTTATAGCTAAAAAGGCAAAATATTTTTAAAAAGAAAAAAAACATTTGGAGTCAGGTGTGATTTTATTTTTTTAAATAGTATTCTATTTTTCCCAACTATATGTCAAGACAATTTTTAGCATTAATTTTTACAAGATATTGAGTTCTGAATTTTTCTCCCTCCCTTCCTCCCCACCCTCTTCCTAAAATGATAGGCTATTTGATATTAGTTATTCATGTGTTATCAGGTAAAACATATGTCCATAATTATCACAGCTGTGAAAGAAGAAACAGATCAAAAGGGGGAAAACACAAAAAAGAATAAATTGAAAAACAGTACGCATCATTCTGCATTCAGAGTCCATCAGTTCTTTATCTGGATGTGGATAGCATTTTCCTTCATGAGTCTTTCGTGTTTGTCTTGGATCATTGTATTGTTGGAAAGAGTTCATTCATTCATAGTTGATCATTACACAATGTTGCTGATACTTTGCACAATGTTTTCTTGGTTCTGTTCATTTCACTTTGCATCAGTTCATACAAGTCTTTCCAGGTTTTTCTGAAACCACCCTTCTCATTTCTTATAGCACAATATTATTCCATTACATTCAGATGCCACACCTTGTTCAGCCATTCCTTAATTGATGGGCATCCCCTCACTTTCCAAAATTTTGCCACCATGAAGGGCTGCTATAAATATTTTTGCACATGCAACTCCTTTTCCTTTTTTATGATCTCTTTGGGATACAAACCTAGTAGTGGTATTGCTGGATCAAAGGGTATGCTGAATTTATGTTTGGTTGCCCTTGGGGCATAGCTCCAAATTGCTCTCCAAAATGGTTGGATCAGTTCACAACTCCAACAGTATATTAATATCCCAATTTTCCCACATCCTCTCCAACATTTATCATTTTCTTTTTTGTCATATTAGCCAATCTGATAGGTGTGAAATTATTTAATCAGAGCTTTCAATTTGCATTTCTCTAATCAAAAGTGATTTAGAGTACTTCTTCATATGCCTATAGATAGTTTTGATTTCTTCATGTGAAAGCTGCCTGTTTACATCCTTTGATCATTTGTCAATTGGGGACTGGCTTGTATTCTTATAAAAAAATTTAAAGTATGCTTCTATATGTATTGAAGACACCATCAGTTCTTTCTCTGGGGATAGATAGCATTTTTCATCATAAGTCCTTCAGAGTTGTCTTTTATTATTCAGAATAGCTAAGACATTCACAACTAATCATCCTACAATATTGCTGCTACTTTGTACATGGTACATTTCCCTTTGCATCAGCCCATGCAAATCTTTCCAGATTGTCTGAGAGCATCCTGCTCATCATTTCATATAGCATAATAATGTTCCATCATAATCACATATCACAACTTGTTCAGCCATTCCTGATTGTTGGGCAACCCCTCAATTTCTAATTCTTTGCCTCTAGAAAATATCTGCTACAAATATTTTTGCACATATGGTCTTTTTCCTTCTTATTTTTTTATCTCTTTTGGGATGCAGACCTAGTAGTGGTACTGCTAGGTCAAAGGGTCTGCTTGGTTTTATAGCCCCTTAGGCATAGTTCCAAATTGTTCTACAGAATGTTTCAATCAGTTAACAACTCCACCAACAGTGAATTAATGTCTCACTTTCCCCATATCCCCTCCAACATTTGTCATTTACCTTTTCTGTCCTATTAGCCAATTGAATAAGTATGAGGTAGTACCTCAGAATTGTTTTAATTTGCATTTCTCCAATCAACAGTGAGTTAGAGTATCTTTTCATATGGCTATAGATAGCTTTGATTACTTCATCTGAAAACTGATCATATCTTTTGTGATTTGGGGAGTACTCTTATAAATTTGACTCAGTCTCATTATACATTCGAGAAATGAGGACTTTATAAGAAATACTTTCTGTAAAGATTGTTTCCCAGCTTTCTGCTTTCCTTCTAATCTTGGTTACATTGGTTTTGTTTGTACAAAAGCTTTTTAATTTAATATAATTAGAATTATCTATTTCACATTTCATAATGCTCTCTATTTCTTGTTTGGTTGTGAACCTGTAACTTACTTAACTTCTTTAAGAATTTGGATGCTATACCACTCGGTGCATATATGTTTAGTATTTATATTACCTCATTGTCTAGGGTACCTTTTAGCAAGATGCAGTTTTCTTCCTTATCTCTTTTAATTGGGTCTATTTTTGCTTTTGTTTTTTTCTGAGATCAGGATTGCTACTCCTGCTTTTTTAACTTTGGCTGAAGCATAATAGAATCTTCTCTAGCTCTTTACCTATACTCTATGTGTGTTTCTCAGCTTCAAGTGTGTATCTTGTAAACAACATATTGCAGAATTCTGTTTTTTGATCCCCTTTTGATCCCACTTCTGTTTTATGGGCGAGTTCATCCCATTCACATTCATAGTTATGATATTTTTCCTCCTGTTTGTCCTCTCTCTCCTTTCACCCTTTCCCTCCTCAACAATGTTTTCCTCCTGTCTACTACCACCCTCAGTCTTCCCTCTCTTCTGTCAGTCCCCCCCACCCCCACCTCTACTTAATTTCTTCCCCTACTACTTTACTGTCAGGTAAGATAGATTTCTATATTCAATTGATTGCATCTATTATTCCCTCTTTGAGCCAACACTAATGAGAGCAAGGTTCAAGCAATGCCTATCGCCCACCCTCCTTTTTTCTCTCCATTGTAATAGGTTTTTTGCACTTCAAGTGAAATAATTTACTACATTCTACCTTTCCCTTCCTTCTGCACCCAGTGTACTCCTCTTTCTCATTTCTTAATTTTTTAATGTCATTCCTTCAAATTTACTTTATACTCATACGCTCTGTCTATGTAAATTCCTTCTAGCTATACTATTAGTGGTAAAGTTTTTGAGGATTACAAGTATCATCTTCCCATATAGGGATGTAAACCATTCAGTTCCATTGAATTCCTCTTGTTTTATTTTCCCTTTTTACCTTTTTGGTAAAGACCTTTTGGGTCTTGATATTGCAGGTCAAATTTTCTGTTCATTTCTGGTCTTCCCCAAGAAGGTCTTCTCATTTCAAGAAAGCTTGAAATCCTTCTATTTCATTGAATGACCATTTTTTTCCCTTGAAGCATTATGCCTAATTTCACTGGCTATGTGATTTTTGCTTGTAGTTGTAGCTCCTTTGCCTTCCGGAATATCATGTTCCCTGACCTGTGAGCCTTTAATGTTGCAGCTACTAAGTCCTGTGAAATCTTGATTGTGGCTCTCCAATATCTGAATTGTTTCTTTCTGGCCACTTGCAGTATTTTCCCTTGATCTGATAGTTCTCTAATTTGGCAATAATCTTCCTTGGAGTTTTTATTTTGGGATCACTTTCCTGAGGTGATCAGTGGATTCTTTCAATGTCTATTCTGCCCTCTGGTTCCTGGATATCAAGGCAGTTTTACTTGATAATTTCTTGAAACATGCTGTCTAGGTCCTGCTTTTGATTTTGGGTTTCAGGTATTCCAATGATTCTGACATTGTTTCTCTTGGATCATTTTCCAGATCAGTTGTTTTTCCAGTGAGGTATTTTACATTTTCCTCTATTTTTTTCATTCTTTGGAGTTTGTTTAATTGATTCTTGATGTTTCATAGGGTCACTAGCTTCCACTTGCCCAACTCTAACTTTTAAGAAGTTGTTTTCCTCAGTTAGCTTTTGTACTTTTTCCATTTAAGCAATTGTACTTTTTAAGGAGTTGTTTTCTTCAATAGATTTTTGTATCTCCTTTTACATTTGGCCAATTCTACTTTTTAAGCAGTTGTTTTCTTTTTCCAAGTTGTTGACTCTTTTTTCATAATTCTCTTGCATCACTCTCATTTATTTTCCCAATTTTTCTTCTACCTCTCTTATCTGATTTTTAAGCTGCTTTTTGAGCTCTGCCATGAGTTCTTTCTGAGCTTGAGACCACTTCCCATTTTTGTTTGGGGCTTTGCCCATAGATGTTTTGACATTGTTGTCCTCTCCTGAGTTTGTGTCTTGATCTTCCCAGGCAATATAATAATTTTACATGGTCAAATTCTTTTTGTTGTTGTCTTTTGCTCATCTTTTTTGGATTTTTTTCCTGTCTTTTAAATTTGAGCTCTATTCTTGGGGTGGAAGGAGCATTGTCTCAGGTTTCTTGTACCAGGGACTACAGGTCCTAGCTATTTACCTGGTACTCCAATGATGCTTCCCTGAAGGCCACAGGGGACTCTCGTTTCTGATGCACTGAGGGAATGGGTTGGGGTGGTTGGCATTGCAGAAGGTAGTAGGAGTCTGGCAGCTTACCCGGTGCTGAGCCTGGGTCCCTGTGCTGGGGTCTGGTGTGTGCTGAAGCCAGTGTTGTGTTTCTGTATTTCCTCAGGGCTACATTTAAGCACATGGTGGTCTGGCTGCTGGCAGCTGCCTATTTGCCCAAGGCTTTGCTGAAGCATGTGGCAGTTGTTGGATCTGGAATCTGCCTGTTCTCCTGGCTATGTCCTGGACTGCACTCTCCTTTTACCCAAGTGAGATAGACCTTCCTGCCAATCTTCCAAGTTTCTTGGGCTAAAAGATTGTTTCACCCCATCTTTTTGCTGGTTCTGCTCTTCCAGAATTTGTTTTGGAGTGGTATTTTATGGTTTGTAGGTTAATATCAACAGCTGTGATTTTCAAAGGACTATAAATTTCATAAGGAATATTTGATGCATCATTACTGAATCACTAAATACAAGGAATCTGCCATTTAAACCTTTGGAGATATAGCTATTGATATAGGAGGCTAATGGTAAGAAGAATCTGTAGTAAATATTGAATGGAGAGTTGGGATAGAAAAGTTGTGCTGTTGGAATGGTGGCAGCTAGAAGTAGTCATATGACCGAAGACTTGAGCTAAATGATTCCTGAGAATTCCTGAGGAAAAAAAAGACATCATTGATCAAATGTTTCAGTGACAGGTATTGCCCCTTGGCTTCACACAGAGTTGGAGAAAGATGAAGCTCCTCATCTGTATCTCTTGCTTTCTGCTGCCAACTCTGGTTTGAGGTGGGGGAAAGGAGAGGGGGAGACAGGCTTTGCAGTTGCTTTATAGCCTGGTGAGCTGGCTAATTTGTTTGCCTTGCTTAAAAGTAGAGCTGAACTGTGTTGTTGTAAGTTCTGTTGTGATTGGACAGTGCAGCCTTCAAGTGAGTAAATAAATAACTGGCTTGCCTGGTTTGTATATAGTCCAAAGACAGCCAATCTGGCAAATTTTGCAATTCTCTTCCTTAAAGAAAACTGCTATTCACATTACAAAATTACTGTACATGTTACAAAAGTAACTTTTTCTAAATATTCTTTTAAGAAGGATTTTGTGAGTTGAGAGATTGTATTGATGTTACCTTCAGCATAGAAGAAAAGATTTGTCCAGTTAAAGAGCAATGGGAATCAAAGGACAAGCAGTAAGCAGAGAGATAAAATCTTGAGGTACAAATGTTCCTGAATGGATCAATGACATCAAAGCCTATAATCTAGTGATACAGACAAAAATGAAACAATTTCTGCTCTTAAGGAGTTTACATTCCATTGTGGAGAAAAAAATACATAGACAGACATATACATATGTATACACATAAACATATGGGTGTGTATAAAATGCGTGTATATTTGCATATATTATAAATAATATATGAATATGATACATATGGAAGCAG
This sequence comes from Trichosurus vulpecula, assembly GCF_011100635.1. NCBI lineage: Eukaryota > Metazoa > Chordata > Mammalia > Diprotodontia > Phalangeridae > Trichosurus > Trichosurus vulpecula. The sequence continues at coordinate 169,507,200 of NC_050574.1, forward strand.
ATCTTATGTACACAGTCATTTTGGGAAAGGAGCAAAGTGAGCAGCTCTGTTGCTCTAGAAGGCCATTCTGTAGAAGTTAATGCTTGAGCTGAGCTTTATAAGGAGCTAGGGATTCTAAGAGGCAGATGCCAGGCGTGAAGACAGCCTGTGCCAAGGCATGGAGACAATGTACTGTACATGGGAACAAGCAGGCCATTTTGGCTGGAATGGGGAGTTCAGAAATGGGAGTAATGTGTAATAAATTCGGAGAGGGAGGCTGGGGCCAGATTGTGAAGGCCTTTAAATGCCAAGCAGAGGATTCTGCATTTTATCGTTAATAAAATGGGGATAATAACACTCCCACAGGGATGTTGCTGGGCTCAAATGAGATAATAATAATAACATCTTATCTTTTTTATGGTTCTTTAAGGTTCACAAAGCACTTTCTGATCATTATCTTGTTGGATTATGACAACAAGCCTTTTAATCTGGGAATAATCACTCACATTTATGTTTTATGATTTGCAAAATGTTTTCCCACACAACAAAGCCATGATTAGGTAGTACAAGTGTAATTACTCCCATTTTATGGATGAGAAAACTGAGGCCCCAAGAGATTATGATAGTCACACAATAAGTAAGTGACTGAATCAAGATTTGAGCCCAAAATTCTTGAGTCCAAATCAAAGACTCTTTCTGCTGCACTCCACTGTAATGAGGGTGTCTTAACCCCCATTGGTTATTCAGAAAGGCTCATGGGATTTGTACAAGGGCACAGGGCTCTCAACCCTAGGCTTTCACTCACACTGTTGCTGCTGATCACCAAGCTGCCTCCTCCGTGTGTAACCTTGGGAGCTTAAATTACATATATGTAAATTATAATAACTATACTGGGATGTTCGCTTTAAGCCTTCTCTCCTAAGCCTCCCTCTGCTCTTCCCTCCCCACCCCCTTGGTGGTATCTTTTTTTATCCCCATGGTGGTATCTTAACCTTATATTATTCTATCAGATTTGCTCTCCCCAAGCCTGTGATGCCAGTTATAAACTTGGATAATTAGAAGTTCACAACATGCAGCCCGGATCCCTGACCTCTCTCTATCATTCCTGCCTTAAATTAAATTGCTGCTGGACATTGGGCATGGTGAGAAATCATTCATTGCCAGTAGGTGGCACCATTGGCCACTAGAGGAAAGAACACTCTTGAGTAAACCAGGGATTCCGCATCTGGTGAGCACCTGGGTGGGATTTTCTCAAGGAAATTAACAATACATTCGACCTAATTTAAGTTATTATAGGTTCCCATTGCCTAGTCAATATGAAAGGGAAAGGGAAGCCCTGAGAAGGAAAGAAATTTCCCAAAGGGTCACCGGGCAACAGAAAGCAAGCTGGATTAGAGTCAATGTATCTAGTTTTGAATCCCGACTCTGATGTTTCCTAGCTATACGACATTGGGCAAGTCTCTGAACCTCTCTGGCCCTCAGTTTCCTCACCTGCAAAATGAGAGAGTTGGGCTAGATGACCTCTAAGGCCCCACCCAGCTCTAAGTCTATCATTCTGTGAAATTGAGGTCCTCTCAGTGTGCAGTACAGCACCTTAGGGCACTGGTGCCAAAAAACCCCAGTAGGGGATGGAAAGAGGGGGAGCAGAGGGGCAGTGGGTAATAGAGGGAGAAGGAAAAGAGGAAAGAGAAGAAGAGAAAGAGACAGAGGGAGGGGGAGGGAAAGGGAGAGGAAGAGAAGGAGGAGGGACAGGAAAGGGAGAAGGAGGGGGGAGAGGGAGAAGGAAGAACACCGAGGGGGAGGGGAAGAAGGAGGGACAAGGAAGGGCAGAGGGAGGAGAGGGAGGTAGAGGGGGAGGAGAGGGAGGGACAAGGAGGGGAAGAGCGAGGGTCAGAGGAAGAGGGAGAAAGAAGTACAGAGAGAGGGAAGGGGAAAGAGAAGGGGAGAAGTAAAATGAAAGGGAGAGGAGGAGAGAAAGAGAAAAGGAGAGAGATGGAAATGGAGGAGAGGGGGTGGGAGAGGGAGTGGGAAAAGGAGAGGAAGTGAGAGGGGGAAAGGAATAAAAGAGGGGGAGAGAGTGGAAGAGGGGGAGGGAGAGAGAGAGGGAACTGTGGTTTCATGGTAGGGGGAACATCTGAGAGAAGAAATGCTACAAATTGTACTTTTAGAAAGTTGCCTAGAGCATAAGAGGTCAAATGACTTACCCAGGATCACACAGTCAGTGTACATCAGAGGCAGGCCTTGAGCCCAGGCCTTCCTGGATTCCAGGGTGACTTTCTATCCACTACACTCCACTGCCCAATATATGCAGGTCAGATATACAGTCCATAGTGGTAAATTTCTTTCCCCTGTATTTGGGCACCTGAACAGGGAGGAAGAAGAAGATAAGGAATGAAAAGCTTAGCAGATGAAGGCAGAAAGACCAAACTGATCTGCGACTTGCACCATGAATCTCCCTCAGTTCCTTCCTCATGAATTAAAATTCTGTATTGGGTCCTGGAGCTACAGGCTGAAAGACTGTCTGGCAGCTTGAGGTGGGAGGCACCACAATTGTGAGACTGGTTTCATAAACAACAAGCCTATGACTTTTCTTTTAGAAACAGGATTTAGAATCCTCCACTGAAGTCCTTCCTGAGCACCTTACTGAACCAAAGGCTCCGTGATCTGGCTTCTTAAAGGCTATTCTAAGGGAGTGAAAAGGCCGACGATGGAAAGACTGTCTCCCCCAGGCCCCCACCCCTGTCCTTTTTCCTTTCCCTCTTCCCTCTCCCTTTTCCTCTCCTTCCTCTTCTCACTTTCTCTCCTTGCCACTATCCCTCACTTTCCCCTCTCCCCATCCCGTACATACTGTGATTAGGCACCCAAGCTCCAAGAAGCTGTACTGCACACTTAGACAGCTTTGGTTTCATAAGGACAGGTTGCTGGTGAGGTGTATGCCTAGGGCCAGCCAAGCTGATTTCCAAGAGGCTTACATCCAAGGTGACCGCATGACTATAGGTTGCTCATTAGTGCTAAGCCAACACCCAAAGATATCTTCTTAGGCATATAAGAGCTGCATGGCAGCAGCCACTCCCTCCAAATCACAGATCCTTGAAATAGATGATGTAATTATTCACCTTTTCCTCAAAACCAGCTTTCCCCTCTGATATGCTTATTTTTGTTGATGGACTGTCTTTTCCCTAAAAAGACAGTCCCAAAGTGTTAAGTCATCTTTCACTCCTCCTTCCTCAATCCCCAAATCACGTCCATTCTTCCTTAGCAATTATTTTCACATCGGTCTCTTCATTTCTATTACCACCTAATTAAAGAGGCATAGTCATAGTCTTAGGACAACAGGATTTTAGACTTATAGCTGGTAAAGATCTCAGAGGTCATCAAGTCCAGAGGTTTGCAAAGTGTGGTCTGGCACCCTTCAGGATCCTTATGACCCTTTCAGGAAGTCCAGGAAATCAAGTGATTTTTATAATAATGCTAAGATGTTTTCACTTCTAACACAGTAAGTATAGATAGAACTCACAAAAACAAAAGCTGTTTGGGGAGTCCTCAAAGATTGCTAAGAATGTGAAGGGGTCCCGAGACCAAACCCTTCAAAAACCACTAATTTAGTCCAATCCTCTAATTTTTAGTGAGGAAACCGAGGCCCAGAGAGGAAGTACACAAGTAGTAAGTGTACTTTGACTCCCAACCCAGTTGTCTTTTAGACTCACAGTTCTTTGTTGTTTCATGGCTGACTCTTCATGACCCCATTTGGGGTTTTCTTGGCAAAGATACTGGAGTGGTTTGCCATTGCTGTCTCCATTTTACAGATGAGGAAACTGAGGCAAACTGGGTTACGTGACTCGCCTAGGATCGTACAAGTAGTGTCTGGGGTCAGATTTGAACTCAGCAAGATGAGTCTTCCTGATTTCAGGCCTAGTACTCTATCTACTATACCGCTTAGCTGCTCCCAAATGCAATGATTACAAATACTCAGATTTCTCACCTCCGTCCTCTCCTCCTTCTGGCCCTTCCTACATACATTTGTAGAATGAACCTTTCTAATGTATTGTTTTCATTATGTTTCTTACTCAAAAAACTTCAATGGCTACTGTTTTCCATTGATTATATAATGAAGGCCAAATAAGATTGTGAAGTTGAAGTCTAACTGTGGAGGGCTTTGAAGAATCCAATTGGTCTTTCCAGTCTTTTCTCCCACCATTTCTCTCAACACAAAACCCTCTACTACTGGAAACCTACCATCTTCCTAAAACCTGGCCTAACAAACGACTTCCAGACCACATTGCTCCCTCCTCATACTCTTTATCATATTTGCCTTATTGTATCACTTTCTTGGTACCTGCTGAACACAAAACTTCCCTGTACTTCAGACTTTTTCATGTCTACCTGTCTAATCCACAGCAAGGAAAGTGGTTTTTTTAAGATTAAAGTCCCCTAGGGATGTATTATTATCTTAATAATATTATGTATTATTCTAAGCTCCGCAAGGGCAAGGACCATGTCTGTGTACACAAGGAGCGTACATTTTTGTAGCTCCTTGTGCAAAGTAGGTCTCAATAAGTACACATCTACTATATACAAGATAGTTCTTTGCTAATAATGATAATTGTGGCACTTAAAACTTAAAGTGCTTTATACACAAAATCTCATTTGATCCTCAAAATAATCCTTTGAGGTAAGTGGTACAGATAATATCATTCCCATTTCACAGATGTGGATGAGAAGGGTAAAGTGATTTAAAAGGAGGCTCAGAGAGGTTGAGTGACCCAACAAGAATCACATAGCTAGTAAGTGTCTGAGACTGGGTCTTTGGGACTCCAGTTCAGTACTCTATGAATTCTGTCGCATTATATAGACATATCTACTTATAGATGGTCACCAGACTTTGTTTGAATTGTAGGGGGTGGGCGGGGCAGGCTAGTGACCTAGGAGAAAAAGCATAAAATATTTGTCTTGTTCGGACCCCAAGAGATTTATTTGGGAGTACAGCCTATAAATCTACTACATTTTAATTAATATTTCACCTTGCTGTAAATATTTATGAGACATTACCAGCCTCATAAATGCAAAAGTAATGTCTATAAATATCAAGGAAAAATAATTTCCTACAAGTGATATATTTCTAACAGAAAACTTGGACTGTGAATTAAAATAAATAATCCAATAGTCCAGGATGCAGAGTCAGGGAGACCTGTGTTCAAACCCCACTTTCAATTTTTACTATCTATGTGACCCTGGGAAAGCCACTTAACTCCTCTCAAACATCAGTTTCCTCATCTTTTAAACAGTAGCTGCCTCCCAGGGTAAAGAAGCCACAGCCCACATGGCGGATGAAGCTGAGGCCTTGGAGTTATGAGTGAATCACCATCACAGTAACAAAGGAAACATGAGCAGTCAAATCCAGAGACAGCTCCATCCCCAAAGTTCTCATGGGGTAATTGTGCTGCCCAGTGGTAGAGCCTTCCGAGCTCACATTGGACTGATCAGCCACAGTGGAACACACTGTACCCTGACCCCAACATTGTGATGTCGTTGGTCCTCTTTGAAGACAAAGGATGAACAACACTTCCCAGGGGAGTTGTAAGGACGGAATGAAATAATATGTCGTAGGGTACTTTACAAACCTTGAAGTACTACATAAATGTTTGCTGTGGTATTATTATTATTATTAATGTACCAAACCAGGGGTGGAGAATCTGCGGCCTCAAGGCTACAAGTGGCCCTCTAGGTCCTCAAGTGCAGCCCTTTGAATCCAAATTTCATGGAACAAATCCCCTTTAATAAAAGGATTTCTTCTGTAAAACTTGGACTCTGTCAAAAGGCCTCACCCGAGAACCTAGAAGGCCACAAGACCTCAGCCTCCCCACCCCTGTACCAAACCATATGTTGGTGTTAAAAAAAGATTGGGCAAATCACCATGTCTCTCTTAAAGGAGTTTTTAATCTAGTAGATAGCTACTGGGGATAAAACAAACACACAAAGAGCCATGATATGAGTTACAAGAATATAGGAGGTGACCAAACGGTGGTGTGAAAGCTTTGAAAAGGAAGCAGTTTCTCATGGATGAGGGAATTAGGGGCGGATCTATGAAAATGATAGGACCTGAGGTGGGACTTGGTGGCATGGAAGAATTTCTGAAGGCAGAGCTGTGTAGGGAGATCATCACGGATACAAAGGATGGTGTACAAAAAGGTAGAGGGTTGAGAGAGGACAGGAACAGAAGAAGGAATGGTCGGGGCAGCTAGATGGTGCGGTGATTACAGCACCAGCCCTGGAGACAGGAGGACCTGAGTTCAAATCCGAACTCAGACACTTGACACACTTACTAGCTGTGTGATGTTGGGCAAGTCATTTAATCCCAATTGCCCTGCCTTCACCCCTCAAAAAGAAAAAGAAGAAGGAATGGTCAATAATTCAGTTTTCATGGCTTGGAAAGGTGGCTTGGAGCTAGATTGGGTCTAAGGTCCTTTCCAGGTCTGAAGTTATATGATCAATGACTTCTCCTTGTTTATAAGCTGATCTGCTTTCCCCTCACCTTTTTGGGGGTGGGGGGGGGAAGGAAAGAGAGCTGGGGACTGGTGATTATATTTGCAAAGAAGACTCTCCCATCATTCTAAGAGGGGAGACAACATGTATGTATATATGCACATATAAGATACATACAGGTTAAATGGAAAGTGACCCTAGAAAGAAGGCACCAGAAGCTAAGGATTAAGATTGGGATAGGGACTAGGAAAGACCTTTTAGAGAAAGGCATCATTTGCCTGACTCAGAGAAAGTCAGGGAAACCGAGAGCTGAGAGCCATGCAAATCCAAAGACATCTCTGTCCCAACCAAGAGGCAAGGATGGAGAGGAAGAACGGTCCAGGCATGAGGGGAAGCCACTGCAAAAGCATGGAGGTGGAAGATAGGGGGTTATAAGTAAGGAAAGACAAGTAGGTCACAATGGCTAGACAGTAGCATGAGTATGTTGAGGAAAGTAATGTATAAGAAGGCCAGAAAGGTAGGAAGGGGCCAAGGCGCGATGGCTTTTAAATGCCAAACAGAGGAATTTATAATTAATTATGGGGGCAACAGAGAGCCACGTTGAGCAGGGAATGAGATGGTCAGATTTGTTCTCTGCTGCCGCATCTAGATTCAAAGCCTTTCTATCGTGGTTCAAACCTGTCAGGGCTTGCCCTCCAAAGGCATGACCTTCGAGAATCCAGGGTCACATCCATGTCACAATGAGGCATATAGGTAGGATGTTTGATAAATTCATAATTTAAAAAAATCCTTATGCAGGCTTTAAAGTTTCCAGTGTCTCATTTGAGCCTAATGATACTCCATGACCTAGATACTTACAGGTATTATTCATCAGGCTTTCAGTAGTGTGAAAATCATGATAATCTCTTGGCATAGGTTGTGCATCCCAGGTTCCCAGGGCATACATGAGAAATAAAAGCAGCTCTGGAAATGCATCTATGGTTTGCATAAGAGGATTAAAGCAGGTAAAAGAGGAAAGGTAAGATAGGTCCCTGGTCTCTAATTATCAAGGAGAACACATACAATTCTCAGCTGCTTTTAAACTTCTCACCATCAATTTTCAGCTTTTGAAGGATGCATTTAACACCTTTGTTCCAAAGAGTATTCCAGCTGTTATCTTAGCTATTACCAGCCTCTCCTGATAGGAGAAACAAGCCATGGGCTGGTCAGCTAAGCAATTTACCTCAGATCTTACAAACTAGGACTAAAATCACCGATGTTTTCATTTTCAGTCCTGGTCTTCTGGGAACTGAATCTAGGTATTCTTTTTCCCAGTTCCTACTACCTTTGAGCAAGCTAGATAGAGTGTCAGGCCTGGAGTCAGGAAGACTCATAGTCCTGAGTCCAAATCCGACCTCAGACACTTACTAGCTCTGTGATCCTGTGCAAGTCACTTTACCCTGTTTTTTGCCTCAGTTTCTTCAGCTGTATAATGAGCTGGAGAAGGAAACAATGAACCACTCCAGTATCTTGGTCAAGAAAACCTCAAAAAGAGTCAGCCACGAGTGAAAAATGCCTGAACAAGTACCATGGCTTAGACCAGCTTTGCAAATAAATGAGGCAATGGCTAAGGTCCTTTACAGGTCTGAAGTTATGTGGTCAATGACTTTTTCTTGTTTATAAACTGATCTGTTTCCCCTCACCTTTTTGGGGGGAGGAGGGGAAGAGGGATGGAGGCCAGGGATTGCACCTATAAAGGGGACTTTCTCCACAGACGCAGCTTGGCGGCATTTTTGTAACTTGTAGTTTAGGAGAGTTGAGGGGTCACCCAGGCCTTATTTGATATGCCTGTAGTCACTTAGCTAGTATGTGTCCAAGGTAGGATTTGGGTGCAGGTCTTTATACATTATACCATGCTGAACTCCCAACTAGGAAGAGAGAAAATACATAAATAATATCAGGCATCTTTCTTTTCCACTAATAACAATGGAAATTGCTACTTACTGCTCATCCTAGGAGAGCTGGGTAGGCAGTGCAGTATAGTCAATAGCATTTTACACTGAGCCAAGAAGAGCTCTTCAGTAAATCAATCAATCCATGAGCATTTATTAAGTACCTAATTTGTGCCAGGCATCATCTGGTACTGGGCATACAAAGACAAAAATACAAATGTTCCTAGGACTTTCTATTCAAATACCTAAAGCAATATGTACACAGAGAAGTAAATTACATTTATATGATGACATATGCATGCATTTTATTTATTTAGTATATCTATATCTATCTATCTATCTATCTATCTATGTATATGCACAGCAGCTAGGTGGCACAGTAGATAGAGCCTTGGGCTTGGAATCAGGAAAACTCATCTTCCTGAGTCCAAATCTGGCCTCAGATACTTACTATGTGACCTTGGTCAAGCCATTTAGCATCATTTGACTCTGTTTCCTCATCTGTAAAATGAGCTGGAGAAGGAAGTAGCAAGCCACTCAAATATCTTTGCCAAGAAAAATCTCAATTAGGGTCATGGAGAGTCAGACATGACTGAAACAACTAGACAACAAAATATGTACAAAGCATACATACACACAGCGAGAGTAAATATAAAGAACTTTCATGGGCATACTAGCAGCTAGGGGAGGGCATCAAGAAAGGCCTCACATAGGAGGTGGCCCTGGATCTGAACCTTGAAGGTAACTAGGGATTTGAAGAGGTAGAGGAAAGGAGATAGTGTTTCCAAACATGGAGGAATATGTAGGCAAAAGCACAGGAGCAGGAGATGACACATCATGTAGAGTGAACAACAAATAGGCCAGTTTAGCTGGATTGTAGCTAGATATGTGTAATAAAAGAGCTAGGTGGCTTAGTAGATACAGTGCTGGGCCTAGAGTCAGAAAGTCCTGAGTTCAAATCTGGCCTCAGATACTTACTAACTGTGTGACCTTGGGCAAATCACTTAACCCTGTTTGCCTGAATCCACTGCAAAAGGAAAGAGCAAACCACTCTAGTATCTTTACCAAGAAAACACCATGGTATGGTCCACAGGGTCACAAAGAGTCAGACACAACAACAAATAAACAATAAGCCTGGAAAAAGTACTGGAAAAGTAGGTTGGAGCCATGTTGTGAAGGGCTTTGAATGCCAAACAGAAAAATTTGTATTTCATCCCAGAGGCAATAGGGAGCCACTGGAGCTTTTTGAGTTGGGTGATGACATGGTCAGAAGTCTGCCCTAAGGATATTAATTTGGCATGTGTGCAGAGCATGGACTGAAAAGAGGAGAGTACAGAGTCAGGGGAAACAACTTGGTGGTTACAGTAATAGTTCTTGTGAGAGAGCCTGAACTAGGGGTGGTTGTGGTGTGAGTGGGGAAAAAAGAATAGATGTTGAGATGCTGGAAAAGTAGGATGGACATGGCTTGGATATGGTAGCAAAGGAGAATGATGTGTCAAGGATATTTCTGAGGTTGTGCACCTGGGTGACCAAAAAGGTGATTTTCCCAACAGAAATAGGGAAGCTAGGAGAAGGAGTATGTTTGGAGTCAAAGATAATGAATTCTGCTTTGGTTCTATTGAATTTGTGCCACCAACAGGCAATTAGAGATGTGTGACAGGAGCTCAGGAGAGAGGCTTGGTCTGGATATATGAACCTGGTACAGTTATCCCTTCCACATCATGACTTTTCCCACCATGGTTGTGATAGATTGTGGGTTGGCATAAGAAATTAGATGGGAATTTTAGGGGAGTTTTGTGGAAGCTGCAGACAACACACAAAGAACAACAGACAATAACAGAAAAAGTTTAGAAATTCAGAAACGTGTAAAATATATGTATAGCATTGTATAATATCAACATAATTTATCTTTCAATACCATAATAATTCAAACTTCTTCTCTGGCACAAAGGGAGGACCAAACATTTTTACACAAATTTTCCAGATCATGAGGGCACCACATCCCTAACCCTACTGTAGTTGTCTGCTTAGAGATGGTAATTGAGCCCACAGAAACTGTTGAGATCACTACGGTAGATGAAGGAGAAATGAAGGTCCAGGTCATAGTCTTAGGGCACACCTATAGTTAGGGGGCAAGACATAGGTGATCCAAGAGATAATCCTCCTAACAGACTTAGAAGAAGCAGCCAAACCAAGTAGGAGAAACAAAAAGAAAATAAACAATGTCATGAGAACCCAGAGAAGAAGGAATATTTAGGAAAAAAGGATCAATGCTTCCAAGTGCCACAGACAGGTCAAGCAGGATGAGGAATGGGAAAGGCCCAAATTAGCCCCATAGAGCCCTGCCATACCTTTACAGAGAAATTTGGTAAACTTGTCTTTTAGACAAATGGTTTTGGAAAGTAAGAAACCATTGGTGACTTTGGAGACAGCCTTCAGAAACCAGATTGCAAAGTGTTAAGAATCTGCTGATGGGAGAGGAAGTAGAAGCAAAGAGAATAGATAGTTTTTTCAAGGAGTTTGACTGTGAAATGCAGAAGAGACATAGGATGCTACTTTAAGGGAATGGTAAGGACAAGCGATTTTTTTTCTTTTTTTTCCTGTATATATTTTATTTAATATTTTAGTTTTCAACATTGGTTCCCACAAGATTTTGAGTTACAAATTTTCTCCCCATTTCTACCCTCACCCCCATTCCAGGATGGCATATATTCCAATTGCCTCATTCCCCAGTCAGCCCTCCCCTCTTTCACCCCATTCCCCCTCCCCCAACCCCCTTTCCCTTTACTTTCTTGTAGGGCAGGATAGATTTCTATGCCCCATTCCCTATACATCTTGTTTCCCGGCTGCATGCAAAAGTTTTTTAAAAATTTTTTTAATCATCTGCTTTTAAAACTTTGAGTTCCAAATTCTCTCCCCTCTTCCCTTCCCACCCACCCTCTCTAGGAAGGCAAGCAATTTAACATAGACCACACATGCATCATTATGCAAAACACTTCCACAATGCTCATGTTGTGAAAGGCTAATATATTTCCTTCCAGCCTATCCTGTCCCCCTTTATTCAATTTTCTCCCTTGACCCTGTCCCTTTTCAAATGTATTTGCTTTTGATTACCTCCTCCCTCTATCTGCACTCCCAAGATACCCAATTGAGTGTGAATGTTATTCCCTCCTGAAGTTGAATCCAATGGCAGTAAGATTTGCTCATTCCCCCTCACCTGCTCCCTCTTCCCTTCCAACACAACTGCTTCTTCTTGCCACTTTTATGCAAGATAATTTACCCCATTCTTTCTCTCCCTTTCTCCCTCTCTCAATATATTCCTCTCTCACCCCTTAAATTTATTTCATTTTTAAGATATCATCCCTTCATATTCAACTTATCCTGTGCCCTCTGTCTATATTCCCTTCAACTCCCCTAATACTGAGAAAGGTCTCCTGAATTACACACATCAACTTTCCATGTAGGAATGTAAACACAACAGTTCAACTTTAGTAAGTCCCTTATGAATTCTCTTTCTTGTTTACCTTTTCATGCTTCTCTTGATTATTGTATTTGAAAATCAAATTTTCTATTCAGCTCTGGTCTTTTCATTGAGAAAGCTTGAAAGTCCTCTATTTCATTGAAAATCCATATTTTGCCTTGGGGCGTGATACTCAGTTTTGCTGGGTAGGTGATTCTTGGTTTTAATCCTAACTCCTTTGACCTCCAGAATATCATATTCCAAGGCCTTCAATCCCTTAATGTAAAAGCTTCTAGATCTCGTGTAATTCTGATTGTGTTTCCACAACATTCAAATTGTTTCTTTCCAGCTGCTTACAGTATATTCTCCTTGACCTGGAAACTCTGGAATTTGGCAAAAATATTCCTGGCAGTTTTCATTTTGAGATCTCTTTCAAGAGGTGATCAGTGGATTCTTTTTCCATTTCTATTTTACCCTCTGGTTCTAGAATATCAGGGCAGTTTTCCTTGATAATTTCTTGAAAGATGATATCTAGGCTCTTTTTTTGATCATGGCTTTCAGGTAGTCCAATAATTTTTAAATTGTCTCTCCTGGATCTATTCTCCAGGTCAGTGGTTTTTCCAATGAGATATTTCACATTGTCTTCCATTTTTTTCATTCCTTTGATTCTGTTTTATAATATCTTGATTTCTCATAAAGTCACTAGCTTCCACTTGCTCCAATCTAGTTTTTAAGGTGGTATTTTCTTCAGTGGCCTTTTGGACCTCCTTTTCCATTTGGCTAATTCTGCCTTTCAAGACATTCTTTTCCTCATTGGCTTTTTGGAGTTCTTTTGCCATTTGCTTTAGTCTATTCTTTAAGGTGTTATTTTCTTCAGTATTTTTTGGGTCTCCTTTATGGTTTTTCATGGTTTTCTTGCATCAGTCTCGTTTCTCTTCCCAATTTTTCCTCTACTTCTCTTAATTGCTTTTCCAAATGCTTTTTGAGCTCTTCCATGGCCTGAGCCCAATTCCTGTCTTTCTTGGAGGCTTTTGATGTAGCCTCTTTGACTTTGTTGACTTCTTCTGGCTGTATGATTTGACCTTCTTTGTCACCATAAAAGGAATCTAGAGTTTGAATCTGAGTTCGTTTTCGCTGCCTGTTCATGTTCCCAGTCAACTACTTGACCCTTGAGCTTTTTGTCAGGGTGCGACTGCTTGTAGAGTAGAGAGTACTTTCTCCCAAACTTTAGGGTCCAAGCACTGCTGTTTTCAGAGCTACTTCTATTCCACCGTCACCCCAGGCTCTGTCACAGCAGTGCTCCTCCTCCCCCAAGAATTGCCAACCAGGACCGCTATTCAGATCCAAGCAGGGCACAGCAAGAGAATCTGCCTTTGTGCCCACAAAGTGCTCCTTGCATTCCCCCTCTGACCTGCTGCTAGATTCCTCCCACCATGTGAGCCAGGGACTTGGGAAGCCACTGATGCTGGCGCTCTGGAGGCAGCCTCAGGAGCTTCCTGCTGCTGCTACCACCACTGCTGCACGACTTCCTCCACCCCCAGAGCTGGTGGCCAGACTGCTCTGAACTTGATCCCGCAGTTTCTCCCTAACCCGTTCCTTGGTGTTTGTGGGTTGAGGAGTCTAGTAACTGCCACAGCTCACTGTTTCATGGCCTCAAGGCCTGTTCCACTTGGCTGACTCTGGGTCGCCCCACGTTGGGCTGCCCTCTACTCTCAGCACTGTGCGATAGACCCTTCCCAGCGACCATCGAGGCTCTTCTGGGCTGGAGATCTGTTTCCCTCTGCTATTTTGTGGGTTCTACAGCTCTAGAATTTATTCAGAGCCATTTTTTACAGGTGTTTGGAGGGATTTGGGGGGGAGCTTAAGTAAGTCCCTGCTTTCCTGCCACCATCTTGGCTCTACCCCCCAGGATTTTTTCAAGGATACAGAAGACCTGATCATATTTGTAGACAGCGGGGTGGGGAATCAGTTGATGGGGAGAGATTGTATACTAAAGAGAGGCAATGAAGGGTTGAGGTTAAGCAATCTCCAGATCCATGTCATCCATCTACAGACATCAGCTTAATAACAGTGGGTAAGTTTCTTAACTGTTTTGAACCTCAGTTTCTCCATTTGTAAAATGGGGATAATAGTATTTAACTCATAAGGTCTTTGGCACATCAAATGAGATGAAGCAGGTATATCACTATATAAATGTCAGCTATTATTAGAAAGTTCCTTAAATCAACTTGGAAAAAAATTGAGTTGGGGTGGTGCAAGAAGTAGAACAGTAGGGCCTTGGAGAGAAATGAGGCAATAAAAAACCTTTACTTTCTCTACAAGCTTGAATTTGTGCTGAGCATTACTTCTATTGCTCAGCTACTTAGATGGCCTTTCAAAATTGTGCTTAGGGGCAGTAGGTGGCACCATAGAGCACCAGCCCTGGAATCAAGAGGACCTGAGTTCAAATGTGGCTTCAGACACTTGACACACTTACTAGCTGTGTGACCTAGGACAAGTCACTTAATCCCAATTGCCCTGCCCTCCCCCTCCAAAAAAAAAAAGAAACATAAAATTGAGCTATTTGAAGCACCTCAAGCTCCTAGTGGATTTCAATCAAATTTCCCTGGCCATTTCCACCACAAATAATAATGATGATAGATTCCATTTACCGTTTACCCTTATACATTTCCTGGGAGTTACAGAGGTGAAGGGGAAGGATGATGAGAAAGACCAGTTTATCAATTCTGGAAAAGTTGCTTCTTCATTTTCTTACTATTCAATTTAGACACAATTTGCCTTATTTCCTGTAGCTTTCTGATGACTGTGACTCACCCCCTGGCAAGAAGGGCCCAGGAAATTCTCCTTGTCCACTGGGACAATCCCCAGAACCACAATGGGCATCTCAGAAAGTCTGGGCATGGGATTTGAGATCAGACCAGTGGTTAAGACTCCATCTAGAATAATTATAGATTTAAAGATGTGAGGAAACTTAGCAGCTACTAAGTCTTAACTCCCTCATTTTAAGAATGAAGAAACTGAGCCCTAGAAAGATTATGACTTGCCCAAGGTCACATAGCTAGAAAGGTCCAGAGCTAGGATTCAAGTCTATACCCTTTGGCTCCTAATCCATCACATTTAATGCTGTCTATCTTCAAGACACATCTCAAGCACCATCTTTTTTTCTTTCTTATTTATTTATTTATTTGTTTGTTTTTTTAGTTTTCAACATTCACTTCTACAAGATTTTGAGTTCTAAATTTTCTCCCCCTCCCCTGGATGGTGTGCAATCTGATATAGACTATATATGTATGATCATATTAAATACATTTCCACATTAATCATGTTGTAAAGAAGAATTAGAACCAAAGGAAAAAAACACAAGAAAGAAGAAACAAAAAAAGAGAAAATAGTATACTTCAATCTGCGTTCTGACTCCATAGTTCTTTCTCTGGATGTGGATAGCATTTTCCATCATGAGCTTTTTGGAATTGTCTTAGACCCTTGTATTGCTGAGAAGAGTTGAGGCTATCAAAGAGTTGATCATTGTACAATGTAAGCACCATCTTTTATACAAAGTCTTTACTGATACCCTCTTAACCACTTATGTTTTTACTCCCTAACCTATTCCATATTTCTTTTTGTTAGTCTATATATTCTTATATATGTACATATAGAATGTAGGTTTCACAAAGGCAAAGCTTGTTCCATTTTTTTGCCTTTATGTCCCCAGTGTCTAGCATGTAGTAGGTGCTTAATAAATGCTGATAGATTAATTGATCGATTGACTGAAGAAGACTACCTCCCTCAAGTTCACTGTGACACTCCCCTCTGATTTCTGGCTTTCTCCCTTCTTTCTCCTGTCATCATCCTGCTCCCATTTTCTCCCTCTCTTTTTGCATCTGGATGACAAGAGAAAGTCTTGGAGATCAGAGGTGACAACCCAGCTCACCTAGAGAAATACATCAAGTATGCATTTTCAGCATCTGGCAGGAATGAGGGAGAAGGAGCAGACGGGATGGCTGTAGGCAAAAAGGGGGCGGGGGAGGAAAAGAGGAGGAGATGCTTTTCTCCAAGGACCTCTTACTCACTGCTAGAGGCAAAGGCTTTCTCTCCTCCTTTCTCCCACCTTTGCTCTCTGTTCATTCAGATATGATGTTCCAGGATCACATGGGATTACTCTCGCTCTCTCATTCTGTCTTTCCCTCTGTGTCTTTCTAACTCCCTCCTCTCCTGGCCCTTTAAATAGGTTTATTATGTAGAGAATTCATTTACTGGAAAAAGAGAAATAGGTGGGGGGCGGGGAGGAGAGGGAGCGGGGGGGGGGGTGGGAGGAGGGAAGGAGGAGAAAGAGAGAGAGAAAGAGAGAGAGAGAGAGAGAGAGAGAGAGAGAGAGAGAGAGAGAGAGAGAGAGAGAGAGAATGGCAAAGACAGCTAGCTAGCAAAGAAACAGGAGAGGTGGGGAGAGGGAGTGATTGAAGAGGCAGAAGAGGGAACAGGATGGCACTATCCAGCTTCCACCCACATAACCCCAGGCCAAGGAGAGGCACAGGTAGGAAGAGGTTAAGAAACCCTGAGCTCCGGAGACGGAAGCCATCCGTGTGCTGGTAATGGCTCAGATTGGAGAGTCCCAGAGGGAATCCTTGACTGTGGTCCCTGCGCTGGCTCTACCAGCTACCCCCAAAGTTGCTGTCAGCTGGACACAGGAAGCACCCTTCTCAGCAAGTAAGTTGTCTTCTTTTTCTTTGTCCTCTATTTAGCAGCCAGGGAGACCTGGGAGCGATCAGGGGAGTTGGTGAACTCTCGAGCGAGCCTTTGAGGTAGAGACGGAGGAGGCGTCCCTGGGGGATGGATGTGCGTGCCAAATTCAGCAGGTGGCCAGACTACCAAAGGGCACCTGCTGCGGAGGGATTAGCCCGGGAAAGGGCACGGGATGGGGTTAAAAGTTCAGCCAGGAAACTGGGAGGCGTTCTTGTTACCGGGACCGATGGAGTAATTCAGGATTTTAGCTTGAGGAATTATTATCGCTTTCCCCAGGTTAGCCCCTAATAGGGAATATTAGGAAGACTTCTGCAATGGTAAGGAAGCGTTTTGTTCAGGGGTGGGGATGGAGATAAGGATGGGAGGACAGGGAAACAGAGGTGTGTAGGGGTCTAGTTGGTTATTAGGTGAGAAGGGAGATTCCTGTGGCATCAGCCACTTCAAAAGCGTGTGTATGGGCAAAGGGCAATGGAAGGCATCATATAGGATGTATAGACTGCTCTGCTTGCCATAAATCTTCATCTTAATCCTGCTTTCTCTTTTAAAGCCTGTCAAGCAGAAAACACTGCTTCACTATTTTCCCCCTTCCTGGGCTTTATTCCATAGGAGTGAATGCTTAAAGGTCTTCTAGTCCGTTCTCCTCATCTTACAAAAGAAGAAAGTGAAGCCCAAAGTAGTAAAAATGACTAACCCAAGGCCACCTAGGTAGTGAACAGCAGAGTCTGAATTTGAACCCTATCTCCTGCCCAGTTTTCCACTATACCATATATCCTGCCTATGCAGCTATCCAGCTTCTTACAATATTTAGCAATATTGTTCAATGAATCTTGTGGTCTCTGCCAAACCAGAGGGAGGAAATAGTGTACTGGAAAAAGCCATGGATCTGGGCTCTGAGGATCTGGATTGGAATCCTGGCTTTGCAATTTGCTACTTGTGTGGCACTGGGAAAGTCAATTCTCTGTGCCTAAGTTTTCTCATCTATAAAATTAGGAGATCAGGCTAGAATCTCTGGGGTTTCTAACCTTGACTCCATGGATCTCCAAGGGGTCTTATGTATAGATTTCAGGGGGTCAGCAAAATTGGATGAGAAAAAATTACATCTTTATTTTCATTATCCTCTAACTGAAATGTAATATTTCCTTCAATTATTCATTAGGCAATTATTATTGTAGGCAACAAACATTCTAAGAAAAGGTACTTTGGCTTCACTAAGCTGACAATGTGATCTATAACATAAAAAAAATTAAGAGCTCCTGGGTTAGATGATCCATGAAGTCTTCTTTCAGTTTTAAATCCTATGATTAATATATTTAGCCACATTGAACCCTTTTACCTCCTTAAAGAGAAATTCTTTAAGCTGTGCCTGTAAGATTCTGCAAGAGAGGGAACTCCCCAGTGAAGGATCCTTGAGACTGGGCTTTGCCTCCTATCTGGGTGAGTTCCTCTGGATTTTGGGAAGGGGCCAAGTTCCTTTCTCCAGACCACCCCATCCCTTGTCCTCAAATTCAAAAGTTCTGACAGCTATCTGAGACATTGGATTGGGTAGCACAAGCTCCGGAGCTACATCTGAGAGCCCTGCCTAAGCATCAAGGCCAGAAAGGTGGTCTAGCCTTTCACAAGGGCCCTGCATTATCCAATACACACTTCCTGGGACCATCTCAAAGCTCACCAACTGGTATGAATGCAGTCCCTAGGCTCCCTAAAAGACCGGCTGGGGAGTCAGAAAAGATTTGGTAAAGAGAGAGTTGTAGGGGAAATCTGCATTCTCTAGAACAGCTCTAGATCCAGGTTATCACATTTTGAAAATAATACAAAGGTGCTTGGTGTGGGAAGCATGTAAGGGTATGTGGTAAACAGCAGAGAGAGACTGTCACTCCAAGAAGGAATGACATCATTCCACTTACAGGTGTAATGTAATAGAACTTGCCCTCTTCAGTGGTGAGGGGAAAGTGAGGGAGGCTGGGAAGGGTGGAAAGGTTAGGTCCAGGGTGGGTGGTTGAGAAGGAATGGAACTGGACTCTAGTAACACATAGTGTCAGAGCTATTATTAGAGATGACAGCTCATATATATGGTCTGCACAGACATATCAGGACTGGGCTTCCCCAGAGCGATACTCCATATTCACAAAAAGGATCATCCATCCTATTCTCAATATCCCAACTCAGGTCCAAGCATTTCTCATACCCTCCTAAATCTGCAAGAAACTGGATATACCTGCTAGGAGTTACAAATAGGTCCCAACCAGGTAATTCTTACCAAGTTCCTGTCCAGATGGCATTGAATCATTACATCTACCTTTCTAGAGAGATGGGTCCATGGAGGTCTGGTGTGCCTAAACTAGAAAAGAAGAAACAGAAGTCAGTCAGAAAGATTTACAAGGGAGGAAGACTGCCTCAGTAGCTTCCTGTGGGTAAAGAGCTTTGTGGGTCATGACTATCCAAGTCACAGTTTCCCAGGGTTTCCCAGTACAACTTTCTCCCAATCTGTGCTTTGTGAATCCTGCCCAGAGTATCCTGGGCAGTTCAGAGCCTGTCTTACCATGGATCCCAGCAGAGACATCAGCTCAGCTCAGTCACAAACAGCAGCTCCTCCATGATTCCCCAGCTGCCTGCTGTACTCACATCAATTGGACTGAATCCCTTTGTTGTCCCCACAGATGCTCCCCTCGGCCCCAGAAGATTTCTGCTGTGCCTGGCATGAACTCTGGTCTGGGGATTCTTTCGT
Organism: Trichosurus vulpecula; assembly: GCF_011100635.1. Classification (NCBI taxonomy): domain Eukaryota; kingdom Metazoa; phylum Chordata; class Mammalia; order Diprotodontia; family Phalangeridae; genus Trichosurus; species Trichosurus vulpecula. Next base: position 169,526,518 of record NC_050574.1, read on the forward strand.
CTGCTTCAGTCTATATGTGATGAAGGTAAAGAAACAGCAGGGGAGACCAATGGGAATTCCCATTCGCCAGTTTTCATTTTCTCTGCTCTCCCTGAAAGCCTTCCTGACCTTTATGTTTTTAATCGCTAATGGGTAGCCAAACACACTTCACATAGTGGAAAGACACCCATGACCTATTTGCATTTAGTCTAGAGGCTATGTTGTTACGGCATGAATCCAGGGCACTAGAGCGGGACATGACATCCTCCTCCAGTAGCTTTCATTCATGGATGTCTCAGTTTCTCCACCAGCAAAAGAAGCCTCAATATCCCAACTCTACAATCTATCTACAAATGGCCCATTTTGCACATAGCCGATTTTAGCAGAAGAAGTGTCCGTAGAGATCATCTAGATTGGCCCCTCATTTTACAAAGGAGAAAGCTGAGGGCTAGAGAACTTCCATGACTTGCCCCAGGTCCAAAAGGTAACCAGTACCAGGTCATATGCACTAAGTGGTGAGGTAGAAAGTGCTTGACTTAAAGTGAAGCAAAATCAAAGTTCAGATCTCACTTCTACTATTCTTTATGTGATCACTGATAAAAGCACTTAATCGCCTCTCTAAGCTGTCATTTCTTCATCTGTAAAATGGGAATAATTATAATATCTGTAGTACTCAATTAACAAGGCATCTAGGTGGCCCAGTGGATAGAGCACCAGATCTGGAGTCAGGGCGACTCATCTTCCTGAGTTCAAATGTGACCTCAGACACTTACTGGCTGTGTAACTATAGGTAGGTCATTTCAGTTTCCTCACCTATAAAATGAGCTGGAGAAGGAAATGGCAAACCACTGTAAATCTTTGCCAAGAAAATCCCAAATGGGTCACAGAGAGTCGGACACAGCTGAAAATGACTGAACGACAACTTGTTTAATAGGATCTGTGTGTGTGTGTGTGTGTGTGTGTGTAGGGTGTCCCAAAAGTATTATTATAGTTTTAAGCATTGCTAACTTAAGCCAGGATTCAAACCTCAAATCCTCTGACCCCAATTTCATTGCTCATTCCACTATACTATGGACAAGCCAAAGGAAATCTTAAATCCTATCCTCCATTGTGCTTCAGGGCTACCCCTCTCTACTGTGAGGCCTTAAGTGTTCAGGGGAAGCCAACTCAGACTATTCAGAAAATGAATCAGCTCCCTCCTCCAACTCCCCAGTCATAATCCCATAAGACTCGACAAAGCCCATCAGAAAAAAGTTTCAGATTCTCCCGTGTGAATTGACTCCAGACTCTCTGTGCTGATGGAGGGGAGCAATGACAGAGAATTGTCTATGTGGCCTTGGAGTGCATTATGGGATCATTTTGGCAGCAAATTTATATTTCTAATTATGTTTTGCTTAAGTTATAATGTGTTACATTTCCTCAAATGTTGTCTGGGTACTTTGGGGGAAGAAAAAATTGGAGGGAGAGAGGGGAACAAGGAACTGGGCCAGCTAAGTGATCTAGGAGAGGCATGTGGGGATTAAAATTCATTGTAGATAATCCAGGACAGTTTAAATTCTTTGGCCACATAATGAGAGGACAGAACTCACTTGATGGATGGATAGTGTCATGGAAGCAACGAACGTGAGCTAGGACAGACTCCAGGGAACAGTGGAGGATGGAAGGGCCTGGAGTGCTATGGTCCATGGGATCAAGAAGAGTAGGATGTGACTCAACAACAACAACAACGAAAGTAGATAGCCCACCTTCAAATAAATATTTGTTCCATTTAATTGAAAAATCAAGAGCTGACTATATTTCTAAGTATCGTCATACTGATCAGGATGGGTAACATGAGTAACAAAAGGCTTTTTCCAACTTCCCTAAAGATAGAATAAGGTGTAATTTTAAAGTGCAGCTGGATGGATTGAAGTTAGACTAAGCAAAGAGCACTGGAATCTCATCCTCAGGAAATTTTCTAAGGTAAAGATCAGGCATCTTCTTCCTAGGAGGACTTTGATCCAGGCCTGTCTAGGGGCTTTGAGACAGACTAGATGAATTACTGCCAGCCTGATTTTTTTTTAGTTCCTCCCACCTTGGCATTCTGATAAGCAGGCTATTCTAGTAAACAGAAGCCATGAGAGGGGAGATAACTTTCCAAAGATCCTTGCTGCAAGTTAAGAGTCTGAATCAGACTTTTAACACATGGCCCTAGAGGCTGGTTCATTATCTCTCTAACCCAGGGGAGGAAAGAGACAGGAATGATCTGACAAGCCATTGGCCAGCAGCGCTAGCACTCTGTGGCCACAAAAAGGCAAGGAGACTGAGAGCCTGTCTCTCAGGCACCTGCCCTTCCTTTCTCTCTCCCTGATGTCTGTGTGGCTCAGTCTGGGTACTGTTTACCCCAACTGGGTTTGGGTATGTGCTGTTTGTCTCAACATGCCAGTACAACACAATACAATGTAGCTTTAAAGTCAAGCAGGCCCCAAGTCTGTGAGTCAACATTTTCTGGTGTGTATTAGAAAAGAGAGAGATGAAATAACTCTGTTACACTGAAAAAACAATGCAATCAATCGCTGTAGATACCCCCCCCCCATTCATTGTACCTATTTTGCATGTGAACTGCATTCATAGCACCTACTATGTACATTTTTACAAACATCAGCTCATCCTGGACTTTAGCATTAGAATTATAACATCTCAGAATTTAAGGAATGGAATTAACTGTCCCTTGACCAAGGAGAATATAAGTCTGGTGGTATTCTTATTTTTTTTTAATTTTTCTTTTTATCTTTGGTTAACCTCCTTCCATTATTTGTAGATGTTCTTTTTTAAAAATTATTATTAAATTTTCAATTTATGGAATAAAACAAACATTTCTATAACATAGTATATTACAAAATGTTCTTTTTAAATTAGAGAGCTTCTTGTGCAGCAACACTGATTTCTAGAGGAATTATTCCTCCACCCTTTTCTTCCTGATCACTATAATTTATAATTTCATTGTCAGAATTTCAGTTTTGGGAGTCTCGTATTTTTCTTAAGTCATCTTCCCTTTTATCTCAGGTTAGTGAAGCCTGTGTGTATGTGTGCGTGTGCATGTGTGTGTGTGTGCGCGCACGCATGCAAATTAGAGAACTAATGTGCTGATGTGGAAAAAAAAGAAATTCAAGCTCTCTGTCCATATTCTGTGCATTGGTCCAGAAATATATAAAATTATATAAATTGTTTTCAGCCCTTTCTCCTGTCACTTTCTTCTGAAATTTACCAGGCTCCTCTTTTCTGAGGTCGCTTCTGTATCTAGCTCTATGTTTCTCCAATCTTCTGTTATTCTCCTGTTCTGTCGCTCCAGATGTCCTCCATGACTTTTGCCATTACATCTGAACAACTTTTTCCCTCCCTCTCACAATTTTCATTTTAAAGTCCTTTTAATCATGTTGGTAAGCCTCCAGCTAAAGCTGTTTTTCCTAGTCCTCATGAGGTGAGTCTTGAACTCCATTCCTTATCAAGAGGACATCATTCTTAAGCCATGGTCCAGAAAACCTAATCCCATTCTTTGATACCATCTGCATGCCCAGCTGCTCACTTCATGAATCCTCCCTTGGCTTCCAGAGTCTCAAGTCTTCAATTGGAAAAAGAGATTAAAAAAATGTATCACCTACGTCTCAACGCCTTTCACTTTCCTCCCCAGGACTTCCATGTCACTCAAGATACATCCTTGGCTTCCACGGGTGTTCTCACCTGCTACTGCGGGAATCAGCAGACGTCTGCATTCTGTAGCCTGGCCTCTGCCAGAGACTTCTGGCAAGCCTGCTTCTAATTTTTTAGTGGAGCCAGGCCCTTTATCCTCAGGAAAGTGAAAGCATTAAAGAAAGACCTGTAATTTTACAACTCAGATGGATAGGAGCCTAACACATTATCACAGTCATATATTGTTACGATGGGAATTTTTAAGTGCATTTCAACAGAAACCCAAGGAGGTTTTTAAATGGAGAGATGTGCTGCTTCCTTTACACTCACAGATCTTTATTTCTAGTTGTAGGCTCTTTACCTGAGATCCAGTCATATGTCTCGCACCACCCACTGTACATTTTCACTTGAATATCTGCCAGAACTACAAAGTCGACTTGTCCAAAGTTAAGCTCACCATTTGTTTCACGAAAACTAACTCCCCCTCCCAATTTCCTTCACTCTGAACATAACAATGCCATCCTTCCAGGTGCCAAGTTTGAAACCTTGGAGGCCTTATCCTCTGATACCCAGTCAGTCACCAAGTCTGCTCCATTCCTCCTTCCAAGTGCCACCCTGTATTCATCTCTCCTTTTCTATTTATTTCACTGCTTCTACCCCAAGACAACCCTCCTGTCCTCACGCTTGGGCTCAGAGGTCCAATAGCTCTTCCACCTCCTAATCCCAATCTGCTCAGCCTTTTGCCTTATCACTTTTCTGTTTGACTGACTTTCTGTATTGCTAAATCTTATCCATAATGTACCTTGGCAGCTCTTTTATTTTAGAGGGAATAATGTAAAGATTCCTTGGATGAGTCAGAAGATCTGGATTTGCATCTTGGTTTTACCACTTAGACAAGTCGCTTCTCCTCTCTCAGCCTCATTTTCTCCTTCATTAAAATGAGAAGTTGGATTAGAACAAGGGTTTTTAACTTGGGTGGGTGGGATCTGTGACCTTGGTTTTTTTTAAATATTCCAAAAATTGTGTTTCGATACAATTGGTTTCCTTTGTAATCCTATGTATTTTATTTTATCATTAAAAAAGTTATTCTCAGAAGGAGCCCATGGGCTTCGCCAGAATAAGGGTCTAGGATACACACAATGATCAATAACTGCTGAACTGGCTGATCTCAAAGGTCCCTTCCAGCTCTACCATTCTATGATCAATTGAGATGATTCATTTAAAATGCTTTGCAAACCTCAAAGTATTATATAAATGTCAGTTATTATCATAGTCTCGTGGTTTTTTCGATTCAGATAAGAGATGGATAAAAACCAACTAACTCGTAGAATACTTTATATCTTAAATCCCCAAAGCCTTTAAATTGTGGTGTGACTAATGGCTCTGGCACCCAGCTGAAGAAGGCCCCATGCCCTGGGTTGCTATCAGAAGGCTCATCCAGTGGTCTAGCTGTCTTGGGGCTGCTAGGATAATTTCATAGTCTCTTCTACCTTTGGGTAGCATAGCTTCTCTTGTGCTATTCAGTCACCTTTTCTCCTTGCATCCATTGAGGATTGTCTTATATTTTGTGTTCTCCAGATTCTTTCCAAGATAAATAAAATAACTGCTTTTTGTAGTTGAATAAAAAGCATTAGGATATTGGTTTTGTGGTTATTGTTATCTCTTTTTTACCTTTTTTGATGGAATTCAGATATAAATGATCCTGGGACAAGTGGCTAGTCTGCTATATTATTCTTTTATATTTAATGCTCTGTGCATGATTGCACAGATGAATAAAATAACTGCTTTCTGCAATTTAGTAAAATTATTGTAATGTAAACTTGTTCTCTGTAGGATTCCTGAAAGTATCTTTGGTACCACCCAATAGTAGACAAGACAATAGGGATGATGGGTACTTCTTCCTGTTCCCACAATGGTTTTTCTTTCCTCAATTAGGTACCTCTATTTTGACTTTTTTTTTCCTTTTGATTCCATGTAGCAGGGATGGCAACATCTACTAAAATGTTATTTTAAAATTGTTATGGGTTCATGTTATGTGATAGAGATGGTAGGCAACAGGGTTTTTGGATTTGTTTCGTTTTTCCCATGATAATGCTCTACTTTAGGCACTTAGGGGGCACAGTGAGTAGAACACCAGGCCTCATCTTCCTGAGTTCAAATCTGGCCTCAGACACCTACTACCTGTGTGACCCAGGACAAGTTACTTAATCCTGGTTGCCTCAGTTTCTTTATCTGTGAAATGAACTGGAGAAGGAAATGGCAAACCACCCCAGTATCTTTGCCAGGAAAACCTCAAATGGGGTCACCAAGAATTGGACACGACTGAAAAAAAACTAAACATGAATGCTCTAGTTTTAGTATAATTCATTTTGAATGTTCGAGGATATTTTGAAGCCTGTATTTTTGTCTGTAGTTTATGAAAGAGAGCTTCTGATATATAATTCTCCCCACCAGATCATAGCATGCTAGGTATTAAGTAGATGCTCATTGGGATGTGTTGCATACTCCCTACCTTTGTTACTCTTGGTCTTAGAGATCAGCTAGTCCAACCCCTCATTTTATTCATAAGAAAATGAAAGCTCAGATATGGTGTTGTGATTTTCCAAACGTCCACAGCTAATAAATGGCAGAACCAGGATTTGTGACTGTAAGGCAGAATTCCTTAACCATTTTCTGTATCCTGATCCCCTTTGGCAGTCTGGTGAAGCCTATGGGTCCCTTCTTAGAATCAGGTTTCTAAATCCATGCAATCAACTACATAGAATTATAAAGGAAAGCACCTATGTTGAAATACAGATATTGCATTAAGAAAAAATAAACAATGAATGGCACGACTATAGAACAGGCACCGAATGCATGTTTCAAGGCCAATAGCACTCTTTTCATTCTACCACCCACTACCCCTCTTTCTAAGGCTCCACTTCTTCTGGCTTGCCCTGCCTCACTCAGTCTCTGACTCTTGTACCTGTGTTTTCTCATTCCCTTCCATTCCCTTCTATCAATCTCCTAGAATAATGTCTGTTGCCATCTTGCTCACTCTCTGAGGATCTCATTTTCACTCTTTAGTTTCCCCTCTGGCTATCTCACGCCTGTATTTGACTCTCAGTTTTCTTATTTACCAAGGATTGTTTTCCCTGACTCCTGCCTGGGTCCATGTATATGTTTTCTCATCTATTCATATTCTTTCTTCACTGCGCCCCTCTGGCATCCTCCTTCTCTCATCTCTTACATTACCCTGTCCTCACTGGCAAACTGGCACCAGCCCAAGGAATCCATCCCAAGGAATCCATCCCTTGGGGCATCTAGAAGATGCAATGATTTTCCATTTTGACTTAATTATTGAGCTCTTTTATTATTTAATGATATATCCATAATAATAGCTGACATTTATATAGCATTTGATGGCTTGCAAAGGACCTTCTTTAGGTTGTCTCCTGCGATCCTTACAACAGCCCCATGCTAAGGTATTGTTATCCCCATCTTGCAAATGAAGAAGAAACTGAGGCTTAGAGAAGTAAGAGGATATCCCTTAAGTCACAGGGCTAGTAACTGCCAATTCAAAGTCAGGTCTTTGGAATCCAAAACAATGTTCATTCCATTATACCACATGTGTGTGAGTGTGTGTGTGTGTGTGTGTGTGTGTGTGTGTATATATACATATACATATATACACACACACATATATATGTGTGTGTGTGTGAGTGTGTGTGCATGCACGTGTGTGTATGTGTGTACTATATATGTTTATGTATAAGTATATATGGGTATGACTGTTTATAACACATATATGTGACATACACTATACCACATTTGTGACACATATATGTATACACGATACAATATAAATGTGTTATACATGTGTGCATGTGTCTAGACATGTGTGTATCTATATGTGCATTGTATATTGCATAGATATGCATGTGCATATGCTACATGTACATATAATAAAAGTGTATGCATGCATGTACTTGTACACATATGATGTGATGGAAAGGGAGTTGCTTTGGCTTCAGAAGACCTAGGCCAGAGTCCCAGCTCTGTCATTTACTAGCCCTATGACTTAGGGCAGAACTGTCAAACATACTACCAGAAGTAGATAAAAATGTAATTAGGAAATATTTAATCAAATAAATAAAAATACAATAGAACATAGGTAGTATTAATATGTGGTTTTCTAAGTCCATCTTGTTGTTCAGTCATTTCAGCCATTTCCTACTCTTCCTGACCCCATTTGGAGATTTCTTGGCAAAGATACTGGAGTGATTTGCCATTTCATCCTCCAACTCATTTTACAGATGAGGAAACGAAGGCAAACAGAGCGAAGTGACTTGCCCAGGGTCACACAGCTAATAAATGTATGAGACAGAATTTAAACTCAATTCTTCCTGACTCTAGGCCTAGCATTCTTTTCACTGTGCTACCTACCTAGCTGCCCCTTTTCTAAGTTCCATATCTGCAGAGATCTTTATGTACACTGTCATATTACCTCTCTGAGCCTCAATTTGTTAATTTGCAAGATAGCAATAATATATGCATATATGCATAGGTATACACATGTATAAATAATCACATATATGTCTACATGTATGCAGACCATGTAGAAACATATGTATACATAAATGTGTGTATTTATATATAATATGTGTATATACATATATATGCATTTAATAAATCTGCGATATCAGAGCACGAATGAGATGTGAACATATACCCCCAGTTCACAAAGAATGCTTTGGTGTTTTAGTATGCGCCATCTAAAGGGGCACTCCCTTTAAGGATACAGGTAGTAACCCATCCACTCTTCCTGATCCTGGACCATTCTTTCCATCAATCTTCCACAGAAGACCTAGCTACCCAATGCCCTGGAGGGCTTGCTCTTTGTCTATTTTGCAGATAACAGTGAAGCACTCTCTTAAGTATTATTACCCATTCTGCACACATGCGTCAGGACAGACATCTACAGTAGGGTCTATTGTTTTCAGCTGCTTTCTCTGTCACTTTTCTCTCTCTCCCGAGAATTACTGGGCTTTTCTTTTACTGCTGTTCTTCTTATGTGTTATGCCTGACATTCTCCAAGGGCCCAGCCGTAGAACTGTCCATCTAAAATCTCTTGTTCTTTTTATATAATCAGTTCCCCTCCTTCTCAGATGATATCACCTTCATTTCCAGTCACCTTCATTTCCGGATCTTGTTATAGGATCAGCACACATGCAAATCTTCAGATACAAATAATTAACAATAATATCGAAAGGAAAAATAGGAATAAACTGTCTCCATAATTCTGGAGAATATAAGCTGCATGTCCACAGGTAATCCACAGTTAAAATGGAAGTGAAATAGATTTAGGGAGCCAGGGGAAGTGGCCTTTGTCAGCTTCTCAGCTCTCAGGGCCACTTGCTCCTTTGATTCTCGAGGGGAAGCAAATCTGCCCAGAATAGAAGAAAAGGCCCAGACTAAAATCTTCCAGCTTCCTGGCTTATTGGATTGCTTAGCAAACCTTTTTCTATCTTTGTTGAATTAGTCCAGAGAAAGACAAACACACCAGACCTTTGAAAATCCATAATCTTCGCTTGTAACTTGTTCTCAGCTCCTTCTTACTCTCCTCATCATTTTGAATTGCTAATTTATTCAAATGAACATTGAAAACTTCATTCAAATGAAGAATGCTTTTGCCCCTGAATTTTTTTACAATGAAAAAACTCCCCTAGGAAAGACCTACTCCTTCAACTTCTTATCAGATGCACTGGACCCAGATGGCTCCAGAAGAGAAAGTGAGGCTGGTAACTTTGCACAGCCCTCCCTCACTTAAATCACTTGCAAGTCATGGCATCACCTTCCTGATGTGATGGTCCTCTTTGAGAGTGAAGGACAAACAACAACAGATGCTATACAGTGAGCCTGGCCTTCCACAAAAAACAGACACCATTTAATTGTATTTAATTGTCTTCTCCATTTATTTTTAACTTTAGTTGAAATTCTGCTTGGTTGTTTTCTTCTTTTTTTTTTAAATGACAAAGTAACTATGGGATTTGGCCACAGTCCTACTAATAGGGTACTTGTTTCTCTCCAGATACCAAAAAGTAATGCATCAGGCTTTGTTATTTCCTCATCCCTGTGAAGGGGAATCCTCAAAGGATGTAGTCCAAACGAGTAGCCAATTAGCCAGGGGCATCTGTCATACTGAAACCTGGGAAAGGCTACAGCAGTATCCTGGCAGCCACAAGACAAACAGAGCCTTGAGTGAGTCTTCCGGGTGCATCCTACCCCTCAGCTCCCCAGCCCCCAGCACCCTCTTCCCTTCATCTGGTTCCAAAGCCAATAGTTACATCATGGTTTAAAGGCTTTCAGGGTTTGTGATCTTAAATGCTCTGTGGCCTAGTTAGTTGGTGTTCATCCATCTTTGTTCCCTTCACCCCAGTGAGTCAGGCATATGGTGTCTAGGGTGATGAAAACGTCTTAAGGATAGGAATTCTTTTTCCCTTTTATCTTTGCATCCTCAGCACCTAACTCAAGGCCCAGTGAATATAGCAGGCACTTAACAAGCTCCTGTTGGATTGGATCAGACAAAGCACTTGTTCTCTCCAGGCTTCAATATCTTCATTTAGGAAATGGGGTTACAATAGTCCTGGTGAGAACTCCATGAGATAATTCAGGTGCTTGGAAAGTAAAATCAACATGATTATTATTATTATCGTTATTACTATCATCACTATTATCTTTTTTATCACTCAAGATGTAGGCTTACAAGGTAGAAGCGTTACAAGTTGGAAAGAACATTGTTCCTGGAATAGAAAGAATTGGGTTCTAGTCATAACTAAGTCATAACTACTATTTGCCAGCTGTGTGACCTTGTCAAGATAAAAGTCATTGCAGGCAGCTGGGTGGAATAGAGGATTCAGTGACGCCCTTGGACTTGGGAAGGCCTAGGTTCAAATACAGCCTCATAGACTTACTAGCTGTGTTATCCTGGTTAAAAGTAACTTAAACTCTCTCGGCCTCAGACTCCTCATCTGTAAATTGGTAATGATGATGATAGCACCTACCTCACGAGGTTGTTGTGGTGATCAAATGAGCCAACTTTTGTAAAATGCTTTGCAAACCTTTAAGTGTCATATAAATGCTAGAAAATGATGATGATGATGATGATGATGATAATGTTGAGCACCACAAGGTTAAAGGCAGATCCCTAGGGGAGAAGGGTAACAGATCTGGTACCCAGAATAGCAACCTTAGAATCCTCTTTGACTCTTCCTTCTCACTCCACATCCCATGGGGACCTGACTTTGGCCCTATACTGTTCAACATTTGAGTCTATGGCTTGTGTCTTGCCCAAGGTCTTTCATTTAGAGAGGAGATGTGTATTCCATGCATTAGGAGCATCACAAATGGAAGGAGAAGAGGAAACACTGGGCTCTGGGAACAACAAGCCAGCCAATTTGGCTGGAACGTAGAGAGTATAAAAAGGAAGTCATAGAAAGGTAGATTGGGCCAGACTGAAAAGCTTTAGCTATCAAGCAGATGTGTTTGGGCTTATCTGGGAGACAACAAAGAGTCCCTGAGAGACTATTGAGCAAGGGACTAACACAGTATGGCCTGAGCTTTGGGAAGAATTGTTTTTGGCAACTATGTGGAAATGGGGAGACCAACCAGGAGGAACTGTGAGAGTCTAGGAGAGAGTTGGGAAGAGCCTGAAGTAAGGTGCTAGTCATGTGAGAAAAATGGGATAGATGAAAGAAATATTGAGGATAAGGATAAAGATTGAATCTGTGATTTCATTGGTATAGCAGACTCCTCTGGGAGGAATCTCCCTGCCAAGAAACTTACAATCTGCATTTCTGAAACTTATAATCTTAGAGTGTTGCCTAGATCAGTGGCGTGCAACTCAGATAGGGCACCACTAAACTGTCCATGATGATCCTTGCAGGCCACATATTGTCTTAGAAAATCACATATTAACATTATCTATGTTCTATTGTATTTTTATTTTATTAAATTTTTTCTAGTTAAATTTTAATCAGGTTCAGGTCACGCTGGGAAGTTCCTGGTTGGGTGTTTGACACCTCTAGCCTAGATCATTGAGAAGTTAGGAGACATGCCCAAAGTTACACAGCCCATATGCTGACTTTGAAGCTGGCTCCCTATCTAGTACATCACGCAGATTCTCTTGCAAGAAATATTATGGAACTAGAATTGATAAGAATTATCAACTGATTAGATGTGAACAGGTAAGGGAGAGTGAAATGTCAAGGGTGGTCTCAAGCTGTGTGCCTGAATGACTAAAATGATCATAAGGTCACAGCTTTAGACTCGGAAAGGGCCTTAAAAGCCATGGCCCTCATCCCTTTCCAACTAGAACTTGGACTCTGGGCTCTGGTAGATGAGCCTTATTATATCAAGAGCAACCATGCCACTTCCTAGCCATTTCTTTTTTTTCCCAGTTTTTTAAAACAATTTTATTTAAAGTTTTGAGTTCCAAATTCTATCACTCTCTCCTTCCCTTCTCCCCTCCCTGAGATGGTAAGCAATCAGATAAAGGTTATACATGTGTAATTATGTAAAACATTTCCATATTAGTCATTTTGTGTAAGAAGACCCAGAAAAAAAAGGAAAGAAAGAAAGTGAAAATTAGCATGCTTCAGGATGTTTTCAATCCACATCAGTTCTTTCTTTGGAGGCAGATAGTACCTTCATCATTAGTCCTTTGGAATTGTCTTGGATCATTGTATTGTTGCTAGTAATTTCTAAACCAGGTGGCCTAAACTTTGGCCATCCTACCAATCTCTCTCAGACAAGCTTTTGTCTTATCTTGCCAGCAACCAAGTTACAATGCTACTCTCTTCTTTCTTTCTGTTGTTCAGTTGTTTGTCAGTTGTGTCCAACTCTTTGTGACTGCATTTGGGGTTTTCTTGGCAAAGATACTGGACTGGTTTGCCATTCCCCTTTCCAGCTCATTTTACAGATGAGGAAATTCAGGCAAACAGGGTGAAGTGACTTGCCCAGAGTCACAAAGCTAGTAAGTGTCTGAGGCCAGATTTGAACTCAGGAACTTCCTGACTCCAGGCCCAGCACTCTAGCCACTGCATCACCTAGCTGCCCCTACCCACTTCTCTAGGTCCCCCTTATGTATTGTCTTCTCCCATCAGAATGCAAGCTCCTTGAAGGCAAGGGACTGTCTTGCTGGTATTTCTATCCCCAGCACTTAGCACAGTACCTGGCACATAGTAAGTGCTCAATAAATATTTTTCATTCATTCATGGTCAACAAAATTTTAAAAAATCCTGAACCTCAGTTTCCTCATCTGAAAACAAGGGTGTTGGATTATTGATCTCTAAGGTCCCTTCCAAATCTAACGTTGTCTGAGTCTATGAATGAAGTACTTGAAGGAGAGATTGAAATGGGAGCCTTCAAATTGGGGCTTGAGGTCAAGAGTAACAGAAACAGTGAGATAGTAATAACTCACTTTTCTATAGTCTCAGTTTCCCCATCCCTAAAATGGGGCAGTCAAACTAAATAACTTCCAATCATCTTTCCAGCTCTAAAGTTTATGAACTCGGGAGGCTGTTCCCAATTAGTCAAGGCCAGACATGAGACCACCAAATGGCTCATTTCCCTCGGGTCTGCTCTCTGAGTCATCTAGCCTGGAAAACTTCTATCCTTGTTCCCCAATCCAAAGCTAAACTTGGTTCCAGAGAATTGTGCAAACTTTCCTAGCATTTCCAAAAGAACAAGAATGTTCAGGCTTTCTCTTTTATGTCCCTGGCCTGTCATTTATAGGAAGAAGGGGAAGGCTCTCAAATGGATGACTTGGCCCATTATAGATCAAAGGGGATCCAAGGGTCTGGGGTTGGTAGCATCTCATCAGGAAAAGGACAGCCAAGCAGGGCTGCAGAGAAATCCAAGCTTTCATTTTCCTTCAGTCAGGAGGATTGATCATTTGCATTTATATAGCATCGCCTGTTTGTAGACGACTTGTTATCTTGACAATTGGAGAATATCTCTTAGGGGGACAGCTCTGTAGTAATGAATAGAAGCCATCAGACATGCTTTATTCTGAGGCCTCTTTAATAAAAGGGATCTGCATTCTCTCTGTTTCTAGACTTCAATGCAGATCTTAGTTCAGGAGACATCATCATTCCCTGGCACGAGCGAATTTTTAATTTCTTGCAAATTTCAATACAGATCATGAATATATAATCTGATCCCATGAACCCATATTGAAAAGAGTGAGAAACTGACAGGACGATCCAAAAGTCTTTTTCCATAAGACTTTGCAAGTTGGGAGATTTAACCTGTTAATGATGTTCTGTTAAGAGTGTTACATAAAAATGATTTTGCATTTCCTGAGCCTGTACCAATTAATGTCAGGGAGAGACAGCCCAGAAGACCACTGGGTGGCACGATAGAAAGTTACATGGAATTTAAAAAGGCATTGTTGAAGGTCCAGGCTTGTCAGCTTGGAGAGAGGTCTCTAGTGGAGTGCTCCAGGAATCAGTTGTTCAGTATTTTCATCCATGCCTTGGATGAAGTCCCAGAATGCATGCTTTTGAAATGTACAGATAACAGGCAGGAGCTAGGGCAGAAAGTAAACACGTAGAATAACAGGACTGGGATGCTAAAAGATATTGCCAAATCTAATAAGATGAAATATAATAGAGATGTGGTTTTCTTTTTGATTGGCTGCAAAACTATAGGATGGGGGAGGAATGATTTGGCAACATGGAAAAAAAGTTCTACATTTTAGTGGACAGCAAGATTAAAAAGATAATTTATCAGGTGTAAAAACTAAGACAAAATTAGGCTACAGTAGTACATGAACAGGGTCTAGAATGAGGCATGGCATTTTTCTGTTGTATTTGTTCCAGGCATGCCACATCTGACATATTGTGTTCAGTTCTACAGCATTTTGGGAAGGACATTGACAAACCTGAGCACATCCAGAGGAGGCTGACCACAATAGTGAGAGGCTTACAGGCAGCACCTTCTCTACTGAAGGAAATCGGTGTAATTAGACTAAAAAAATAAGACTTACATAGAGAAAAGGGGACATAATAGCTGACTTCTGGCATTTGCAAGATTATCTTTTGAAAGAGGGATTATCAGAGGTAGAATTAGCATGGTACTACCAAGGCTTTGCCCCAGGGTGCCAATGGGGAGAATGGGGAGAAAGACTTCTTCCATGGAGAAAGAGATACTTCTTCCTCAGAGAAACATGATTCTTTTTAATTTTTTTTTGCTTGTTTTTGGAGGGTGGAAGGCAGGGCAATTGGAGTTAAGTGACTTGCCCAAGGTCACACAGCTAGTAAGTGTGTCAAGTGTCTGAGGCCGGATTTGAACTCAGGTCCTCCTGACTTCAGGGCCAGTGCTCTACCCCCTGTGCCACTTAGCTGCCCCATGACTCTTTTTTATTATGAACCTAATGAACATCAATCAGCATGAACATTTCAATATACAGAGAACAGAAATGAAGATTGTATGTGAAACTGTGAACTTATATACAGTTTGAAATTTTAAAGTGTGTATTAAATTTGAAAGGATAATGACATCCCCTCTTTGTCTATGTCCCCTTCTGAATTTCCTTCTTCTTTCTTGGGGTTTTTTTTAATGTTTCACCAATGCTCTTTTCTTTTTATATCACCATCATTCTTCTCTATCTCTATCCTTCCGTGACTCCCCTTGCCTCCAAATAGAAGTCCTTACTTGTAACAAATAGCTTTAGTCACACAAATCAAATAAGCACACTGGCCATATCTGAAAGGGTCATGTTTTTTCCCGGGACCTCATTTGTCAGTCTTTTGATGTCCTGTGATATCATGAGGCACAGTTGCTTCTAGTCAGCCCATCGCTATGGGTACATTACCTTCCCAAGGTCCTCCTTCCATGCCATGCTTTGAAAGAGTGCAGACTATTCTTCTCTGGGAGACAGGCATCCCCTCTCCTGGTAAGTCTACACTTTGAGTTAGACAATCCTCTGTACTGTTAAGTGACTTGCCCAAGGTGACACAGCTAGTAAGTGTGTCAAGTGTCTGAGGCCGGATTTGAACTCAGGTCCTCCTGACTTCAGGGCCGGTGCTCTACCCCCTGTACCACTTAGCTGCCCCATGATTCTTTTTTATTATGAACCTAATGAACATCAA
The DNA here is from genome assembly GCF_011100635.1 of Trichosurus vulpecula. Lineage (NCBI taxonomy): Eukaryota > Metazoa > Chordata > Mammalia > Diprotodontia > Phalangeridae > Trichosurus > Trichosurus vulpecula. Next base: position 169,542,300 of record NC_050574.1, read on the forward strand.
TCAGCATGAACATTTCAATATACAGAGAACAGAAAAGAAGATTGTATGTGAAACTGCACACCCCCAACCAAGTGAATTTGCCCCAGCCATAGCAATTTCTAGTTATAGTTCTGGAGACTAGTCCTGTTCTCCTGGGCCCCACATGAGAACACTAGGAACAATGAATAGCAGTTGCAAAGACACAGATTTAGGCAGAAAGGAAGGAAAACTTTCCTAATAGTTAGAACTGCTTAAAAATGGAATAGGTAGTAGGTTCCCTATATGAGGTGGTATTCGAAAGGAGATTGATTGACCGCCAGTGATCTAGTGAAAAGAATTCCCTTTTAGGTTCTGATTAGATTACATGAATTTTTTACTTCCTTTCCAGTGCTGACATTCTGTAATTCTGTGCCTGATCTGTTGAGATACCTACTAGTGCAATTTTTGCAGCAGCTCAAAAGAAACGTGAGATGCACAAATTTAGAGGCATCTCCCTCCCAAATGGTCATATGGACTGTTTGTGCCCGATCAATGGTTAAGTCTCCTGAGATCATTGGTCTGATTAGCCACAGCCAGACACACTGTAAATTGACCCTGGCATTGTGATGTCATTTTGGTCCTCTTCGGGTGAGAAGGACAAACAACAGCAGCAGTGCCATTATTCTGATTCTCTATTTATTAGTCAAGAACGAGTTTCCACTGAATCATAGAATCAGAATGGAACGCCAGAGGTCAACAGGTCCATCCCCCTGCTGTCAGGACACACTGTTTATTCTGTTCTTACAGCTCTGCAGGGAAATTTTTTATACCTTCCCTAAAATGTTTACAAACAGTGTTATAGTCCTTCTGGTGACTTAAATCCATGGTTTTTCCTTATCAGAAACAATGAGCAATTTTATTACTAAGAACTTGCTCTCCTAAGTATTAACTGTGGTTTGCTCCAAAATTATCCCCACTTTTCCTCTTCTCCATTCAGTCATCTGAGGTGGAAGGGAGGAAAATCCTCCTGATAACTCACGAGCTCCAGACTTCATTTTGTGTTACAATTCAGTTCAGTTCAACAAGCTGGAGTTGGGCAGATGTCTCACTGCTTCTGTTCAAGCAGGAATGGTCAAGGCCAGTCCAGCCAAGAAGCCTGTGTTGCTCTCCAATAATGCCTTTGAGGCTGCTGGCAAGAACAATTGGTCCCAAACCTCCAGGTCTGTTCCCCCATTCACTGCCTGGGCATCACTCCCAGTAACAAAGTTTCTGGGTGTACACTGAGCAGATAGTGGGAAGCTTTATCTGAACTTCTGCCTTTGGAGATGTGTCCCATGGTTGTGCCAGAGCGTCTGAGCCTCTAAAAGTAGGAAAAGGAGCCAGCCTTCTTATGAGACCTCAAGAACGAAAAGAGACAGTTTGATGGATTAGCCAGAGAGGGAATGGACAAGGGGAAGTAGCCTCAGCTATTCCAGAGGAGACGAGGGAATAGAGCCATTGGCTGGAAGTCCCTAAACTGCCTCATCTTCTCAGGATGGAATAGAAGTAGTAGAATATTTTCATCAACAACCTGCATGGTGAACTGGATTCTCTCATCCAGAGAAGCTCTCAAAGACCGTCTAATAAAGTGAAGAGGGGTTGAGATCTACATTGAAAGAAACAACACCTTTTTAGTATTAAAGGAAGTTAACTGACCAAGCAAAGAAAGGCAACGTAAGAAAAAAGAAAACAACTTCTGGAATGGAAAAATAAATGCCCGTGAGGATAGGGATGCTCACAACATTTGGGTGGTAGGAAGGTTCTCTGTTCTTCCTCACTCCCTTTGCTCGTGGAATACCTGTATATTCTTCAAAATCCAACTCAAATATTATCATGTCCAGGAAGCTTTTCCTTATCTTCCTAGTTGGTAACAACTTGTTCCTCCCTACCCCTACCCCTGACCTCATGTAGCACTTGGTTTTGTAAGGGGATAATGAACATTTTGTTTAAATTTAATTTAATTTTATCCCATTGGTAAGCATTTATTTTCCCTACTTCCTATTCCCCCAGTGGAAAAACAAAAAGAAAAATATGCCTAGTCAAGCAAAACAAAGGCCCACATTGGTAACATCTGAAAATGTATCTGCATCTTGAATCCATTACCTCTCTACCAGAAGGTGGGTAGCATAGTTCATCATCAGCCTTCTGGAATCATAGTTAGTTGATGCATTGATAGGAGATCTTGTCTTTCAAAGTTGTTTTGTCTTTGCAATGTTTTTGTTACTGCATAAATTGTTTTCCTGGTTTTGGTCACTTCTTTCTGCATCAATTCATTCAAGTCTTCCCAGGTTTCTCACAGCACAGTAATATACCATCACATTCATATGCCATAATTTGTTCAGCTGTTACCCAATTGATAGGCATCCCCTTGGTTTCCAATTCTTTGCCACTACAAAAAGAGTTGCAATAAATATGTCTGTTGTTGTCCAGTCATTTCAGTCATGTCCGACTCTTTGTGACCCTATTTGGGGTTTTCTTGAGAAAGATACTAGAGTGGTTTTGCCATTTCCTTCTCCAGCTCATTTTACGGATGAGGAAACTGAGGAAAACAGGGGTTAAGTGACTTGCCCTGGGTCACACAGCTAGTAAGTATTTGAGGCCGCATTTGAACTCAGGTCTTCCTGACTTAACTTCAGGTACAAGACTCTATCTGTTGCACCATCTAGCTGCCCTAAATATGTTAATACTATAAGTTCACTTGGATAATGCCCTTATCATTTAATATTGTCTATTATACCTATCTTTGTTGTCCAACTTATCCCTCTACTATGTTCTAAGCACTAGGAAGGTACTATTATCATTGTATGTCTCCGAGCACCTCACAATGCTATGCACAAAGTAAGGACTTATTAAATGTTTGCTGAACGAATCAAAAAGTGTGGAAGAGGAACCAGGCTCATCAGAGTGGAGAGTAACACTAATAAGGATCTTTGAGAGTAACAATAGTTCACATTTGTGTGGTAGTTTACAAAGTACTTTCTTCATAGCAAATATAATCATTACCATTTTACAATGAGGAAAATGAGCCTTGGATGGAGGTTATGTGACTTGTTCAAAGCTACATAACTAGTAAGTCACAGAGTTGGAGCTTAAACTCAAGGCTCTGAAATCCAGATCTAGGCCCAAATCTTGTCTCCCCAAGGTGAAGTCAGCACTCTTTCTACTGCATGTCACTGAAAGGTACCAGAATGGGCCCTAACCAAAAATATTTTTTTCCAAATTGCATGAAATTTATTTTATTTTGTCATGCTACTTGCCAATTCACCAATTAGGAATTAATTTGGGTTAATGAACTCTGAAAAAAAAATGCTTATACAGAATATACAGAACGAGAGATATGTTTTTTTGGACATGGCAGATTTGTGGATTTATTTTGCTTGACAATGCTTATTTGTTTTTTTTTTAAAGAGTATGTTTTTCCTTTTGTATTTGAGGGTAAGGATTTGAAGGTGGGGAGAAGTTGTTGAGTTGTCTTCCCCACAAAAATGAGGGTCACTAATGCTCTTGTTCAAATGCACAGAAGAGAGTAGAAGGAAATTCAGAAGCAAACACAAGCAGGACAGCTTGGAAAGTTACATGTTGAAATTATTATATACACTTTTAAAAAGCAAGCTATACTTAAGAGAGGTTTGAATTTTCACACATAATCTTTTCTGGTTCTACTTTGTATATGAAAATATTCTCTTTCTTGGTGTTTGTTAAATCCAGAATAATGTTTTTAATTGTGTGGAACACTGGAAAGGTTTAGGTCATTCATGCTTTGGTTTGAAATGTATCGTAGTATCATAGATTTGGAGCTGGAAAGGACCTTAGGTATCATCATCCAACCCATTCAGTTATGGACAAGTCAACTGAGGACTAGAGAAGTGATGTGACTTGACAAAGGTCACAGAGATGGTAAGTAACAGTGCCAGAATTCAAACCCAAGACTTAGGACTCAAAATCTAGTGACCTTGCCATTATATGACACTGTCACCTACTTAATCAAACTGATTTCCACAGTCAGTCAAAAAGCATTTATTAAACTCTTACTATGTGCTCAACTTTCTCAGGTATAAATTAAGGAGTTAGATAAAAAAACTGCACAGATCCCTTCCAATCTAAATCTATAGAGTCAAATTTTACTCCAAATTTGGCATTCTTTCTTCCTCACTACAGCTGTTTTCTTCTTATTTCAGAGAATCAGTCAGAACTGGGAGAATGGGGATTTGAGACAAGCAGGAGGTCATTTTGGAATGAGCGGCACCAGGGAAGGGCAAGGCTAGGTGCTACGTGAGGGTCAGGAAATCTGGACAGCCAGACAGTCACAGGAGGCCTCACAGAGCCTCGTAGACATTGGCACCAGAAAGCGTAGGACAGACACAGAATGGGACTTGGGAAAGTACCCAAACAAGCTTCAGAATTTTACATAAGGCTCTTGGGAGATTTGGAAGGTCACGGGAGAATTAGAAATTGGCTAGGCCAAAGAAGAACTTCAGGAGCACCTTCAAAGCAACCCAACACAGAAATATATCAGAGAGGAAGGCAACTAGAGAATCAGCGAGATCACTGGGTTTATTCAACTTCTAAGTGCTACATAAATATTCATCATCATCAACATCATCATTAGGGATAGGGGCACAAACGTGTGACTTCATTGTTGTAGGAACTTCCCAGGTGAGAAAACTCCCTCTGCTAATGCAGACTGGTACCTTCTTTGCAAGTTATGATCTTAGAGAGTTGCCTAAAGCACTAAGAGATGAAGTGACTTGCCCACGGTCATGCAGCCAGCTTGTGTTAGAAGAAGGACTTGAACCCAGGTTCTCTATCCAGTGCACCAGACTACCTCTCCTATTTATTATTATTATTATTATTATGTCACAAAATTATAACAATATATTGAGACATTGGATAATGGGATGGGGGTATGGAGAGATATAAATGTGTTCATATTATTATTAATGGTAACAATAATTTTTAAAATAATTACATGTTTAACAAACAGTTACAAGGCATTAGACAATAGGGTCAGAATGAGGAGAGATGTAAATATGTCAATATTATTATTATTAATAAATAGATACAAGGCATTTGACAATAGAATGGGAATAAGGAGAGATATTAATATGTCAATATTGTATTCAGTGGCAATAATAATTTTAAAAATAATAATAAATTTAACAAATCGATACAAGGCATTAGACAATAGAATGGGAATAAGGAGAGTTATAAAAATGTCAATAATAATATATTTAATAAATAGATACAAGGCATTAGACAATAGGATGGGGATGGAGAGATATAAAACTGTCACTATCAATAATACATTTAATAAATAGGTGTGGGCATTTGACAATAGGATGGGGTGGGGAGAGATATAAAAATGTTCTCAAGGCACTTGGTGAAAAGGCTCAGAGTTGACTAAATGGATTCTTTGCTTTGGTCTTTATTGAGGAAGACCTTAGACTGCCCCTCCCTTACTATCTTTTGAAAGAAATAAATGAAAAATAACGGTCAAATCAAGTAGCAGCAAAAGTACACAGCAGACTTAACGGTTTTAGAGCTAGGTGGGCTCTTAAAGATCACAGAATCACAAATTCAGAGTTGGCAGAGAGCCCAAAGGTCTTCTAGCCCAATTCCCTTATTTTACAGTTGTGGAAACTGAGGCCCAGAGAATGTGAAATGACTTGCCCAAGGTAACAGAGCAAAAGTTGGTGCCTGGGATGGTACTAGAATTGAGGCCTTCCATCTCTCAGGCTGATGCTTTTGTTCCAAACCTAATCAATTTGGATTTTGCTCCCTGGAACTAGATGGCAGCACCAACACAGGCGTTTTGAAGAAATGCCAGGGCAAATCTGGGATTTTGATGGAAATGTTTAATTTTCCCTTATGGACATCCGCTGGGACAGAGGATTGTTGGGTTTCACTGTGATTCCCCCACCTAGACGAGACCTCACATAAATAACCAATGAATCTCACTTCCATACCAGAGAATCTAGTGAAATCTATAATACGAGGTGTATCGCTAGATTCTTAATCAAATATAACGAACTTTACAAAGTATTTAACTTGTAGAACTCATCAACCCAAGAGTATTGTGAATAGCTTTAAACTTGGGCAGCTAGGTGGTGCCAGGGATAGAGTGTTGGGCCTGGAGTCAGGAAGACTCATCTTCCTAAGTTCAAATATGGCCTCAGACACACAGTAGCTGTGTGACCCTGGGAAAGTTACTTAACCCAGTTTGCCTCAGTTTCCCCATTTGTAAAATGAGCCAGAGAAGCAAAGAAATGGCAAATGACTCTAGTATTTTTGCCAGGAAAACCCCAAATGGGGTCACAAAGAGTCAGGCATGACTGAAATGACTGAGCAATAAAAAAGAAGACAAATTAGTGAGTGCTTTGTGAAAAAGCATAATTAAGGAGTATAGATATAATAGAATAGAAACTCTTTGAGGTCAGGAATTGGGTCATTTAAAAATTTTGTTTCCCAAGCACAGTGCTACCTACAGAATAGATGCCTAATACATGTTTGTTGAATTGAATTAAGTATTCAGTAAATTGTGGTTGACATCAGGAGAGACAAACTTGCCCTCCCACAAAATGCCTCCTAGTGCCAACTGTCAGACACAGAGTACTAAATTATGTGGACAACCTTCTCAACCAAAAATTAATCTCATCTGTGAAACCTGGGAAATCTATTCACAGGTCTGGCGTTGCTGTAATTTTCCTGGCCTACTGGGAAGAAATTATTCATTCTTAGCCAGAAAAGAGGGCAAGCATTGCATTTTAGGAATTCTGTTCTTACTGAGCATTCCCCCAGGGTAGGAGAAACCTTTTCTATCATGTTCCCCAGAGCCCAATGCCTCAGCTAATGACACACCACGTAGCACAGTTTTATCCCGGTGAGTGATGAGGGAGGCCACACAAGAAGGTCAGGGCACTCTGCCCCAAGATACGCAGATGGTCAATGGGAAATTCCAGTTAACTGCTGCATGCTGCCCTGGGCAAGGTCACTGTGTCCAGGAGACACAAGCAACTTAAGCCTTCCCTTCCTGATCCTAACTACAGGTACCCTAAGCCACAATATTCCCCCACCCCAGTGGTCACACACAGAGAGTGTGTGTCCGTCCACACACATCTCTTTCCCTGTAGAGCAGTACTGGGCAATTGCATGGTTTGTACTGGTTTTTGTCTTTCTGTGCCCATGTTTTTAGGTCATTTTCCCTCTTCTTCCCCAAGAGTACCTCCTCTTTTTACTTCATTTCTATCACTACCTATTGCTTAAAAGTTAGAAAAAATAATTTTTTTGAAAAGTTAGAAAGATACCTGGGGCACTGTCTTAGATAGTTACTTGGAGCTCTAAGAGATTGAATGACTTGCCTGGGATTGAGATAGGGTCATACAGTCAGTATGTGTCAGAATGGTGGTAAAGGAAGGAGAATAAACTTTTATGCAACACCTAGTATGTGCAGGTACTTGTGTTAAGTGCTTTTTTAAAATATTGTCTCACTTGATCCTCACAACAATCCTACAAAGTAGGTGCTACTATTATCCCCATTTTACAATTGAGGAAACAAAGTCAAACAGCAGTTAAGTAACTTGCCCAGGGTCTCACAGCTAGTAAGTGTCTGAGGCTGTATTTGAATTCAAGTATTGCTGCCTGATACTTTATCTACTGCAGTTGACAAGAGATGGACCCAGACCTTCCTCCCTGAGGCCAGCTCTCTATTCACCATCCAAACTGCCTTCCAATAGTGTGACTGATTACTGATTGATGTAGCTTGAGGGTAGGAGTGAGGATAGATTCTCCACCATGTCCAGGAGAGGCAGGACACTGGCACCTGGACTGTAGCCAATTCAAAGCAGCCACCTGGCAACACTGACATTCCCAGATAAAGAAAAAGAACAAGGGGAGGGAGAGAAGCACCTCCCACATAGCAGGGGAATGTGACGGTCACTGTTGGAGCAGAGGAGATAGAGGCCATTGGAAGCAAGGCAAGCAGTGGCTAAGTAGGGTTGCCAGGCTCAGGCTGAGAGTCCTACCTCAGCTCAGGGCTCAAGCAACGATTTTTTACTTATTTATTTGGGCAAATTATGTCACATTGACTGCCCCTGTTCACCTCTTCCCACCTCCATCCCTCACAGAAGCATACACATAGAGACACACTTCTCTGGGGTTTTATTTACTAAGGTGGATTCATTGAAAGCATTTATCATTAGGACAGGTGTGGCAGAAACAGGAAAACTACCGGGAATTTTACTGCTTCCACCTCACCCTAAGGCCAGAAGTTTTTTTTTTGATCTATATCTATTATTTCATAGGTATGATGAATTTTAGGTATGGAAACTCCCTCCACAGATGCCAGAGCAGCTATTTTCTACCTCATCATTTTCAAGAGCTGTCTGAGAGGTTAATTCCCTTGCCTGAAGTTACATGGCTAGGAAGTGTCAAAGATAGGACTTGAACCCAGGCCTTCCTGTTTCTGAGTCCAACTCTCTTTTCACTGTGTCACATTTCCTCTCAATACCAGACTGAACACACAAAAAAATAGAATTAATGTATGTACTATAAAGAAATATGGGCTCTTCCCTTTGACCCTCTCTCTCCCCAGGAGAGGATCTCTCTCTCTTACCTTTCTCTCTAGGAGGAAGTCTTCCTAATTGGCTCATCCACTGTAAGGGTCACACTATGTTCAAAGAGGGAATTAGTTCCTCCTAGAGGCCAGAGCTAGAACAAGACATTTATAAGCCCTGGGCAAGATCTGAAATTTGATCTCTCTATGTTATGCCTGCCAGGTCTTTCAGCTGGTAACAAATCCATTTCAACCTATGACAAAAGAGATACCTAGAGACCATATGACTCTCACTCTAGACCTGGCAGAGACCTTGGCAGCCACCTAGTCCAAACATCACATTTTTTTCTTTTTTATTATTTAATTAATTTGTTTATTTTTAGTTTATAACATTTACTTCCATAAGCTTTTGAGTTTTAAATTTTCTCACCCTCCCTCCCCTCTGCCCTCCCCAAGAGGGGATGCAGTCTAATATAGGCTCTACATACACATTCACATTAAACATATTTTCACATCAGTCCTGTTCAAATACCACATTTTTAAAGATAAGTAAATGAAGAACCAGCACAGCCTACCATGTTGGAAAGGCTTTAAATCTGGCCCTATTGACAGACTACATCACTATCCCTCAAGGCCCAGTTTAGTTGAATTCAGAAAGGCTCCTGATTTTGGAAGGTCATCCACTCAGGAATGAGATTTTTAAGTTGTGGCAACTCATGAGTCCCTCTACTGAGTCATGGAAGGGTTCCAGCCTAGGTTAGTGGAGGTTGTACACACCCTAGTGAAATTACACAGCTCCTGAAGTATTAAGATATGAAAAATTATTTCTCATACAAATTAGTTTTGTGTATGAGCTTGAGCTAGACATTACCACCTCCTGTATGAACTGGCCACAGAGGATCCAACATCCCTGAGAGCTGGTTAGTTAGACACTGGAGTACAGAGTAGTCACAGCTATTTAGGGGCCTATCCTTCATGATTTCCATGCCCCTCCAACCACTTCAGTTACCTTCATCCATCTCTGTTCTTGATATTTGAAGAGTATCCCCCCCCCACTTCTGCCACCCCAGCAAGTGATAAAGTTCCTGGGAGAACATTGCTTCTGGCAAGAAGGTCATGGGGACAGCTAGATGGCACAGCACCAGCCCTGGAGTCAGGAGGACCTGAGTTCAAATCCAACTTCAGATACTTAATACCTACTAGTTGTATGACCCTGGGCAAGTCACTTAACCCTAACTGCTTCACATACCTAAATAAATAGACAGATAGATAAGTAAATAGATAAATAGAAAGAGAGAGGAAGAAAGGAAGGAAGAAAGAGAGAGAAAGAAAGAAAGAACAAGAGAGAGAGAAAGAAAGGAAGGAAGGAAGGAAGGAAGGAAGGAAGGAAGGAAGGAAGGAAGGAAGGAAGGAAGGAAGGAAGGAAGGAAAGGTGGTCATTTAACCCAGCTAACCACCCAGGAGGCCTGTGGTCCTTCAATCACATGTGTGATTGGGTGTGAGCAGCCTCAAGTTGTAAGCATTTGAGGTATAGTTGGCTTTTATCTTCTCTGAGATGAATCAGTTCTATCTAGGCCAGCAGACAGAGTCTGGAAGATTCCTGAAAGATAACTGGGAAGAGTAAACCTGAGTTCAGGTGCGAGTTGTGCCGTTGCCCCATTGAGTAATGGTGGCCACACCTAAATTTCACCTTCCTAGAAAACAGCTAGATTTCTCCCTACATTTTCAAGTTCCTAAGAGACCAACAAAGAGGACACTGCAGCCCATCATCTCTTTGAGCTGTTTGTTTAGTAATAATGACACTAATAGCTGACATGTAAGATTTATTAAGCGTCCTACATACATTATTTGATCCCCACAACATTCCACAAGGTGAATGCTCCAGGTGTGATGGGCTCCATTTTATAGGTGAGGAAGCTGAGGCTGCTTAGTGGGAAGGACTTCACAGAACTACAGTTCTAAAGCCAGAAGGGGATGCCCGGTTCAAGTCTCTCATTTTACAGATATCCTCGTTTGTTAAAACAAAGGTTCTGGACTTGACATTTTCCTTCCTGTCCTCTATCAATCATCTCATGCTATCTCCTTGCAATAGAGGAGACAGGTATTTCTGGAGCAATCCACATTGTCCCTTCATCTTCCTGTGGCCAAAGATGGACACAGGGGTTGCTGGAGGATGAGAGATGCTATTTGTGGTCACAAACCTACAGCCAGAAACTGAGGTCCATGAAAGTGAAGTGACTTGCCCAAAGCCACATTGGTAGTAATTTCCAGAGCTGAGATTTGAACCCAGGCCCTCTGATTCCAGTCCCTTCCCACCGAACCAGTTTTTAATAAGAAAAAAAATCATATCTTTACCCTGGCAAGCAAAAACTCCTTCAGAATTTAGAAAAATTCCTTCTATTTCTTAACTATGTGTTCAATTCAGTTCAATAAATAATAAGCACCTACTTTGTGCAAGGCACTTCCCTTGGCACTTGGGGGGAGATATTGAAATGAAGAACCAGTTCTATTTTCAAGAATTTTACTAATGTAACAGAGGACTAAGATGAAGAGCTATAATACACCACAGGATAACTATGCCTGTGGCAGAAATCGACAGACTTTAAGAAGCAACCCAAGGGAAGTCTGAAACACTCTAGACCTTCAGGTCCTTGGGCTAGGAAGAATTGGAGCTGGCCTCTTACCTTATCTCCTGGGATTTTATGCTATTTCCTTGGGAACCCAAGTCCCTGTAGGCATTTACAGGATACTGCACACTCTCAAGCCCTAAGGTGCCCTTAGAATCCCTTCTGGAGGCCACTCCATGGTCATGACACCAATTGGACCACCATCACGGCATTGTACACCATTGGGGCCATTCTGTTGTACATTAGTCACCACAAATAGCATCCCCCATCCTCCAGCAACCATCTTTGGCCATCTTCGGCCACAGGAGGAGCAAGGGAGAATGTGGGTTGCTCCAGAAATACCTATCTCCACCACTACAGAGAGACACTATAACATAATTAATAGTGTTTCAGAAAGAAAAGTATAGGTCAAGATCAACCCCTTCCTTTTACCAGGGAGGAAAATGAGACCAAGACAGATGACATTACTTAATTAAAGTCACACAATTAGTAACTGATTGAGGTAAGTGGTCTTCATGACTCCAAGTCTATGGTTCAATGAAGAATGTTTTAGCATGGGAGGGCCTGAGTTCAAATCCTGCCTCTGTGACTTACTACCTATGTGACCTTGATTTTGCATCTCTGAGCTCTGTTTTCTCACCTGTAAAAGGAGGCAGCTAGGTGGTACAGTGGATAGAGTACTGGGCCGGAAGTCAGAAAGGCTCATCTTAAGACACTAACTCACTATGTGACCCTGGGCAAGTCACTTCACCCTGTTTGCTTCAGTTTCCTCATCTGTAATATGAGCTAGAGAAGAAAGTTGCAAACCATTCCAGTATCTTTGCTAAGAAAACCCCAAATGGTATCATGAAGAGTCATAGACAACCGAAAATGACCGAGCAAAAGGATAGGGCTGGACTAGCTGACCTCTGACTGTATCATAGTTATTATGCTGTATTCTATATTTAGTTGCCTTTTTCCATCCCTCTATGAGATGAGTAAGGTCCTTGATGGCAAGACCTGCTCTGATTCATCCTCGAATCTCCCCCTTTCCCTTCTTCCTGTCCCACCCCTTTGTCATTCATGAGAACAAACCCCCAAATCCAAAATAGTCTTAGAAATTCATTAGATTGGTAGGAAGACATCTGGAAAGAAGGTGTGGCTCCCTCTATCCATCTTTGTGAGGTTACGTTACATAGAGTTCAGACAAGGGTGTGAGGACATTGGCCTGATTGGCCTCATGTAGGCTACAGATAGCCTCAGAAGGGCAGTTTGAGATGTAATGGGTGGATAAGTCAGTCTAATTTGGGCAATCCAAAACACAAGCTTTGGGTGGACCCAAAATAAGATCTGGTAGGACAGCCGTAGTGTCCCTGAGGTCAGCATCACCTCTACAGGAAGCTTTTGGGTTAGACAATTTTCTAGCCACATAAAGCTAGGTTCAAACAATATTAGTAAATGATAAATAATAAATATTTTCTCCATCCCTTTCAGCACAATGCCTTGCACATAGTAGATACACAATGACTGTTGAATTGATCAAATGGCAAAAGGATAGGTTTTTAGATTCTAAAGGATTTTTGGTTTGGCAGGAAAGAGAATAAGATGTGTTTTATATATGTACACACATATATGTATAAATATATATATATGTACATGTATGTATACATATATGTATATTATGTGTGTATATATACATATACATATATACACACACAGGTGTGTGTGTTTACTCAGGCTTTTTGCCATTAAGCTTTGGGTAATATGGCAGATACTTTCCTTAAAAAAAACACTGCAAAAATTAAAAATAAAAATAAGGCTAGGTCAAAATGATGCATGGGACTTATGAGGTGGCAGGACCGGAGTTAGAAGGATTTAGAGCTGAAAGGGACCTTTGAGATCATTTAGTCCTGCTCTGGGCCAGCGCCATCAGTTACATCATAGTTTATAGGATCTCTGTTTGTTTTCATTGTAAAATCTCCCACAGTTCATTTTAGCCCAGATTCATAGCCCTTTCTTAGTGACCAAGGTACAGTGACATCACCTTAGGCAAGCCATGTCACCTGCGTAGGTTCAGTTTTCTTACTTGGAAAATGGGAATAATGGTGGAATAACCATCTCCTCCCATCACAGGCATATGGTGAGGACTCAGTAATCTAATCCAAGTGTTTTGAAGGTAAAACAACTATAAGAGTGCAAATTCTTCTTCTTCATCATCATTACTCCTTGAGAGCAAGGACCATCTTTGTCTTTCTTTTTATCCCTAGGGCTTGTCTGTGAGAGCAAAAACACAGTGCTTGGCACACAGTAGGCACTTAGTAAATGTTTATTGACTGTTTATTGACTGAATGACTGACATGGAAAGGAGGTATAGCGGAAAGAATATTGGATCAGAAGACCTGGGTTTTAGTCCTAACTGTTTCCTGACCAACTGTATGAACTTGGGCAAATCATTGTACATCTCAATGTCTCCATTTCCTTGTCAATAAAATAAGGGGGTAAAACTTGAGGCTAAGGTTCCTTTTACCTCCTGCATTCTTGGATTCCAAACGGTTTTACCTCACTATCAAAATCATATTTTGTTGGGGCAGAACAGTCCTAGTGATGTGACAAATCTACTACCATCCTTATTATATTTATTATTATCACCCAAAGCTCAATTCTATTCAATAAACCTTTATTAAGTCCTATTATGTGCCAGGCACTTTGCTAAGTGCTGGGGGTATAAAAAGAAGTAAAAGACAGTCCCTGCCCTCAAGGAGCTCACCATCTAACAGGTGGAATCAGGGAAACTGAGGCATGACCAATGATTAGCAGCTCATCTAGGCCGCATAGTAGAGGCAGGAATTCCTTCCTCTCCATCCTGTTCCACTTCTTATCCTAGGTCCCAAGAGCCCTTCTCTAATGTTGTACCGTAAATAGGCCTGAAGAACGAGGACAAAATAACAAAACCTGTTTTTCAAAGGAGCAAAAGCTAATTGTGTTTTTTAAAAGCTGCTGTAGATAAGTTTAAAAAATAAACACACACACACAAAAAAAAAAATAAACACAGAAATATGAGGAGATAATGTATTGCAGTAGACAGACACCTGAATCTGGATGCAAACAGGGTGAGTTCAAATCTCAGCTCTTGACCAGCCTATGTCCCTTGAATAAACAGCTGACCTTTCTGAGACTGTGTCTTCATCTATAAAATTAAGAGGTTAGCTCTGAGGATGCCCTTAGCTAGAGGTGTGGGGCCCCCTGCCTCTTCCCCACAGCTGGCAATCTAAACAGGTATAGCTAGCTGGGAAAGGTAGATAGCAGGGCAGCCCCCTCTTAGGTAACAAGGCCTCAAACCGACTCAGGATTAATGGACTAAACTCGTCACCTTGGAATTGCTCTGGGAAACAAAATGGTTCTATCCATGTTCCATTAGTTCCCAGGGGAAGGCGGGCAGTCGGGGGAGGGGGGGCATTTAGCCTCTGAGCTCCCTTTCTCGGCCTCTCTGAGCTGCCTGGTGGTTGCTATCAGGAAAGTGCTATTTTTAAATCAAGACGCAGAAGGGAAGCCTGGGCCATGAAAGAACCATGCCTCACTTTTTATGTTCCTGGCTCGAAGCAGGTGGCCGTCAGGGGACCAGAATCCAGGCAAGGGACATAAGAAGTGTTTTAAAACACCAGTCAGGATGTTCATCCTGAGGCAGCCTGCTGAGAAGAAGGAATTCACCAAAAGTCCCAGTGCCTTAATTGAATTTGGAGTGGCATCTCTTCACGAGGAGCCTGACTACTCAGGCTAATTGCTTTGGTACGCTGGCTTGCTGTGCTGCAAACACAATGATATTTTATGTCTGTGTGCAGCCTTTCAGGGCCACGAGTCTCTCTCCCACCCCCATCTCCAACCTCCCTCTTCCCCCGTTCCTTGGCCGCCTGTTTTTTCCAGTCACTTCCCAGGCCTCCCTCTCACTGGAAATTTGGGTGCTGTGAGCAGACAGTGAGATCATAGGCAGCTGCAAGCAGAAACTGAGGGCTGGACAGCTGTAAGTCCTGAAGGAGCCAGGCTAGGGGAAGGGCCCTGGGATTTGAGTCAGAGGATCTGGATTCAAGTGTCGGCGCTGCTGCTCACTGCTTGTTAGACTGAGAGCAAGGCTCCTTTGGCCTCATTTGCAAAATCAAGAAATTGAACTAAATGATATTGGAGGTGAGTATGATCCTGAGGTCCAAGTTACCCAGAAAATTTTCCAGTATCTCCCTCACTCCTGTGATGGGAAAGACTGTGTTCATTTCTCTCCGGTGCCTGGTACATGGAACAGAAGTGATTTCATTAGTATGAGGAGACACAATGAGGAAACTCCTCCTACTGATGCAGGGAATGAATGAATGAATGAGGCTTTTACTGAGCACTATGTGCTAAGCACTGGGGCTACAAATAGAAAAGGAAGACAATCTTTGCTCTCAAAGAGATTCCATTCTAATGGGGCAAGGGGCAGAGAGACCACACATATTGAAGGTTTCATCAGCAAGTCAGTCAACTATCATTTATTAAGTACCTACTGTGTGCTGGGCACTATGCTAAGCCTTGGAGATATAACAAAGGCTCCCCAAAGTCAGATGGAAAGGCATCATGGTCCTCCAGGTATAGTGGCAAAGCAGATAGTAATACCCTTTCTTTAGTGCCATTTCCACT
Organism: Trichosurus vulpecula; assembly: GCF_011100635.1. Taxonomy (NCBI): domain Eukaryota; kingdom Metazoa; phylum Chordata; class Mammalia; order Diprotodontia; family Phalangeridae; genus Trichosurus; species Trichosurus vulpecula. The sequence goes on from NC_050574.1 coordinate 169,558,119, forward strand.
GATGAAATCATATCAATTTCTGAAGTTAAACCACTTGACAGTGCCAAAGAAATTGGTGGCAAGGACTTTCTTTCCTGGGTTATCAGTAGGTATGACTATAGCACCTGCAGGAGCTGTACCTTCATGGGGATTGCTTCCAAGGATGATGGCTGTGGGCACAGAGCTGGGAGCATTGCTATTCCAAAGGCTCTTGGGTCCAGGGTCCTGAGCTGCTCCTTTCAGGGTCTGAGGGAAATGATGGTCAACAAGGTGGTAGTGCTTTGACCTTTATAGTACATGGTACGTCCTGCCTTTTGCTCAGGTGCTCCTTACTTCAGCTAGGCTGGCTCGCCCGCCCTGCATATGGCAGCTGGCAGGGAATAACTGCCCTTTCTTCATGGAAGTTGCTTCCCTGGAAGATGTCTGTGAGAGCTGGGCTGGAAGCAGGTCTAGTCTTCCGGGGACACTGCTATTCTCAAGGCTCTCAGTCTAGGGTCCTAGGCTCTTTCCAAGGGTGAAACTCCCTCCACTAATCAGGTTGGCCCCCTTCTCTGCAACTTACAGTCTTTGAAAGTTGTCTGGGGTGCTGAAAGGTTGAATAACGTTCTAGGTCACATAGCAGCATGTGTCAAAGGCCACACTTGAATCCTGGTCTTCCTGACTTCAAGTTTAACACCTTTTCTGCTTTATGCCTGGTACATCACATCCTAAGTGATTAACAACTGCTTGCTGAGTTGGATTGAAATGAAATGGATTGAATTTTGGAGCCAAACCAAGAGGCTGAGAAAGCCTCAAAGATGCAGAAAAACATTGGGGAGGTTTTCTTTGTAAAGGTTCAAGCATCCTGTTTTGTTGTAATCAGTACCTCTTCCTAAGTGTGCTCTGTACCAAAAAAGCACATCTTCTCTTTTGTCATTCTTTCTGACTCACATAGCTTTGGAGATGTCATCTGCCAAGTTAACACACACACACACACACACACATTTCCATCATCTACTGATGGTGTGTGTCACACTCTTGAGTGAATAAATAAACTGCAGCTTATCTGTCTGTCTGTACCCTGTGCTGGCTTATTTGGGCAACAGCTAGTGAGGACCCTGAACATTCTCACAACACTGTGATCCTATAGGAGAAGCATGTGGCAAGGCTGTTTGATATAATGGTAAGAGGGACTGAATTTATAGCCAGAGGAACTAGGTTCACATCCCAACTTTGCCACTTATTACTTCTGTGATCTTGGGTAAGTCACGTAACCTCAGTTTCCGCTTCTGTAAAATGGAAAATTTGAAATAGATGGCCTCTCAAGTCCCTTCCAACTGTGGTTAGAATGGTTCCAATCCATGTCCTTCCATCAGCCTGAATGCTTTACATTCAGGGACACAAATATGCTACATGCTTTACAAGGTTTACAGACACAGGTATAACTTCAAAAGTACTATGTTTGGCCATAGGTAATCCAAAGTGTCAAAGAAGAAGTCTGTCTGGTATAGATTGGACAGTTCTACTGTTTTTCAATTTAACTCAAATACCCAGACCTTGAGTTCCCTTTTGAACTCTTCCAGGGTAGATATAAGGCTACCTCCTAGCACCCAGTCCAATGGCTTTCTCACCCTGGGCTCCAGCTTACCCCATCTCCTACAAACACTTTTTAAAAATCTCTTTTCTCTCTGTATTCATTTTAAGCTCACTACCTACCCATCTATCCCCTCTGTGAGTAGTTCACTTCACTCCAGGAGAGAGCTAATCCAGCATTCTGTTGTACAGACCTCTCAGGGACTCAGTGTAATACTAAATCATTAAAGGCCATTAAACCAATGTTTCTGTTCTCTCCTTGAATAGGGAAGCTTGGGGTTCAAAAGATTTCTCTTTATCTCCTTAGATGAAATCTCTGTCTTACTATTAATCATTAACTCAGGAGGGTTACCACCTTCTCTCCCACTGAGGAAGGCCTCATGTGAGCCAAATATATACCTTTACAGGTAAAGAAGTGTCTAACCCTAGAGCCATCCAACTCATAAAGAAAGAATAGACTTCTTCCCCTGTTTGCATTTAAACAAACAACTCAGGGATTCTTTATTAGGAGATGAAGAGGAAGAAGTAAATGTTCTGACTGTTCCTATTTTACAGATAAGGAAATTGATCCTGAGACAGGCATGTCACTTCAATGGTCTTTTCAGGAAATTATGTGGCCTTTCAATTGCAGGCACTATTTGGCCAGGGATGTCAGTGACTTCTGACTGCCTGCAGCTACAACTTGGAGAAGAATCCCTATCCATACGGATGGGTGAGTCCTATAGTCCCGAGGGACATTGAAGTCCAGCAGAGAGGAAGCCACAATTCACTGGTGAGCCAGCTTAGATGAAGTCTCTCTTCCCTCTGCCTCCCGAGGTCTGCCCTTTGGTTTTTTGTGCTTTTCATATCAAAGAGATTAATCTGCTTTGTTGGACCTTTAAACTTTGTCTTTCCCGAGAACTTTAATCACATCTGTACACCGTTCCTCATTCACCTTCGAAAGAAGATTAAAGCTACAGAGCCCTAATGGGCTTGCTTAGATTTTAATAAGATTTGTGAAGGTCACTGTCTTAGTCTGCATCCTTCACAATACAGCTAGAGGCCCCTGATAGCTGATGATATGCCAGACACTTTCCCTGCATCTCTCTAGAGGCAAACATACCAAATACCCCTAGTCCAAAGAGAATTCTCTGAGTTTTGAAGGGTCCAATTAAAGAAAACCCATGCAAATCCTTTTGACCTTAGGGAGATTTTTGGAATAAGAATTTTTGCAAATCCTTGAAATGAGAGACAAGAGAATTCAGAGAGTTAAGGCATGGCCTGTCTCAGTATGAAGGCCAGCTGTGCTCCCAGTAAAATGTAAGCTCCTTGAGGGTATGAACTATTTTTCACTTTTGGCTTTCTGGCCCTAGCACCTTGCATTTAGCAGGGGTTTTTGGTTTGGCTTTTTGTTTGTTTGTTTTGCTGATACCAGAAAACTAACTTTGTTGTTCCTTCTTTTTTTTCTTGTTTTTTAATTAAATTTTTTGGTTACGTTTTAAGTTCCAAACTGTCTCCCTCCCTCCCTCCCCACCTGACGCTAGAGAAAGTCACCATTTGACACAGATATAAATATATATAAAACCGTACTATGCATACTTCTATTTATCAGTTCTTTCTCTTGAGATGTGGATAGCGTCTTCCTCCATAGATCCTTTGTAGTTAATCTGAGTATTTACAATACTCAAAATAACTTGGTTGTTCACAATTATTCTTCAGACAACACTGCTTTGAACTGTATACATCATTCTCTTGGCCCTGCTCATTTCACTTTTCTTTATTTCATGAGTGGCTTTCCATGTTTTTTTCTAAAATCAGCCAGCTCATCCTTTCCTACAGCACAGTAGTATTCCATCACAAAACACTTGTCAACTTGAATTATTTACAGGTTAACTTTGGACACATTATTTGGGCTTTCCACACTTCACCTTCTTCATTTCTAAAATGAAGCTGATAATAGCTTACGTTTTCATAGGGCTTCCTAAAAACACAAAGAATTTTTATTTATAGGTTCTTTTGGTCCTCATAACCACTATGAGGCAGCTAGGGTCGCTGCCTCTTTTTAGAGGTGGGCAAACTGAGACATTAAGAGGCTAAGGGATTATCCCGGGATCAGTGGAGAAGTCAGTTGTGGAGGGAGGACAAGAATTGTATAACCATTGATGCTCAAAGTGTCAATTTACTTATATGTAAATTGGGAAGAACAATAGTGGCATGACCTATCTTACTATTATTTCAAATAATTTTAAATGCTATACAGTGTGGAAAGTACCCCATAAACTTATTATGCAGTTATCTTAAGTCCTTACTAAAATTAATGAAGATATTATAAAATATCTTGGAAATTATGAATTGCTATAAAATAGCAATTAATAGTCAAATCATCCCTTCTGAGTCCTTCTATAGGAGAATTTCAAATATGGGTATTAGTGCTTAGAACCCCCTTGATTTTTTTTAACCATACTACAAAGCTTTATCTTGCAATTCTGGGTAAGAGTAAGTCGGATAAGAGAGGAACACAGCAAAAAAAAATCAGCACAAAGCATCCTATGACAACTTCGAGGGGGCTAATCCAAAATATTCTCTTTTCCTGAGTCCCTCCTAAAACAGTGTACTCATTACACACAGAGCACATCCCAGATCCCAGTATTTAAATTTTCCATGATACTGAGGCTTAGAGTTCTAGTAATTGGACCATCCAGATTCAATTCTGTTGTTGGATCCAAATGTCTATTTGGCCTATCTCTGGGCATCTTTCACTTCAGAAGAGCAGGATTTCTAACCATCCTCTCTTCTCTTGCAAGAGGAAGCCCTTTGGAGTCAGGAACTGTTTGGCTGTTGTATTGCAGAACAGTGTGTGGCCCAGTAAGCGTGCTTCATAATGCTAGTTGAATGAATGAATGATTCTGATGAAAGGATAATATCCTGCGACCTTGAGACCACATGTGGACCATAGGTGCAGCCTTTTGACTGAGTCTAAGTTTTACAGAACAAATTCTTTTATTAAGAGGATTTGTTCTGTGAAGTTTGGATTCAGTCAAAGGGCCTCACTTGAGGAACTAGAGGGCCACATGTGACCTTGATGCCACAAGTTCCCCATCCTGTTTGACAAAGAGTTATCCTCAGGCCTGGACTTGATTTTCACCTTTTCTGCAAAGAATCTCTAAGCATTTCAATCTCATTGTCTCATTTATCCTCGTAAGAGGCCTGACAGGGAGTGGGGATCAGGTGGTATAGAAGAGAGTAGAAAATACACATTGAAGATACAAAGCAAACAGTTCCTTGTATGACCCCATCGTTTGATTTGGGGAAAGTCATTATGAATCTGCTGGACTGGCCTAAGAAGGGAAAAAGAAAGACTGTGTCAGGGGCCTTCAATGGTAGGGGATATCCAGGAGAAGCTACTGCTGCTGCTGGATTTATGTGCTAGTAGATTTATGAAGGATACTTTGCATTTGTTTAAACAACAGCCCTGATTCTTTAGTGAGATGAATGTAGGTAAAATCATGAAAAGCCTGCTCATAAATATGACAAAGGGCCTAAATGACTTGTGTCCCCCAAGGTGACATTAAATGTGATCTACTTCTTGGAGGAGGCAGCTTAAATAGTCAAAGGATAAATCATGAAGGTCTGCAGGCTCCACATATTCTCAGCCAGCATCACAATAAAAATGCCAATTCTTTCCAGCGGCACGTGAAATGAACTTGTAAACTTCCTAGGTTAGGAAGTTGTAGAGAGGTGGGTGTCATTACATATCCATGGAAGCAAGCTGGATAAAATATGAATTCCATCTCCAAGTTCTCTGGGACCTATTTGGAAGATACTGGGAGACTGACATTCCAAAGGATTTCTCAAGTCACTTTCAGCTCTACAAGTCTATGATTTGATGAAAATCCTGCCATATGCTGTTGCTGTTCACAAGCTCTTAGAAGGCAGAGACTGTATCTGGGGCATCTTGAGAGAGCAGGTCAAGCAAGATCACACTTATGAATGTGGCATTTTGATAGTGGTGGTAGTGGTGGTGGTGGTGGTGAGGATTATATATAGTCACCTTTTATTATGTACTCAAACTTTTCGACGGATTTATCACTCCATGTTAGTCTACATTTTTAATCTCCGTTATATCATCCCCTCCTATCTATTGCCATGGTCACCACCCTAGTACAGGTCCTACATACCACCTTCCTAACTATTTCAATGGCCACCTGAAAGATCTTCCTGCCTTTACTTTCTTCCCTCTTTAATCCATCCCTTATACCACTGCCAAAACCATCTTTCTCTTGCATGGCTGTTTTCCCCTCTACTCAAAAATCTTCAGTGTCTCTCCGTGGCCTATCAAACAAAGTTTAAACATCTTTGCCTAGCATTCAGATTCCTCCACAACCTGGCACCATCATACCTTTCCCCCTCTTACCAAACCCAAACACTCTTTATACATGAACATGATTTCCAAGCCTTTGCCCATACAGTAGCCTACATCTGGAATATTTGTTTTTGGAATTCCTATTAAAGACCTGTTCATCTGCCACCTCCAAGAATTCTCTGCTGGAGGCAGCTAGGTGGCACAGTGAGTAGAGCACCAGCCCTAGAGTCAAGAGGACCTGAGTTCAAATCTGGCTTCAGACACTTGACACACTAGCTGTGTGACCTTGGGCAAGTCACTTAGCCCCAATTGCCTGCCTTCCCCCCTCCTGATTTCCCTCAATTGATAGCAACCTTTTCCACCTTGTACTTTACATGGTATTTTATGCCTCTCTAATTCACTTATCATGTATTATAGCTTCTGTGTACATGTATATATATATATATATATATATATGTGTGTGTGTGTGTGTGTGTTTATATTTGTATACATATATACATGCCTATATGTTTATATATATGTGTGTGTGTGTGTGTGTGTGTGTGTGTGTGTGTGTGTGTACGTGTATGTACATAGCTTCCTGCTAAAAGGAAAACTCTATGAGCCCAAGGACTTCTAAACCTTCTAAACCTTCTAAACTTCTAAACCTATCTTCCTTTCACATTGTGCTTTTTCTAATGGCATCCTCAAAGTAGGCATTTAATAAATGTTTATTGAATGAATTCACTCCATGCATGTTAAATACATTGCATTCTACTTGGTAAAAACTGCTGTTTTACAGTTTGAGGTAGAATCATGTAGTGGAGAGAGTGAGGAGACCTGGGTCCTAGTTAAAGCTTTGCCATTAAGTAGTTAAGTGAACTTAGACAAGTCACTTTGTCTCAGTTTCCCCATATGAAAAGGTGGAGGGGGTTGGATTTACATTTTTTTATGGTGCCTTTCACCATTATTTCACCATGTTTCTCTATGTTTTGCTAGATTTCTCTACTTAGGTAGATTTCTCTTCTTACTCAGCTGAACCAGAAAAATCAGTATCATTGATTTATGTCTCTTTTACCCCAAACTAGCCAAGCTATGGCTGGAGATTCTAGGAATTCCATGAACCAAGACATGGAGATTGGAACCACCCCCAGAGACCCCAGAAAGATTCCCAAACAGGCCCGTGATTATGTCCCCATCACTACAGATCGGACCCGTCTTCTGACAGAAGCTAAGAAGCCTCGCCAGAGATACATGGAGAAAAGTGGCAAGTGTAACGTGCATCATGGCAACGTCCAGGAAACCTACCGTTACCTGAGTGACCTCTTCACAACACTGGTAGATTTGAAGTGGCGCTTCAACCTACTTGTCTTCACCATGGTCTACACCATTACTTGGTTGTTCTTTGGATTTATTTGGTGGCTCATTGCATACATTCGGGGAGACCTGGACCATGTTGGGGACAAAAACTGGGTTCCTTGTGTTGAGAATCTCAGTGGCTTTGTCTCTGCCTTCCTGTTCTCCATTGAAACAGAGACCACCATTGGGTATGGCTTCCGGGTCATCACAGAGAAGTGTCCAGAGGGGATCATCCTCCTATTGGTTCAAGCCATCTTAGGTTCCATAGTCAATGCCTTCATGGTGGGCTGCATGTTTGTCAAGATCAGTCAGCCCAAGAAGAGGGCAGAGACTCTCATGTTTTCTAACAATGCTGTCATTTCTATGCGGGATGATAAGCTTTGCCTCATGTTCCGAGTGGGCGACCTCCGCAATTCTCACATCGTAGAGGCCTCCATACGGGCCAAGCTCATCAAGTCCAGGCAGACCAAAGAAGGGGAGTTCATTCCCCTGAATCAGACAGACATTAATGTGGGTTTTGACACTGGGGATGACCGCCTCTTCCTGGTGTCACCACTCATCATCTCCCATGAAATCAACGAGAAGAGCCCTTTCTGGGAGATGTCCAGGGCACAGCTGAATCAGGAGGAGTTTGAGGTGGTAGTCATCTTAGAAGGCATGGTAGAAGCTACAGGTAAGACATTGCCAATTGTCCTCAAAGTTCATGGCACAACATATTTTGGGGTGACTTCCCTATGTCCTGGCTCTGCTCTACATACCACTTGTAGAAACTTGTTGTTACTTCATCTCTCTGAGATTCGGGACTCAGTGATCCTAATAGCTCTTAACCTATAATCCTGTGGTGCCACCTAGTCACTATATCCCTTGTCCAAGAAAGTCAGACCCTCAGATGAAAACGTAAAGTCCAGGTTCTTGGTAGAGCTTGGAACTTATTGTACCACAGATAATGAAATTCAAATATATTTTTAAAAGACTTCAACATGTCACGGCTAGAAGAGACTAGATCAAGAGTTCTCAATCTAAGGTCCATGAAATTTTAAAAAATATTTTGATGAGCATATTGCAATATAATTGATTTGCTTTGTAATCCAGTGTGTTTTGTTTTATTTGCTTAAAAAATTATTCTAAAATGAGGTCCATAGGCTTCCACAGGCTGCCAAAGGACGGGATACAAAAAAGGTTAAGGATTCCCAGACTAGAGTTCACAGAGAATGCTCGGTATGGTGGAGAGAGCATAGAACTTAGGATAATGAGAGCAGGATTAGCATCAGGCCTGACCCTAAATAGCTTGCATAAATCATCTCACCTCTCTGTCCTTAAGATTCTTCACCTGTTAAATGGAGGTGGTGGTGGAAATATTTGAACCCCTCCCTTGCAATGTCATTATAAAGGAATGTCATTGTAAACCTAAACACGCTGTGGAAATTTGGAGTGGTTGTGGATATAATTTAATCTTTACTTCTGCCCCAAAATGGGACTCTGTCTGAATGCTCCTAGAAGGCTGCCTGCCTGCCTGTTCAGTAAGTGGACAGAAAACCCATTGTTCTTCCCTTGTACATAACACTGCATCCTCAATGATACATAAATGCCCAGAGGTGCCATGGAAATGCATCCTGGTGTCCTGACCTGGCACCTCAGCCTAGGGCTGCTGCTGCTCAGAGACACCTGATGACAAAGAGCCTTCTTGGTTCTGTGCCAGTGTAACACACTCACAGCTTAGTTTTAAAAAGCCAATGGCTTGTGAGCCAGCTCATGGTCCTTGACTCTCTCCTCTCCCTCCTCTACCCCCCCCTTCCCTTCCCTCAGCAGGGCATTGTGAGGAATCACAGGATCAGAAATATAGAGCTGAAAGTGACCTCTCAGGACATCTAATCCAACCAGCTCATTTTTACAAATGAGAACAGTGAGGCCCAGAGAGGTTGTGTGTTACCCAAGTTTACATAGGGAATGAGTAGCTGAGTGAGGATTCAAACCTAGGCCCTAAGATTCTAGATCCCAGAAACCCTTGCCCTTTCCTACCACTGATCTTCTGGCTTATAACTAACCTCTCTTCCTTTTTCCCATCTGCCAGGCCTGTGCTTTCTGCCTTTCCAGATTTGGGGATATCAGGAAATGAACCAAGCCTACCCAAGGCATCATCCAAGAGTGAGCCTTGATGTGGGGGGCTGGATGACAGTTGCTCTAGGAGGGAGGGAACTCAACCACATCTTCCATTCCCAAATCCTCCCCACTTTGGAACTGGGCCTAGAGATATTTCAAGGCGCAACTTGAAGCAGGAAGGCAGGACGCCAGGGGCTGTTAGCACAGGGCCTCTCTGGTGGCCATAAAACTAACCCGGGCTTGCACATCTCATTGGAGTTGTGGTGAATTGTCAAATGTCATGTGGTGGCAGCCCTAGGAACCAATGGGGCCATACATAATCACAAATGCTAGAAGTGAACTACCAGTGCTTGGGTATGATGAGATCCCCAGGTTCTGAAAGTCACCCTGTCTGTGGCCTTGGAGTCAGGATCAGAACAAGGAGATTCTCAGGCAAAAAACAGTCATTCAGAGATATCCTAGTGCCCCCCAAACCCACCATCATCATCATCATCCTCCTCATCAATGATGACATCAAACAAAGGCAAAGATACCCATCAGAACAAGTAATGGATGTTGCTCTTCTCTTTCCCTGACAAAATAGAATAGCATATGGGAATAGTGTCCTTCCCCTATCAGGTCTGTTGTACAATGGGAAGTGCTAGGGGCACTTTCCAAAAAAGTCATGGAGAGCACCACCACCATGCCAGCCTCCTCCCAGGGGAGTGGCAGGTGGAGTGGGAAACCCCCTTCAAACTCCTTTTGGTACTTCCTTCGGAGGTATATCTACAGGGCAGCCCAAGCAAGAGAAGCACAATTCCTTTACTCCTAGAAACATTACTCTTGACCCAAATGCAGAAGCTTTCCAAACAATGGGACAATACAACCCCAGTAGCCTGACCGTCCATACAAGGGCTCACCCTAAGTCAGCACTCACTAGTCTTTGGTACCACTGTCATGGAGGGGAACATGAAGTACATATTTGTGGCCCTGCATCATTCCCTATCCTACAGGAAGTGGTACTCGCCATAGTGAATAAGAGACTTATGAGGGCTCATTTCCCCAATGGGATCTATTTTAAAACAAATCAAAAATTGTTGACAAACATGGAGTAGTAAATGGTTACTAAGAAATACTGGAATATACTTACACTTTAGGGTTGATATACCATTGTCTGGCATATTTCTTGGAGGGTTTTGTAATAGAGCTCTTATCTGAGTGGCAGGTAACATTCTTCTATGTTTCTCCCTGTAGTTTTTCAGGGTCACATTTATATGCCCTTTCTACCTCATAGGAATGTCATGAAGTTCACATGAAATACTAGATAAGAAAGCAATTTGAAAAGTATGAAATGCTGTAAAAATACAATCAAGAAGTTGGAATATAAGGCAGCTGGGGGCACAGTGGATAGGAGTGCTTAGTTAAGAAGATCAGAGTCTTTAAAATACTGGCCATTAGAAAACAATGACTAGTATTTATAGCAGGCCTGCACAACCTGCTGCACACCAAAGGATTTTGGGTGGCTGAGAAAAATGTAGAGAAAATGTAGAAGAAATCCTTTGGCATCCTGCAAGCAGCCCATGGGTCATAAGTGGCCTGTGGGCTGCAGGATGTGCAGGCCTGATTTATATAGTACCTTAAGGTTTGCAAAGAGCAACATACAGGTTATCTCATTAGATAATGAGATTCACAAAAACCCTACAAAGGAGGTGCTATTATCTTTCCCATTTCACAGATGAGCGAAACGAAGCTGAGACAGATTAAGTGACTTGTCATTATTAACATAGCTAGTAAATATCTAAGGGACAATCTTCCCAGCTCCAAGCCCAGGACTCCCATCTGCTACACCACTTAGCTGACATCTAGCACCGGACTTAACAGGAGTCCCAGGCACTACCTGCATTGGGTATAAGGCATCCCAGCAAGGTAGCTTTCCCCTAGGACAGTCACACCAACATGCACCTCACCATCAGCCCCATTCAAGGAGCAATATTAGTCTGTCCTAGCATGACAACCAGACAGCCCAAAGGAAATTAAAGATGTTGAAGAGAGGCCACCTCCCCCAAATGCCCACGTAGGAATTTCAGTCACATTGTGGCCAGTGTCGGGGGGAAGAACCAGATCCAAGAAGCCCTGGAAGCTAAGGGAGAGAAACAGCAAGAAACTCAAGCCCTTGTTTGGTATAAGCTGTGGGCTAGCCTCACACCAGTCTTCTTTCTGGGTGAGCCCTCAGACAGGCTGCCTCCAACTTGTTCAGCTCCTCAACAAGGCAATGTTCATCCCAGAGAGGGAGACCTGGCCAGGGCAAGCAGCTTCTAAGAGAAGACAGCCAGCACATGGCCTAGAACCCTGAACAGGCTTGATAATGTAGGAAAATCCAAACCGGTAAAAAACAATCAAAAGCTGACATTAAACCAGGTTCCCTTGATGTGAGACCCCATTAGGATTCTGGGCAAGAGAAAACCATTTCTCCTCCATGCCCAGAGGGTACATTTCTTCAGTCCAAAAGATTGCTGAAAGTTTACTTTCCTGTCTTCCAAAACATGGAGACTTCCTCATCCATAAAATCGAGCTTCCCTCCCTCTCTGGGGGGAAGCCTAAATCTAAAAATACCAAGAGCACAGAAAGTGGAAGAGGGCCTGAGCTTTGTTGATGGTGAATAAGAGGTGATGAAATATTTAGTGTCCTTGGGCAAAGAACCAAGAATGTGTGGGTGTGCATATTTCTTTCTTTTAAAAGAAAATGTGTATTCCAAATATAAGATTAGGGAGGGACTGTGGAGGTGACTAGTAATTATTGGTAATAACACTAGTCCTCTTTTTTGATATATGGACGTGAGGCTCCCACTGAAGGCCTTTTCCAGTACTTTATTGGGTCTGAAGGGGACTCAGGCTCCTTGGAGGCAATGCCAGTGGAGCCCAAGTTCTGATAGGTCCAACCAAGATTTTGAGTACAGGCTGGCAATAAATGATATGCCCTTCATCCAAGGACCATTCTAGCTAATTAACACTTTTCTTTTGCTCTGAACTTAACAATTAATAACAAACATGAACATTTTGGTATACAGTGAAAAACAAAAAGAAAAGATGTGCACATGAAACCCTGTACTCCTTGAACAATGCATTTTTATCACATCCAGTATAATGCAGTGGACAGAGGGCTAGATTTGGAATCAGGAAGACCTGAATTCAAATCCAGCCTAAGATACTTATTATCTGTGTGATCCTGGGAAAGTTATTTAACCTCTCTCAGTCTCGGTTTCCTCATCTGTAAAGTGGGGATAAATTATAGCACCTGCCTTACAGGATTGTTGCAATGATCAGATGAGATTGTCTTAAAGTGCTATATAAATGTTAGCTATCATCATTCAGGACTAGGGGTCTGCTATACCTACGTGGATAAAATTATGAATCCTTGAAGTACAGATGTATGATGCTCTTGATCCGTTGCCAGTAGGTTATACGCATTTCCCAGAAGTGGCGCTAGGTTGTGCTGAGCCATCCACACTCTCTCAACCAGTCCACCTTGTAACCAACAGCACAGCACAAATTTGCAAGCTGTCCAAATGGAATTTCAAGTCCTGGCTATTGTGGTGAAGCAGCTTTTACCTGTGGCAGGACCATTTGAAATCTTTTATCAAGGAAGCTAACCAGCAGACGAACATTCAGATAGAATATCCCACAACAAAGGCCCTGCCTTGTGCCTCTTTTTATATCCTCAGCACTTATCATAGTGCCTGGAAAATATTAGGTGCTTAATAAATGCTTACTGGCTGACTGGCTATTTCAACTCCAAGAGGTTGTATAAGTCTTTTTGTATGGATGTGGTTTTATATGTGTGTGTGTGTGTGTGTGTGTGTGAAAGAGTCCCAGGAAAGGACAAAGGTTCATAATCACATCGGTGTCACCAGCTCCTATAACACACATCAGTCAATCAGCGTTTACTAATGTGAACAGCCATATCCCCATGGGTGTCTCTAATTCTCTCTGTCCTCTGTTCTCCTAGGCATGACTTGCCAAGCCCGCAGCTCTTATATGGACACTGAGGTTCTCTGGGGTCACCGCTTCACGCCAGTCCTCACCCTAGAGAAGGGCTTCTACGAGGTAGACTACAATACCTTCCATGACACCTACGAGACCAACACACCCACCTGCTGTGCCAAGGAGCTGGCGGAGGCCCAGCGAGAAGGGCGGCTCCTTCAGTACCTCTCTAGCCCCACCCTGCTAGGGGGCTGTGCCAAGGAGGGATTGGGCCAAAAGGCAGAGGAAGGAGAGGAAGAAACAGAGGGGCTGGGTAGAGCCAGAGAGACTAGTAGCTCTGTGTGAGTCCCGTGCCCCAAAGGGATGGGACATAGCCTCCTGCTAGAGACCCTAAATTGACCCAATGAGGCAAACTAACTGAGATGGGTTATTTAGGTGGCCCTGGAAGCGACAGAGGCTTGGAGAAGATAGGTATTTTAGCAAACCCTCCCCTTTCCCAACATTATGCCATCCTGTGCACCATGACTTGGCCCTGCCTGTAGAGACATTGCTGGGCTGCCTGCTCCTTATACTTGTAAGGGTCATAGCTCTGCCCCTCCCATCTTGTCCCAACTGAATGACATCTAGGGGTCCAAGGTGAAAGTTGGGCCTTCTGCCTTATAGTTGTGATGTCTTTGTTTTCTGCTGCTTAGTCCCTCATTTCTCTTTCTGCTAACCCTGGTACTTTCCCTGAGTTGGATGTCTGGACAGCCCTCTTAAAAGGATGAAGGCATTGCTGAAGGGCTGAGGTGGGAGGGAGGTGGTGGGAAGGGGCAAGAGGCACTTCTGCCCTGGGGCCCATTAGGCCTTGAAATAGATTCCCAAAGGAGACATCCTCTCCCCTCAGAGAAAGAAGCACTCTTTATTTGGGGGCTTTTGCTAGTTAGTGGGGCTGGCATTGAAGAAAGAATATTATGCAAGATCTCTGTTACTAGTGTGTTGGATTGGGTTTGTTTTTCAAGTGTAACCTATTCACTCTCTTAGAAGTTACTAGTAAAACCTGGACCTATGTCCTAGTAAAACCAGACCAGGGATGTCAGATTAAGTTTGGTTTTTATTAGCAATTTTAAAAAGCATATTCTCTATCATGCTGTGCTCTTCAAATCTCCTCCAGGTCAAGGAACACCAGACGCTGGTTCTGTCACAGAAAACTTTTGCCTAAGGAACTCAAAACATTTCTAAATTTCACATTGTTTTTCGTTTATGTACCAGAGTGAGCCTAAGGTGAGGGCTAAAGTGAGGTTTACAGACTTATTGTTAAAGCTGAGAAGACAAAGATGAGGAAAGAGGAGGGAGAGGCAGAGGGGAGAAAAGAAACTATAGATTTCTTAAACAACCACCTGCAAAAAATAGTTCCCAGGCTCTCCTGATTCCCAGTTCAATGGCCCTCCTATTTTTAGGGCCAATCATGACATATACAGGGACAGTCAGAGGTAACCTTTTCACTAAAGCAATTAATATCTCCAGGGTGAGCCAAGTGGCCCTGTTTAAGTTACGAACAGTGTTGAAAGAATTCCAAGTCTTCAGCAATGGTACTGTGAATGACCAAGTGGAAATACTAGGTGCCCATTTGGTGTCAAAAACTAACCTCAGGCTTCACACTCAAGAGACCCTGTAGCCTGTTGATTAGGAGTCCTACTGCCCTCTCCCATGCTGAAAAAGTGATGGCCTTAGAGGTAGATGGGTGTGGAGGAAGGACCTGAAGCAAGGAAACGCTAGGAAGGAAAAGGAGCAGGGCTCACTCTCTCTTTCACATTCTCCCTCCCCATCCCCATGGGAAATATGAGAAGAACCATGGGGATCCATGGGGAAATGGGAAGTGAGATGATATAAACAGAAAAAAAATTTCTCAAAAAAATTACCTTTTGTAAGAACTTAGCTATTTTCATCTAAAGATATGGGGAGAATACAGATCACGGCACATAACTCAAAGGAATTATTTAGTAGATGAAGCCTGGAAGGTGAGGGAGAAGGTATGGCTTTTGTCTTTCTAACTGGGTAGAGGGAGAGAAAGAATTCTAATTGGCCAACCAGACTTGAAAGAAAATTTTTTCCGAAGATATCACGGCTTCAGAATTCTCTTCAGCCTCCAAAGTTTACATTGCCCCTACCCGTACTCATCATTTACCACCCTGTTTGCTATCTCTTCCTCCTGTTCCTCCTGTTCCTCCCACTAAGCTGTAGGAATTCAGATATCTTGCAAAGCCAAAGTTCTTTCTCAAAGAAGTTGAGCAAATTAAACCAAAATGGAGTAGAAAGAAAGAAAATGAGGCACAGGGGACTCAATTTCTCCTATATCTTCTGCCTGATTGCTATTAGGCCTAAACTATGCCTCTCATCAGCCTGTTTTCCAGGTGACCAATGATGTTGCTCTCCTCTTCTGGCCTTAGAATATGCAGCCCTTTCTCCATTCCCAGCTCTTATACCTTTCTAGTCCTCTCAGTTCGGCTTCTGGATTGTCAGAGGTCCTGAGCAAAAAGGAAAGAAGGAAAGTCCCCTGCTAGGCCCTAAGGCTCCTTCAAGCTGTGGGCAAGATCACATGCCCTGGGTATGTGGTGATGTGCTGCTGCAATTTTTCTCTATAAAACACACCAGTAATATGGAAACTGCCCTCGACTCCCCAAGAACAGCAATAATAACAAATCACACTTCCAGAGTCCTTCAAGGCTTATAATGCACTCTTCTCACCAAACTCCATAAATGGAGTATAGGGTTATCCGATCTTTGTTACCAGTGTCCATGGGTACATTATGAAAATGACTCTGCAAATATCTGAGAAGAGCCCTACAACCCTTTCCTGAAAGGTGGGACATAAAATAGTGTAGAGAAGGCAGGCTGAGGGCAACGTGGCCTTTGATAAGCCCCACTCCTACCTTTACCCCCACCCTCTCACAAAACAGAAATTCTAGTACTACCACCTCTTATATGTGAAGCTTTGACCTCATAGCTTCAAAACTGAGAGAATACAGCTCTCTGAACTCTGCAATAGGTTGGTGGCTTTGCGAACAAACTATGTATTTCAATATTCTCATGATCCCAAGGCATTACCTGGTTTATTACATTCTGAATGTTTCAGAAGCTAACCCCTGGCCTCAGCCTCTGGATATTGGAAGTTATCTGTGGTAGAAGGATTTATTACCTGTGGTAGAGGGATTGGATATTTTTTCAAATCATTCTGAAGAAGTAGAATACTCCTTACCCTCCCTCTGGTCTCAGTTTCTTTATTTGTAAAATGAGAGGTTGGACTAGGTAGCCTTTGAGTTATCTTTTAGATCTCTGATCCATTTTATCAGGAGTGAGGACAGCATATTGACTTAGAAAATCACTAATTGGCATTACTTATATTGCAATGTATTTTATTAATTTTATTGAACATTTCCCAATTACATGTTAATATGGATAGGCTAGATTCAAAAATGTGGTAGCTTTGTGAATTTGACACTGCTGCATCTTATGACTTGGGTTTGAAATCCAACTTTGCCAGTTGCTACTGATGTGATCTTGGGCAAATCACTTCATCTCCCTAGATATTGGCTTCAAAGTGAGAGAGTCCTTTCAAGATTTCACATTCTATGGTCCTGAAGAATCGAAAAACACTCCCACCTTCAGCAAGTTTCACATATATAACCTTAGTAACACAAATACTTTCAACAAATACTTATTAAATACTTGCTATGGAATTCAAAGACAAGGTTGATTCTTCCCTCAAGGAGATTACAGTGTAGTAGAGAAACTGTGATGCATAGACCAATAAGTATGATTAAAGGTAGGGAGTGATTCAGACTTTTTTTAAAAAAGGAGAAATCTAGACTAAATACTTTAGGAAAATTAGAGAAGCAAAGGATAACTTAATACTTAGGTTGAAGAGATCCAAGTAGACAAAGTCCTTATCATTTTGGCAAGTACCAGCATTGAGTCATGACTTGTAGCATAGATGAATGAATATTTATACACATTTCCTATCTACAACCAACACTTTTTTCCCATATACTCTCCCTCTACCTTACAGTGTACTAGATTTCTCTAGTATGAGATAAAATCATAGAGACCTAATTAGATGCAGAAATCATCTAAACATACCCTCAAACAATTATTTCCTGAGACAGCTTCAGCCCAAACCCAAGAATCATGGACACATGCTCAAAGCATGGCATAGAAACTAATGGGTTGAGCATTGTGTAAGGTCAGGAATAGAAGGAGTCTTTGTCTTATGATTAGGCAGCTCCAATTAAGTTGGTCATTTTTACTGAGCCTCAGTTTCAATCCACCTGCAATCTTCTCCCACTGGCAGGATAATTGGGAAATACCTTTTTTTCCTAGTCTCTGGGGAATTAATGAATTGTGAAAGGCAATTAGATGGGAGAAAATGGCTTGCTGGGGAAGGAGTCATTCATCCTATCTGACTTGGTTTTTGCTAGAGAAGTCACTGAAATCAATGTGTCAACCCTTACTCTGCCTATGTAGGATTTTTCAGTCTGCTTATTAAAGAAAGAATATGCCAATCTGATGGCTAAAAATCCATCACGCTGAAGTGGATCTGATCCTCCAAAACTGTTCCTTGTTATAAACAGGCATCCACTTGTATTACATTTCAACTCCTACACTTCAGACAGGCTTAATGCTCTTGCTCTTTTAATAGTTTAAAAGAAAAACTGTCAGTGACAAGGCGCTATTGTGAAACTGAGGTCAGAAAGTGGTTGGGGAAATGAAGAAAGAGACTAGTGATTAACACAGTCATGGAGCAAGAGGTTGGATCCAGCTCTGAACCTGGTTTTGGGTCAGAGCTCAGTCTTTGTACAGAAAATAAAGGGGAGTGCTAGTAACTATGGAGATAATTCAGGCTATGGGGAAAAAGTCCAACACCAATGCTTCATCATGTCATGAAGGTGACCCTGAACTCTTGAAGGATGTAAGCCCTGGAAAATTTTACAAAGCTGAGACTGAGAAGCTTTCAAAAGACCAACTTACCTAAATATGGAAAGGATCATCACTAGTGGAGCAGCCACCAAGTGATGAAGTCTTTGGTCAGATAATCTCATGTATGACCAAGTTCACTAGATAATTCATAGGAAAAAAATTCATTTGGAGAGAACTTAAGTATTTGGAACTAAAATCTGTTCACTCTGGAGTGACAACTAGTTTATTCAAATTGGATAATTCCATGGAAATTGGATAATTCTATGGAAATTCACTTTGGGAATAATCTGGAATAGAAAGTTGTCTAGAGAGAAGGGCAGGGCTGTAAAATGGACAGAGGTTGGGCCTTGGAGTCAAGAAGACTTCAATTCATACCCTTGCCTTTGTGACATACTGACTGAATCATGGGCAAGTCACTTAATGTCTCAGTACCCTTAGACGGGGTATATGGGGTGTTTAGGGAGAACTAGCACCTCTGGTAAAAGGACTTGCTGTGCCCTTTTCAGAGCTGCTCATCCACCTTCGGTGTCCACCTTCACTCAACTCTCACCTGTGGCTCCAAGAAGCTGTAGCATGTGCAGTGGCTACCCCATGGTAAAACCATCTCTGCAAATGGGCTAAACCAGGTTGAGGGTAACCCACAGGGCTCAGACCAGAGTTAGAGGGGTGTATACTCCAAGTATGTGAAGACTTCCTCTGACAGAAGGGATGGGTGAGAACATTTTGTTCCAATGGCCATGAAGGTGGCTGAAGCAGAAATTGTGCAGCACTTTGGTCAGACATCAAAGACTCCAAGGTCATCCACTGTATCTCTGGGGCATTGTCTTGCAACTGGATTTTGATGACTCTAGGAGAGAAGATGAGGCTGATTTCCTTGTACAATTCTGCCTCACTTAAATTCAATTCATGTACAAGTCAAGATATTACCCTGTGAAGTCGTTGGTCCTCTTTGAAAATGCAGGATAAACAACAACACCGTAAGCAACTGTCTACGTCAGGGGTTCTTAACCTGGGATTCGCAGATCCCTTTCAGGAGTTCTATTGGTTGGGGAAAAGATACATGTTATTTTCACTAACCTTTGATTTCCTTTGTAATCTTATGTATTTTATGCATTTCAAAACATGATTTTGAGGAGTCCATAGACTTAACCAAACTTCCCAGGAAGTCCAGGGTCACAGAAAAGTTAAGAACCCCAGATCTAGATCAACTGTTTTTATGTTAGTCAAATTATCTGTATGATTGTCTACTCTCCCCTTCATTTTTGGACTGTGTAGAGTCTATTCAAGTCTCATCTATCCATTCAGCAAAATGGTCACTAGTACCAAGTATATTAAAGTGACTATGAAACTTAACATTTGCAAAGTACTCAGAGATTCTCCAAGATCAAAGCTTCACATGGCAAATGTCATCAGCAGGGAAGGATTTGAGACTGACTTTTTAATTTACTATGGCTATGTAAACACAAATTTAAAAGCTCAGATTTACAAAAGACCAAGTTAGCAAAAGACTCCTATTTAAATGGCACCAAAACTAGACATCTTTTCAATAAGTTAGTTGGTCTGTCCTGGTCCTTTTAAAGTCAGCAAAAACGGGAGGGTGTGGGGAATGAATATTTTAAGTTGCAAAGACCCAGACTTTCACTGATGCATAGACAATTTATAATGTCTGATTCAACTATGACCCCTCCCCCTCATCAACTCAGCACAAATGACATTTGATTCACAATCATATTGGCACCACCCCCGCCATGGGCTGAAAACAGGTCGAAAGTCTTTAAATTAACAGTAGACAAACACAGGAGTAATATTGGAGAGGAAATGGCCTTCCTGGAGGTGGGCATACAAGGCCCAGTTAAAGAAACTGGAAGCTATGTAAGCAGCCATCTGTTTCCCCACAACAGACCATGGTTATTCCCTAGGGCTTAGCTTCTAGAACTCTCATAGAGTTCTATGAGGTTATTGCAATCAATGACCAAGTGAGGGGAAAAAAAGATACATACACTAGGACTCCTAACCATGTTACTGAACATGGAATGAATTTCACTGGATCCTAATGAACCTATACACCCTCAGTAAAAAGCTCTTCCTAATGCAACAGAATAGACACGTATGGTACCTGAAGAATTCACTGACCAAATTCTAGGCTGGTTGCAAAGACCTTATATCACACTCAGTCATTAACTCTCCAGGAAACAATAATGGAAATATAAAGATTCCCTTTGCCAGCTAGCTATTTTATTCATGCTGGTAAGCTGTCATTCAAATAATACATATGTAGAACTTTATGTTAACAAAACAATTTTACATAAATTGATTACCTTTATCCTCATGGCAATGGCAATTATCATGGCAATCCTTCAAGATAGTGAGAGAGAGAGAGAGAGAGAGAGAGAGAGAGAGAGAGAGAGAGAGGAAAGAAACAAAGAAACAAAGAAACAGAAACAAAGAAACAAAGAAAGAAAAAGAAAGGAAAAGAAAGAGAAGGAAAGAAAGGAAGAAGGAAGGAAGAAAGGAAAGGAGGGAGGGAGGAAGAAAGAAAGCAGGAAGGAAGAGAGAAAGAAAGAAAAAGAAAATAATAGGTAGATAGGTAAGTAGATAGATAGGTAGGTAGGTAGGTGATAGTAAAATGCTAAGCTGGAAGAGACTTCAGAGATCAACTAATCCAACTTCTTCATTTTAGACATGATGGAAACGAGGCTTAAAAAGGTAAAGTAGGGGCAGCTAGGTGGCGCAGTCAGTAGAGCACCGGCCCTGGAGTCAGGAGGACCTGAGTTCAAATCCAGCTTCAGACACTTGACACACTTACTAGCTGTGTGACCTTGGGTAAGTCACTTAACCCCAATTGCCTTACCTTCCCCCCTCCAAAAAAAAGGTAAAGTAATGATTAAGATCACATAGCAAGTCAGATCTAGAGTCTAAGTCTTCCCTCTATTGGCATAGAACCCCTTTCAATAGACCAGGATGATTCTATTTGACAGATGAGGAAAATGAGACCCATAGAAGTTAAGCAAGGTCATATGACATGTGCTTGATGGAGACCAGAATCACACCCCGGTCTTTCTGATTCCAAATTCAGTGTCCTCTCTACATGCTAGACCATGTTCCCTAAAGGAAATTGCTCCCCACCCCCAATTTAGAAAAAGTTTCAATTCACTGAAGGAGAATTTAGTGACCCTTTAGCAACATTAGTGGAGAAATCCAAAATATTCTTCCTAAAATAGACTTGTCTGGAGTCATTTTATAACAGTTTCTAAGGACCATGACCTGTACTCCTCCATAATCAGAAGCCTAGTTTGAAGGTAGGTAAGTTCAGAAACTCAGACTTCTTTGGGGTAATGATGCAATCATCTAGAAAGTAGTCATGTCCTCTGTGTGTTTGCCTTGCCTTTGTCTCCATGAAATGGAAAGCAAATGTCACTGTCATATTCAAAAGCACCATTGAAATAAAACATGATGCAAAGGGAAGAGATTAGCATTTTTCTCTGCCTGATTTGATGCTCTGCTAGAGTAACAGTCCCCTCCCTAAACAGTGCGGTTGCCTCAAAATTGAGCCAGTAGTCATTCATGAGTTCACACACCATCTGTTTCCCCTCACGCATGAGAGCTCAGCTGTGTCTGGCCCTCTCAGACAAAGAGGGGAGCGGAGAATGCCAGATGCTGGGTACAGACCAAAAAGCTTTACCACTCAACCCTTAAGGTTAGAAAACTGGCTGTTTGGTTCAATTAATTTCTATTCAACATTTATGAAGTGCCTAGTATGTGCAAGGGACTGAGCTGGGCGCTGGGGGTACAAAGACAAAAATGAAAATTGTCCCCATCTTCAATTAACTTGCATTCTGCCAAGTGGTTTGCCTCCATCATTCCTAGTCAGTAAGTGGACTAAGAGAAGCTCTTTCATTATTCCAATCCCCCAGCTCCACCTCCCCACCAAAAAGCATCCACCAGTCTGCTTAGTTGTTATTTCCCAATTCCAATGACCATCCTACCCTAGTTAATGGCATATTCTTCCACTTTCATTCAAGGTCAGGTTAAACAAAAGTCAATGTTCTTTAGTCCATAGACCTAGAATAGACCTACACTTTAGCCTTTCTCCAAAGCAGGGCAAGGTTAGCAGCATTGCTTGAGGGCCTAGAATGTTGGCCTAGTGAATGGCATGACAGGCATTCATCTAACCTATTTTGTGGAAGTTAATCCAACCCTTCTCATTTACCAGTACTAATGGTGACAAGAATTTATACTCCTAAAGTTCATTCATCAGTTTAAGGCTATGCTATCCTAGGAGCCAATGTTAGTGACTAGGTCAAAAGGAGGTTATGTGGCACTACCCATGACCACATGGATACATTGGTGGCGGAAGGGGATTGGCTTACAAAGCACTGGCAATAAACAAAAAGAGTGGCATCTGGGGCAATAAAATGGAGTTAGTCAAACCACGAATTCTCTGAAAATCCCTGTATTTTGGCTTCCTAATCTATCAGTTTCTGCAACTCTAATCATGGACCAATTTGTTCATTCATTTGAGTCTGTTGGACCTTGATGATCCACAAGCACTCTAGTAACTAACCTAGACTAGCTTTTTAATTCAGACTTTCTGTTCTCTCGATTCAATCCCACTTCCTCAGTCCAGGTAAAGAACATGCCCCTACCTGACCTTGCCATCATGGAGCTTTTCTTATCACTTGCAATCAGGAAGAGCATATTATACACAGTATCAGGAAAGCCTTGTTGCTCCTTTCTCCCCACTATAAAGTAGGAGAGTGAAGTCAGATGTATACAACACTCTGCCTTCCTAAGGATTGTTGATGTTCAGAGACTTCTGGACACTCATTAACTTGGCTGGATTGGGTGCCACCAAATTCAGCATTTTAAGATGAAGAAATAACTAAATTCACCCTCTAGGGACCACTAACATCTTCTCCAATTGAAGGAATAAGACAATCCTAAAGCCATTCAATGCAGCTAAACAGATGGTACAAGGAGCCTTGCCGTTCTCCAAACTGTGCCAGGCTTTTACTTGCTGGGCTCTTCATCTGCAGTAAGTGAATAGACTTAGACAAGTAGCTACATCTGTAACCAAGCTATCCTCCAGCTATTTAATGAAGAAAAGTTCTCCTGCTGCTACACTTGAGTAACCTTGACAGTGTGCGCATTTCAAACAGGCAGCATTTTTTCCTCTCAGAAAACATAAGGAGTATTTTGATGCAACATCTCAAAAAGCAAGAGTTGGCCTCTTTTCAAAGCTCTTGGATTTTTTCATGATGAATGGGAATATTTATTCTTTGAGGCACTGCTCATTCTGAGTATATAATCCATTTCCTGAAGTATGAGATGGCTGTGTATGGCATCCACAAAAATCTAACTTCCAGCTACATACAGGACATATGCTCCCCAGGTGCTAATAAAGCTATTTCTGTTAATTCCACTCCGTGCTCATATTCTCCCCTTCACCCTATTTCAATACAAAGTCTCCAGACTGGCCAATCTTCTTTCACCCCCTTTGAGCTACATCCCCATCTCCAAGTCCTATTTTTTGCCCATGTAACTCTTTATGGATATTAATCCCAGATTAATTTAATTTAATGATCACTTTATATATGTAATATTGAATTCGTATCCATTTTAAGATAAATCTACATTTCAGGATGAGACAGATCAGAGAATCCTAGTATCTTAGAAGTACAAAGGTGAAGTTATTAAACACTTACTATGTGCCAGGCACTGTATTAAACACTGGGGGACACAAAGAAAGGCAAAAACTTGAGCCCCATTATCAAGGAGTTTACATTCTAAAAGAAGGGACAGTATGCAATAACTATGTACAAGACAAACAGGAACCACGTACAGGTATAACAGTAAGTGGAAAGTGGTCTTAGAAGAAAGAGACTAGCAACAGGAGGGACCAGTTTTACAGAGCATCTAGTCTAAGCCATACCTGAACAGGAATCCCATCTATAACATCCCTGAGAAGTGATCAGTCACCTTCAATTCACATCTCCAGTCGTTTGCCACCTTTATAGGCAGTCCATTCTATCTTTACACAGCAAAAGTTGTGAGGGAACTTTTCTCTATGAGTTGATTCCCATTGGTCCCAACTTCTGACTTTTAGGGCAAATAGAATAAGTGTGAGCCCTCTTTCACCTAACAGTCCTTCAGATATAACACCGATAACATAACCCATCATTTCCTGTCAAGACTCCTGCAGTAATGCTCATAATAATTCCAGTTTTTTTAAAAAAATAAATACTATTTTCCATTTCAAGAAAACACAAAGAGCATCTTTGGGTTAACACTCCAAATTCTTTCAAGTAACCCTCATAACTTAGTTTCAAGTCCCCTTACCAACTTGGTCATCTTCAATGAACATATTTTAGGTTGTCAATGTTCTTTATCAAATAATATCAGTGGTTTGGGGGGAGAGAGAAGTTGGGGTTTTAGGATAGTTGGATTTTTCTCAATAGACTTTTCAAAAAAACAAAAAAAATCCATCCTTTATCGTGATACTTATAGCCCAGGAAGGTTTCCAGTTGGCCCCATGGATTTTCCTCATGAGCTTCACTCTGATCCAGGACCACATAGCATTATATAACCTCAGACAAGCATTTTACTTACTTTATTAGTCATAAAGGGGTCAAGGTTAGCTCATACTAATGAGGCAGCTCAGTGGCACAATGAATACAGTACTGGACCTGGAGTCAAGAAGACCTGAGTTCAAATCTAACCTCATACACTTACTAGATTATGACCCTGAGAAAGTCACTTAACCTGTGTTTACCTCAGTTTCCTCATTTGCAAAATGAAGATAATAATAGCACCTACTTCCCAGAGCTGTTGTGAGGAGAAAGCGAGAGAACATATGTACGAGAATTTTTCAACTCAAAAAATCTTCAATTTTATTAAAGCACCATATAAATGCTAGCTAGTATTAGTAGGATTGAAATTGGGATGAATTAGAGCAAATCCTTTATCACTGCTGGAAAATAATAATAACTATCTAATACTCATTTGCATGTTGCGCTTTAAGGTTTGCAAAGTGTTTCTAAAATATCAACTTACTTTATTCGCACAACATTCCTGGGAGATAGGTGGTCTTATTATTTCCATTTTGCAGATGAGGAAAGTGACAGAGGTTAAGTGACTTGCTGAGGGTCACATAGCAGGTAAGTGTCAGAGGCAAGATTCAAACTCAGGTTTTCCTGATTCCACAAAATGCATGACTTATCTACTGGTTCGGGGTTGGCAATATTATGCTCATATTCCAAAGACAGCATATTAAAACACAGAGTAAAGATTGGTCAAAGGCTGCCCCTTCCACTGCACCTGACCACTTTCAAACCCTTAGCTTGGCTCCATTGTGCCCTTTGGTTTTTAGTACCATGGACAGCTGCTGAAGTTGAGCCATCTTTAGCCTCCCACATTCTGAGTCGGTCATAGAGACAGCAACGATTGTGAGCTCTCACTATGTTTAAAAAAAAATTTTCTTGAGAGTAACGTGTGGGGGTTTTCCCAGGTATTAACTTGTTTTTTTTTTTTTAAAGTACATTAGGTCCTTCTCATCACACTTATAGCTAAGAATACAGTTCCCTGCTTTTCCATTCTGCAAAAAGGGAAATCTTGGCAGAAATAATGGTCCTGGATAAAAACCTCTGAAGCTTAAAGCTCTAACTGATCATTAGCCCCTTGCCCTTCCAAACTGTCCCTCCCCCTCCCAACCTCTATTATCTGTAGTATGGTGGTATATCAGTGTTAGGCAACATTTTCAGTCTGAAGCTCATGACCCACAGGGGAACAGTTGCTAAGGAACCACATGATGGTTTCTGCCTTGCCTTCTTGTCTTTCTTCAAACATTCATTCTACTCCTCTTCTCCTGGAGATGCTATTTGGAGCAGGTTTCTCCATGAAGAGATTTTATGGTGATGGGATGATGGTGAACAAGAGTTCACAGGACCCTCAGCAGAGTTACAAGGTGAAAAAATGTTAGGAGGGGGAAGAAGAGGAGGGAATAGGCATCTATTAAGAACCTACAATGTTTCAGTCACTGTAATAAATGTTATCCGATTTGATCATCACAACAATCCTGTGAGGTGCTGTTATTATGCCCATTTTCCCAGTTGAGGAAAATGGGGGAGGCAGAAGTTAAGGGACTTGCCCAGGTTCACACAGCTAGTAAGTGTCTGAAGTCAACTGGGTCAGAGAAATTTTGATTTATATAGCATTAGAATTCTCAGTATATTCTACTGAGAGTCAGGAGACTTTGGTTCTAGTCCCAGAACTTCAGTTAACTAGTAGTATGACCCTAGAGAAGTCACTTCACATTTCTAGACCTCAACTTCCTCATTTATAAAATGAGGGGCTTCGAATAGATGATCCCTGAGGTCTTATTAAACTATAAAGCTCTAATGTTTCCATGAGTCTAAGTTAGGGGAAGGTGACTTTCTGGTTGCTCCCAACCATCTTAGTCCTACTCTAAGACCAGGGTTTGTGGGTCTAAAGAAATGAGGCAACTATCTTGCATTCCTATTTGATACTAAGATCTATCTCTCTCAAGCCCATTTACTTAGCTATTTCTATTTTTCATTTTCATTTGCATTCTTCAAATAATCTCATGACCCAAAGGAGATAGAGGGGGAGGGAAAGTTCTGCTGTATCACTAATTAATTCCTCTGACAATGGAAATTTGTAATTTAGTGTCTTTACTGCATTTTAAGTATTTTATATGCATTCCTGAAGCTTTCCTTTATATTTCTTCTCATCTCTCTTATTTCTTTTCTAATGTTTGTCTTGAATTTTACTTAAAAGAATCTATTTTCATTTTTCTCCTTAGGCAGATTTGTGTTTTCCAGCTTGCTGAAGAAATGGTAATTGCCTCCTATGGAACAGCTTACTAGAAGGTAGGTGAGGAAGAAGGCAGGAAAAGGAGGCAGGAAATTCTGTATCCACATATCTCTTCTCTAACTTTTCTACATCCTCTATGTTTCAATTTCTTCAGGCCTGAGTCGTCTTTGCCTTTGAATTGGGGAACATGTGGTTCTCAGGTGCAGAGAAAAGAATCGTCCCTATCCTCATGCTCTACCCTTCAACTCATCTCAAATACGTTGCTGTCAGCTCAGTCTGTCTCTTCCCCCAGCTCAACCAGGTCTATTCTCCTGGCCCCAATATCTCACAAGACCCACCTTTTTTTTGCCTTTCCAGGTACTCTCCTTCAAAGGCCTTCAGGGACATTAAGTTCAAGCTAAACTAATCTCAACCCTGTCTCCTGAACATGATTCATTTATTCTTCTTGATTTCATGTTCTGGTTTGTGAAGCCACTTCTTGAACACGCCTCCACAAACTTAGTAATTACTTACAATTCTTTTATCATTTTATTGTTTTCAAAATGCTTCCTCACAAGGACAGCAAT
Organism: Trichosurus vulpecula; assembly: GCF_011100635.1. Classification (NCBI taxonomy): domain Eukaryota; kingdom Metazoa; phylum Chordata; class Mammalia; order Diprotodontia; family Phalangeridae; genus Trichosurus; species Trichosurus vulpecula. The sequence goes on from NC_050574.1 coordinate 169,585,763, forward strand.
CCTGGAAGGTCAGTGTTGAAATTATTTTTGTTGTTAGAATCTGTGATTTCACTGGAATGGGAGTTTTATGATGTCTAAACAATTGGCCATTGGCACTGGAAGATTAAGTGATTTGCTGTGGTCAAAAAGTCAGAATGTGTCAAAAGCCAGACTTGAACCCAAGGCTTTATGACTCAAGTCTTCCTGCTATGCAGGGGACCAAGACAATGAAGTGAAGGGAAACAGTAGGGAAGTTCAGCTCTCCCCTGCCACTAAACACCTCAATTACCAGATAATTATACATTGACTCTCTTTGCAAGTATTTCTAACCCTATTTTATGGATGTGGAAACTAAGGCCAAGAGAGGCAAAGGGACTTGCCTGTGATCCCACAATTAGTAACTATCAGAGTCAGAAATCAAGCCCTCAGGTATTTCCTGACTTCAAGTTCAAGGATCTTTCTGCAACACCATCCCCCTTTCTCTTCTCTGCCTTCTGTGTCCTATGCCTTCTTTAGAGTCTATATCAAATCTTCTTCCTCCCCACCCCACCCCAATAACAACAACAACAAAAAAGGCTTTTGCCTTTGAGCTCTTGGAGGGCACAGTGTAATGGGTTTTTTTAAGTAGTATTTTTTTCCAATTACAAGTGAAGCCAATTTTTAACATTCTTTTTTAAAAATTTTGAGTTCCAAATTTTCTCCCCCCTTCCTCATCTCTCCCCTCTCTAAGATGGTAAGCAATTTGATATAAATTATATATGTGCAATCATGTAAAACATATTTCCAGATTAGTCAAATTGTGAAAGAAAAAAAGACCAAAGGGGGAAAAACACACAAAAAAATAAAGAAAGCAAAAATAATATGCTTCTATCTACATTCAGACTCCATCATTTCTTCCTCTGGAGGTGAATAGCATTTTCCATCATGAGTCCTTTGAAACTGTCTTGGATCATTGTATTGCTGAGAAGACTAAGTCATTCATAGTTGATCAACACACAATATTGCTGTTACTGTGTACAATGTTCTCCTATTTCTACTCACTTCACTATATATCAGTTCATGTAAGTCTTTCCAGGTTTTTCTGAAATCATCTTGCTCATAATTTTTATAGCACAATAGAGTTCCATTATATTCATATACCACAACTTATCCTGCAATTCTCCAGCTGATGGGCATCTGCTCAATTTCCAAATCTTTGCTACCACAAAAGAGCTGCTGTTAATATTTTGTACATGTTTTCCCTTTTTATGATCACAAAGCAATGTTTTTATTTATTATGTGAGTAGCATTGTACTAGGCCCTCATATAGGATTACATAATAGGTACGTGGAATAAAGGGAAAATTATTCTTGGTACACAGTCTCTCCCTGATTAGGATGACCATTACTAGATATTCATCATGGTTTACTCAATTCAATTTATTCCTCTCTCAAACCCACCAGTTCCAAAGGAAGGAAAGAAGAAAGGAAGGAAGGAAGGAGGGAAGGAGGGAAGGAGGGAAGGAAGGAAGGAAATACTTATCAAGCCCTATTATGTTCCAGGCATTGTAATAATCACTTTACAAATATCTCATTTCATTCTCACAACAACCTGGGGTAAAAGTGCTATCATTATCCATATTTTACAATTGAGGAAACCGAGGCAGATAGAGGTTAAATGATTTGCCCAAGATCACAAATATAGTATCTAAGACTGGATTTGAACTCAGGTCTTCCTGACTCTAGGTCCTACTGTGTCATATAGCCAGCTCTAAATCTGGATAGGTGTAGTTGTCATGGGGATGAGAGACCAACAACACCAGCACACAGGAGAGCTGCTAGTACAGTTTCTTTGATCTGCTTTTCTAAGGAAAGCAACTTTAAGGGATTAACAATCTCACTTCAATTAAACATACATATACCATTCACTTAGTTCAGCGGAAAAAGTCAGCACCCTAAACCTTAGAGCAAATTCAAACAGAAATTACAAACAGAGACAATGTAAACAGACCAAATCACAATACATAGTTACCAAAGAAGCCCCAACATCTGGGTTTTTCAAGGGGGGGGGTGCTTTCAACAGCTACCCAGAGAGCCTTGTAACCCACACTCTTTCAATGAGTGTGCTCCCAAAGGCAAAACACTAATCTCTGAATTTAAATACCTTGTTCAGGTCCCTAAGGGCTCAGAGACTACTTAGCAAAAAGGTGTGGGGCCTGGGGCCTCATACCTAGTTAGTGAAAGGGTGTGGGCCTGCCTCTAATCAGGCCTCCCTTTGTTGACCCCACCTAAGGCCTATTCAATGATCTTTCACTTACAGATTAGCCTTACAATAGGAGAATACACTTCTGTAAAAGTGGGACAGACACTTCCTTCTCCCCAAGATCTGTGAATGGTCAGCATGCCTTGTGTTGGTGGATCTTTAAATGCTGAATGGACCCCCTTAACCTAGGCTCTGTGTACTTGTTTTAAAAAATATTTCAATAACTATATTGAAATACATTTGGTTTCCTTTGTAATATTATGTATTTTATCTTATGCATTTAAGAACATTATCCTAAAAAGAGGTCTAGCGCTTTCACCAGACCACTGAAGCATCCATGACACAAAAAAGGTTAAGAACCCCTGCCTAAGAACCATAGAATCCTAGAAATTGGAGAATCTCATAATCCAACCTTTTAGTTTTGTAGATAAGGAATCTGAGGATCAGAAAAGTCATATAACAAATACCTAGGTCTTCCAAATTCAAACCTAGAGCTCTGTCTACCATCCCATTCTTTCTCTGACTGCTTTGATAACAACCTTAATAATTTGTTCAGGGAATCATTGGGGGCAATTTAAACTGGAGGGGGGGAGGAAGGAGGGACAGAGAGAGAAAATATTGGAAAAATATATCAAAATAGAAGTCTATTATAAATTTAATTTACATCATAATAGACTACAAAATGCCTATCCTTATACTCCAATACTCTGTGATCTAACCTTTGTGAATGTTCTCTATAACGATATACATCTCAACTCATCCATTCCTGCCCATCCCATGGAAATCTCATTCCTGTCCTTCCATAAGTTAACCATAAGTGGTTCACTCAATGTGTTAGGGGCCTTCATTTCATTCTCTTCACATCATATGGATATCAGTGAAGCAAAAGACCTATTTATTCCTTACCTATTGTTTTCACTGTGTGTCATGTCCACTGATTGTACTGGTTTCATATCTTTTACACCACTTCTCCTGCATAATGTTTCACTCAATCAGCAAATCCTCCTTAAATGGAGGATTTTGGAGTTCATTGCTCCACCTTCCATTTGGAAAGGAGTCCTGGGGTGGAGTACCAAGGCTGATGTGATCTTCCTGGGGCATTCCTGGTAGAGAAGTAAGTGAAGTCCCAGAGTAGTGTAACCAGGTGAGAAACGAAGATGTCTGAGCTGAGGTCTCTTGTTAAATGGAGGATTTGGAGGTAGGTGTTTAATGTTGCTGTTTGTCCTTGCTTTTCAAAGAGGTGACAATGACATCGGGGGTGACCTCTTGATTTGCAGCAAGTGAATTGGATTTGAGTGAGGCAGAGCTGTGCAAAGTTGTCAGCCACACTCTCTCTTCCAGAGTCATCGAAGTCCAGTGGCAGGACAAAAGTCAAGATGACTGGTGGTGGCCCGGGATGCAGCAGATGATCTTGGTGTCTTTGATATCTGACCAAGCTCTGAGCGCCTGCTTCAGTAGCCTTCATGCCCATTAGAACAAATTATTCTCATCTGCCCATTCAAGGGGGGGAAGTTTTCAAATGCTTGGGGTGGACGACTCACGGACTAGTTTGAGCCCTATGGGTTACCCTCAACCTGGGTTTAGCCTGTCTGCCGAGATGGTCTTCCTGGGGTGTGGCTGCTGCATATGCTATAGCTTCTTGGAGTCACAAGTGAGAGTTGGGTGAAGGTGGACAGTGAAGGTGGATAAGCACCCCAGAAAAGGACTTGGCAAGCCCTTATATCAGAGGTGCTAGTCCTCCCTGAATACCCCATACATCCCAGGTGTTTAATAAATGCTTACTGAATGACTGACTCGCTGATTGACTATTTTTAAAGCATCTACTATATGCTGGGCACTGGACCAGGGCTGGGAATATTAGTACAAAGAGGGAAGCAATCTTTAGTCTAAGAATGAGTTTACATTCTGGTGAGGGAGACAAGTACGTAAATATACAGAATAAATATAAAATTAATAAGTACAAATATATAAAAAGTAGTTAAATAGAAAGTAGTTTGGAAGGATATACTAGCAGTTGGCGGGGGGGGGGGGCAGGGGCATCTCCAGTTGTCCTAGTAAATATCAGGCCACTAGACCCAGATGGTTCTGGAGGAGAAAATGAGGCTGGTGACCTTGTGCAGCCCTCCCTAACTCAAATCAAAGTCAACTGCAAGTCATGTCATCATTTCCCTGATGTCATGGTCCTCTTCTAGAACAAGGACAAACACAACAACCTGTGAGCAGCAGTCAGGGAAAGAAGGGCTGGAAACAGGAATCAAACTTTGTGTAGAGCATGGTGCCTGAGGTGCATCTTTTTAAAAGACATTTATTTATTTTTAACTTATGAAATAAAATTAGCATTTCCATAACATAGTAAAACAACAGCTACAACAAGATGACTACACATAAAACTGAAAATTCTTAAAAGAAGGCAGGGACGATGAGGAAGAGGAAAGGAGGAGCACATTTCAGGCATGGGAGATGCTGCCGTCTGCTCTCATCCATCAAGTGTCTCTGCTGTTGTAATGTGACAAAATAATCAATAAAATAACCAGCTCGTTTACAAATAGATTCCAGCATGAAAAAAATCCACATTGAACAGGGTAAAATCACATCCTAATTGTTCCCTAGACTGCCCAGATGAATGATGGGCTTGGTTTACTCATCTGTAAAATAAGTTAGACAAGAATCCTAAAGGTTCCTTTTGGCGCTGGCATTCGATGATCTAATGCCACTTACAGAGAATGTTTTCCTAGAAAAAACAGAAAACAAGAGTGTGGTTGAATGTAAACTTTAGTCTTTGTTGTCTTCAGGGAAAGAACAACAGTAAGCCTGGATTAACTATTTATTGTGGGCAGAATGGATGGAACATCACAGTCCAGTTTGCCCCCGACCAGCCCTCAAAGCTGCATCCTCACTTTTGACCAGGTCACACCTGCTTTATAGACTCTGCTAGAAATGGTGCTGAGGGAGAGTCAGAATGTGAACTACTTCCCCTGTTCTGAATGCTGAGCTCCTTTGGTTTTCATGCTTTCCAAGGCCAGGCACCCGAGCCCAGCTCTGAAGTGATTGCCAAAGTGTATCTTCATAACCCAGTACAATGCACACAGACCTTTATCCCACCAAGCTCCTCAAGTTTATAATAGCCTTGGGTGTTACAGCCCCTGTTTTGAGTGGGAGTTGAGATGTTTTTCTTTTTCTTGCCTTTGCAATGCCATGTGCAAGACAGACTTTTAACAAATACCAAAATAAAAAGAACTCATTTCAAAGCGTCCCACTGACACGTCCCTCTTTCCTTCGGAGTGGCTGGCTTTAAGGATAGAATTGTTAAAACCTCTGAGATAACTAGCAACTTCCTAACTCAAGTGAAGACACTCATGATGAAAGATCATAGAATCATATATTCAGAGCAGAAGAGACCTCAGAGGTCATCTGGTTCAAATTGGGAAAATTGGGGCCTAGAAAGGATAAGGGGCTTGATCAAGATCTCATAGGTAGTAAGGTAAGTTGAAAAGCTAGGATAGCTCCCGGGGCGAGAAGGAACCAGCACACGCCCAGTGGATACGGAAACAGTGGGGCAGGGACGCAGCTGGTGGTGGGCACTTATAGGAAGCTGGATGTCTTGGTTTGAGTTCAAGGTCAGAGGGGAGAACTGAAGAGGATCAGAGGCCAAAGACACCATCCCGCATACCCCAGGACTAGAGGAGATTATAAAAACAAAATTACTACTGAAAAAAAATGCACAGGCAAAAGAGAAAGAATCCAAACATAGAGAGCTACTATGGGAATAGAGATTATGTATGTGTATATATGTATACATGTATGTATATATCAATACCTATACATAAATATACCCATACTCAGTTATAGCCTTGCAGTGGCAGGTAGCGGGGAGGAAGGGAGAAAGAAGAACAAAGAAAAAAATGTACAGCAGAGAACAAAAGAAAACCTACAACGAATCAAAGAAAAGATGGACATAACACACAGCATTCAACATAACACACAGTATTTAATATATAGGCTTTCTTGAAATGATAAGTTGTTGCTATATATTCTGAATCTTTTCCTATGTTCTGCTATGCACATTTTTTTCCTTTTCTTATTATTTATTTAAGTTCAATATTTAAGTTTATAATGTTTCTATTTTCTTTTCCTATTATGTATTTAAGTTTTAGTATTTGTCTAAAATAAAAATTTAAAAAAAAGTCAGGGAGATCAGGCAAGAGATGATGAAGCCTGAACTAGCATGGTAGCTAGGAAGGGAGAGATGGGAACGCATACTATTGTCTTTGTGAAGGTAAAAATGCCAAGATTTAGCAAGTGGTTGAATATCTGAGATAAGACTGAGGAGTTGCAATGCCACCAAGGTTTTGAATCAAGGCTTTTAGGAAGACGGTGATGCTTTCCACAATAATAGGGATGTTTGGAAAAGGAATGGACCTGGGAGAAAAGATGAGTGCTATTTCTGGTATCTTGAGCTTCAGATCCCTTCTGGACCTTTGTAATGGCTGTCTCCCTGGCTTAGAATGCATTCCTTCTTCACCTCTGCCACCTATAATCTCTCCCTTCCTTCCTGATTTAGGTAAAGTGCCACTTGCTACATAAAGGTACGCTCCTGAACTCAACTGCTAGAGTCCTCCCTCTCAAACTATCTTGTATTTAACTACTTTGCATTTATTTTTATTTGTTCCTTTCATAGATCTTGTATGCATTTAAATAAGTCATTGTCCCTCCATTAGCATGCATGCATCTTGTAGGAAGAGGATTGTTTTATGAGGATCTGGCAACGGAAATGGAGGAGCAGTCAAGCAAGAGAAGAACTAGGGGACAGCAGGGTAAGAAAAACCTAGGAAGGAAAGAGTATTCATTAAGAGAGAGTGGTCAGCAGTGTCCAAAACTGCAGAGTGATCAAGAACAATGACTGAGAAAACGTCATATAATTTACCAATTAAGAGATCACTGCTAATCTGAAAGAGAGTAGTTCTATCTAAGGGATGAGATTGAAATAGGACTGAGAAGTGAGTGAGAGAAGAAATGATGGGAGTCAGCTTAACCAGAATAGAGTAGAGATATGGGCTACTGGCTTGAGAGATTGGTATAGTAAAGATAAGGTTTTTTTGTTTTTAAGGATTGGTGAAAGCTGGGCATTTTTGTAGGCAGCAGGGAAGGAAATGATAGATAAGGAGAGCAGTTGGCAGGGAGGAAGTTATTGAAAGAGCAACCTCCCAGGGGATCTGGAAGAGTCAGAATCAAGGGCACAAGCTATGAAGATAAAGGAAATCACATATGTAAAATACCAGATGATCTTATTGTTATTGTACCAGCCTACATTTTTATTTATTGTCTATGTCAATGAACTCTTTGACTGTGACCTCCTGAAGGTCAGGGACTATGTTTGTGTAATTCTTGTGGGGGCAGCATTTGGTACAGAGCCACATTCGTCATAAATGCTGTTTGATGATGAAGATGTTGAGGCTGTAACTGGTTGTAAATTAAGTGAGGATCCTGAAAGGAAGGACAGGCTAAGTTCAGAGTCTGTCTGTCAGCCTGTCACCTGTCTCTTTACTGAAGCAGATCCACTTTCCATTTGCTAGAATGCTTCTGGAGGTGACATATCTAATGGCAAGAAAACGGAGGTAGCCACGTACAGCAGCAATACAGTGGGCTCTTGGGATCCTCATAGGGGACAGCAGCCTCTGACATACTCAAAAGGTAGTTATTCATTCTAGATCTAAATCTAAGAGAATTTTGAATTCCCATTCATTCAAGTAACCTCAGTTTAGGTAGGGATGGCTCTTTCTTTCTTCCTTTCTTTCTCTCTCTCTCTCTCTGTCTGTCTCTCTCTCTCTGTCTCTCTGTCTCTGTCTCTCTCTCTCTCTCTCTCTCTCTCTCTCTCTCTCTCTCTCTTTCTCTTAAACCCAGTTCACTTCGAAGCTCATAGATTGGACCACAATCAGTCCCTGCCCAACCTCTGCTTAATGGCTGTATTTTGGGCGCTTCTGGCTTAAAGTGAATGTCAATGGTAATTGTCTCTCTTTAGAACAGCAATCCTGAGTGTCTTCCCCTCCCAGATTGATTTTTTTTCTTTTTCTTTTTTTCTAATTAAAGGGGCCATCCTTTGACTCACTTCTTAAAGAGGCCTATTCACTAATGGGTGTTAGTACATGAGTTAGTACATGAGGGTGAGTACATGAAAAGGGCTTAGCCTAAAAGGGCAGGGGTCTCCCAATGCATCCTGGGCCATCTCCAGTAGTCCTGGTGAATATCAGGCCACTGGACCCAGATAGCTCAGCCCTCCCTCACACAAATCAAAGTCAACTGCAAGTCATGTCACCATTTCCCTGATGTCATGGTCCTCTTTGAAAACAAAGGACAAACACATATTTCTAGCCACCTGTTAGCTTCCCTTACATTCTCTATATAATGTAAACTGTGTCCCTGCATATTACGCCCGCACCCAGTTTCAGAAGAACAAATTGGGTGAAAAGGTGAGTGATAGAGGAAATAAGACTCTCAAGGTAGATGGTAAGCATGCTATGGAAGGCTTTAAATGACAGGATGAGGATTTTGTTTTATCTTAGAGGCAATAGGAAGTTACTGAAGGTTATTGGGTAGTAGGGTGACGTTGTCAGATCCATGCTTTAGGAATGCTCATTCCTGTGGCAGCTCTGTGGAGGATGAATTGGAGAAGGAAGGTAGGGAGGACAGTTACTGAAATGGTCAGGACTTCAGACAGGACTGAAACGGTCTTGATCATGAAAAGCCAAATAAACAGAACCAGCAGAACACTATACACAGTAATAACAACTCTGTACAATAATCCAAGACAATTCCAAAGGACTCATGAGGAAACATGCTGTCCACCTCCAGAGAAAGAACTGGTGGAGTGTGAATGCAGATTGAAGCATGCTATTTTCACTTTCTTTATTTTTCGTGGTTCTTGTCTTTTGATCTGTTTCTCCTTCTTCACAACCTAACTAATATGGAAATATGTTTTACGTGATTGCACATGTATAATCTATATCAAATTGCTTATGTGTTAGAAAGGGGGGAGGTGAGGAAAGGAAGGAGAAAATCTGGAACTCAACATTTTTTTTCTTTTTTTTTTTTGGTGAGGCAATTGGAGTTAAGTGACTTGCCCAGGGTCACACAACTAGTACGTGTCTAGTGTCTGAGGCTGGATTTGAACCCAGGTCTTCCTGACACCAAGGCTGGTGCTCTAGCTACTACACCATCTAGCTGCACCAGAACTCAAAATTTTTAAAAGATGAATGTTAAAATATGCCTTTACATATAATTGGAAAAAATAAAATACTATTAAAAAAAGAAATAGTATAGTTGAGAAATGATGAGGGCCTGAACTAGGATGGAGACTGTGAGATAAGGAGACATATTGAGAGATGTTGTTAAATAGATCCTGTAAGTCTTGGTGACTGATTGGATGTGTTCAGGGGATAGAGGTGGTAAGTACGAGGGCATAGTCAAGATGCCTCCAAAATTGTTAACCTGGTTAACTAAGAGGATGGTGATCCCATCAAGAGAAATGAGAAACTTGGATTAAAGATACGTTTAGGGCGAAAGATAATGAATCCACTCTGGACTTCTTGAATTTGAGATGCCTATCAGAGATGAGGTGGAGCTGAGATGTAGGCAATAATTAGGGATGGATAACTAGACTTTAGGTTATCAGTATAGATATGATTTCTGAAACCATGGGAGCTAATGAAATCTCTGAGAAATCCTTGCTTGTAATTTCTACCTTACACTTCCTGTGCCTAGCTTAGAATCTTGTGCATAATAGCTGGTTAATAAGATTACTGAATCAAATTACATTTTCACCAGTCAGTACAGCTTCTTTTTTTTTTATTTTCTCCTAGAAGATTGTGTATCTCTGTCCCTATTGGGTTCCTGTTGAATAACCTAAACCTAGCTCTAGTTTTTTTTTTTTTAATTTATTTATTTAACATATTTAGTTTTCAGCATTGATTTTCACAAGAGTTTGAATTACAGATTTTCTTCCCATTTCTACCCTCCCTCCCACTCCAAGATGGCATATATTCTGGTTGCCCTGTTCCCCAGTCAGCACTCCCTTCTGTCACCCCACTCCTCTCCCGTCCCCTTTTCCCTTCCTTTCTTGTAGGGCAAGATAAATTTCTATGCCCCATTGCCTGTGTATCTTATTTTCAAGTTGCATACAAAAACTTTTTTTTTGTTTTTGAACATCTATTTTTAAAACTTTGAGTTCCAAATTCTCTTCCCTCTTCCCTTCCCACCCACCCTTCCTAAGAAGTCAAGCAATTCAACATAGGCCACATGTGTATCATTATGTATAACCCTTCCACAATACTCATGTTGTGAAAGACTAACTATATTTTGCTCCTTCCCAACCCATCCCCCTTTATTGAATTTTCTCCCTTGACCCTGTCCCCTTTCGAAAGTGTTTGTTTTTGATTACCTTCACCGCTATCTGCACTCTCCTCCATCATCCCTGCCTTTTTTTTCATCTTCTTCCCTCTTCTTTCCTGTGGGGTGAGATACCCAATTGAGTATGTATGGTATTCCCTCTTCAGGCCAAATCTGATGAGAGCAAGATTCACTCATTCCGCCCTCACCTGCCCTCTCCCCTCCTCCCACAGAACTGCTTCCTCTTGCCACCTTTATGTGAGATAATCCACCCCATTCTATCTCTCCCTATCTCCCTCTCAATATATTCCTCTCTCATCCCTTAATTTGATTTTATTTCTCTCTCTCTCTCTCTCTCTATATATATATATATGTATATATATATATATACGTATGTATATATATATACACACATACATATACACATACATACACATTCACTTATATATATACATGAACATATATATATATACATGAACATATATATATATGTATATATGCATATTCCCTTCAGCTACCCTAATACTGAGGTCTCATGAATCATACACGTCATCTTTCCATGTAGGAATGTAAACAAAACAGTTCAACTTTAGTAAGTCCCTTGCAATTTCTTTTTCTTGTTCTTTTTCTGGATTACCTTTTCATGCTTCTCTTGATTCTTGTGTTTGAAAGTCAAATTTTCTATTCAGCTCTGGTCTTTTCACTGAGAAAGCTTGAAAGTCCTCTATTTTATGGAAAGTCCATATTTTGCCTTGGAGCATGATACTCAGTTTTGCTGGGTAGGTGATTCTAGGTTTTAGTCCTAGCTCCACTGACCTCCAGAATATCGTATTCCAAGCCCTTCAATCTCTTAATGTAGAAGCTGCCAGATCTTGGGTTATTCTGATTGGGTTTCCACAATACTCAAATTGTTTCTTTCTGGCTGCTTGCAGTATTTTCTCCTTGATCTGGGAGCTCTGTAATTTGGCAACAATATTCCTAGGAGATTTCTTTTTGGGATCTATTTGAGGAGGCAATCTGTGGATTCTTTCAATTTCTATTTTGCCCTGTGGCTCTAGAATATCAGGGCAGTTCTCCTTGATAATTTCTTGAAAGATGATATCTAGGCTCTTTTTTTGATCATGGCTTTCAGGTAGTCCAATAACTTTTAAATTCTCTCTCCTGGATCTATTTTCCAGTTCAGTGGTTTTTCAATGAGATATTTCACATTGTCTTTCATTTTTTCATTCCTTTGGTTCTGTTTTATAATATCTTGATTTCTCATCAAGTCACTAGCTTCCACTTGCTCCAATCTCATTTTTAAGGTAGTATTTTCTTCAGTGGTCTTTTGGACCTCCTTTTCCATTTGGCTAATTCTGCCTTTCAAGGCATTCTTCTCCTCATTGGCTTTTTGGAGCTCTTTTGCCATTTGAGTTAGTCTATTTTTTAAGGTGTTGTTTTCTTCAGTGTATGTTTCAGTATTTTTTTGGGTCTCCTTTAGCAAGTCATTGACTTGTTTTTCATGGTTTTCTTGCATCCTTCTCATTTCTCTTCCCAATTTTTCCTCTACTTCTCTAACTTGCTTTTCCAAATCCTTTTGGAGCTCTTCCATGGCCTGAGACCAGTTCATGTTTTTTTTGGAGGCTTTTGTTGTAGGCTCTTTGACTTTGTTAACTTCTTCTGTCTGTATGTTTTGGTCTTCTTTGTCACCAAAGAAAGAATGCAAAGTCTGAGACTGAATCTGGGTGCGTTTTCGCTGCCTGGCCATACTCCCAACAAACTAACTTGGCCCTTGAGTTTTTCAGCAGGGTATGACTGCTTGTAGACTAAAGAGTTCTATGTTCCATGTTTGGGGGGGATGCGCCAGCTCTGCCACACCAGTACTCCTCCTTCCCCAAGATCCCCCAGCCCAGACTGGGCTTAGATCTTCAGCAGGCTGTGCACTCCTGCTCTGATCCGCCACTTAATTCCTCCCACCAGGTGGGCCTGGGGCTGGAAGCAACTGCAGCTGAACTTCTGTAGCTGCCCCACCTGCGCTGCCCCGGGGGCAGTGGCCGAACCCCGAACTCCTTCCACTCTGGCAGCTTTTCCCACTAACCTTCTCCGCTGTCTTTGGTGTTTGTGGGTTAAGAAGTCTGGTAACTGCCGCAGCCCACTGATTCAGGGCGCTAGGGCACGCTCTGCCTGGCTCCTGGTCTGGTTGGTCCATGCCACTTACACTGGGCTCTGCTCTGTTCCACTCCCAGCTCCCAGCTCCCAGCTACCAGCTCCCAGCTCCCAGCTCTCAGCTCCGTGTGGGATAGACCTCACCCAGAGACCATCCAGGCTGTCCTGGGCTGGAGCTCTGCTTCCCTCTGTTGTTTTGTGGGTTCTGCAGTTCTAGAACTGATTCAGAGCCATTTTTTTATAGGTTTTTGGAGGGACTCATCGGGGAGCTCACGCTAGTCCCTGCTTTCCAGCTGCCATCTTGGCTCCCAGTCAGTATAGCTTCTTAAAGCCCAACTGGCTAAAAAGCCAATGCCTTTACAGAGGACTGTTCTGAGCATCCAGAGAAGCAAAGAATTGTAGTCATGAACTCAACAAGTGTTTATTAAGCACCTATTATTTGCCAGGTACCATAGCCTGGTTCTACGACAAGAGGGGGGTATCTAGAACAGTGATGTCAAACTCAATCAGAAATGGGGGCTGCTAACATGTACATAAGGATACCTGTAAACCTTGTATTTACTTAGATTTAAAACATTATCTATTATATTTTTACGTATTAATACTAAATGTAACATTGTCTATCGTATTTTTATTACTTCGTTAAATATTTCTCAATTATGATTTTAATCTGGTTTGGGCCACACTCAGGAGTGTTGCAGCCACAATGCAGCCTGTTGTGTATTTGGCATCTCTAGAGTCTGAGGACTTCGAGTTTGAATTCTAACTGAATTTTTTTTATTACTTAAGTTGCTTCACTTCTCTGTGCCTCAGTTTCCATGCCTGGACTAAATGGTTTCTGAGGTCTCTTTAAGCTCTAAATTGTTGGTCACATGAATCTCAATCTTAGATCTAAGTTTCATATGTGGAGAAGTAATACCCATAGTGGAGAGGGAAGAAAAATTAGGTGCTTATTTATAGGATATGTCAAGTTGCAGCCAAGTGTAATCAGTAGGGCCATTTGTGCCAAGAATTTTAGCTTGGGGACATCTGGAGGGTGTTTGAGAGCAAAAAGCAACAGTTTCGTGTAGTGACAGCTGATGAGACCCCTTGTCATCTTACTTGCTCAAAAACCTTCCACAGCTTCCCATTGTGAACTGAATCAAGTCTGAACTCCTTAATCTGATAACCAATAGACTTTCTGCAATCTAGCCCTAATCTGTGTCTCATTCCCAATGTATAACTTCAGCTTTGCCTGAGAAATATATACTTTCCTGCCACTGCACCTTTGCTCACACAGTTTCCCCACATGAAATCTCCTCTCACCCTAGCTGAATCTTGCCTAATCTTTAATTCTCAATTCAAATTCCACCTCCCCTGTTAGGCCTTCCCAATACAACCACAATGATCTTTCCTTTCCCTGAACAATTGTGGTACTTCCTGGCTCAATCATTCACCTGGCACAATACCTTTCACATCCGGTACAATATCATAGTTGTCTTTTTATATGCCTAACCATTCATTTATTCCACAAATATATCAGAATTTTATGATTTACTGTTGTACATAATTTACTATGTATAAGGTACTTTGACAGTGGTATATGGATTGAAGCAGGGAGAGAGTCAAGGAAAGAAAACCAATAGGGTGGCCAGGGGACGCCCAAAGATAAATAAGACATGGTCCCTCCTTCAGGGAACTTACATTCTCATCATATACTGCATGTACAGGGGCAGCCAGGTGGCACAGTGAGTAGAGCACCAGCCCTGGAGTCTGGAGTACCTGAGTTCAAATCTGGCCTCAGACATTTGACACACTTACTAGCTGTGTGACCTTGGGCAAGTCACCTAACCCCAATTGCCCTGCCCTCCCCCCTCCAAAAAAAAAACCAAAAAACATACTGCGTATATACATACACACACACACACACATACACACACACACACACACACGCACGCACGCACACACACACACACACACACACATATATATATATAATCTTGCCAAGTAGATAAGCTCCCTGATAACAGGAACTATTTTATTTATATTTGCATTACCCATCCTTCCTCAAAGCAGGTGCTAAATTGTCTGTTTACTGATTAATCCAATTCTCAGGAAAGTCAAACAAACAGACTTTCCACTTGGTACAACTGGTTCCAGAGAGGAGCCAGGTCCAGAAGAAAGACAATTTGCTTTCCCATTTTCGTTTTCCCAGTAAATTAAACATTTTGTTTCAAAGCTAAAGGCCTGAGCAGATACCCTGATGAGAAGTTCTAGTTCTCAAGAGCACAGGGGTATTGATCCCCAAGATTGTCAATTTAGGAAGATCAAAAGGAAGAAGAAAGAGTGGTCAACTGACCAGGGCCTGACAGCAACCCTGGTTACTGTAACACATCTACCCCGCCCCCTCCCCCCACCACACATACACTTCTATTAAAGAAGAGGTCAGGCTATATTAGGAGCCAACCTCAGAAGCTATTAAGAGGTGCTAAGTGCAAATTAGGATACAAGGCTCCAGAGAACCGCAAGCAAACCCAAAACAAGAGCTTTAATCAGTTGCTCAGTAAAAATAGCAGGTGGGAGAGTGATAATCAACCCCTGTTTGGTCCGAGCTCTCACAGAGGGACACAACAAGGCAATTTTCACCTTACACTTTTTCAGAGTTCAAAAGCCCTGTTGAAACATCTGCCTTCTTGGATTCTAGTGAGGGCAAGCTTCTGAGGAAGATTAAAGACCCATGTCATCTCTTCTGATCCATGTACCCCCAAAATATTTCCACCTCTCCCTCTGCCTTGCAAGCCTGTTCTCAGTCCACACTGTGACTTCCAGTCTCTTGATCCCCCAGTTCTTTCCTAGGCTATCACCCCTTCACTAACTACATTCTCCTCCTATCTCCATCTTGAACTCTTTGTGAACCAGTTCAACTGTACACTGTTCTTTGGTCTTGGTCCCTTGCCCCTTATTTGATCTCCAATCTTGCCTTGACAAGCTTCAGCAGTGGATCACCACCACTAATCACTGCCTTGGTGGTACATTGTATAAAACAGTGTGCCTGGAGTGAGGAAGACCTGAGTTCAAATCCAGCCTCAGAGTCACTTAACCTCTATCCATCTCAGTTTCCTCAACTGTGAAATGGGGACAGTAACAGCACATACCAACCCGAATTGTTGTGAGGACCAAATGAGATATCTGTAAAGCAATTAGCATCATGCCTGCACATAGTAGGCACTTAATAAATACTTGTTTCCTTCTTTCAATCCTACTCACATGGTGTTTAATAAGCTGCAGAAAATCATAAAACCATGGGTGCACTATGAATTTATGTTATATAGTCTCAGTTGGATCCTCACTCCTACAAGGCAACCTTTTATATCTCCCTAATTAACTCATCATCCCGCTCACCACAGTGGTTCTTCCAAACTATTTCATCCCTTCGCAAACCTCTCATGGCTCTCAGCTGAGACCCTTGCCTCATATTTTACTGAAACAGTTGAGGCCATTTGACAAAAGTTCCTTCTCTCCTTATCTTACAGCACCCATATACCTTCCACCACTCTCTCCTATCTCACATAATGAAGCATCCTTTCTTTTTGCAGAGGCAAATCTTCATGCATGCATAGGAGATCCCATTCTATAACATTTCTTTTCCAGGAGAGTGCCTCCTCTATTACCCCCATGTTGCATCTCAATTGTGAGGGACATTAAATGTCAAACAGACAAGAGTATAATTGATCCTAGAGGTTGTACTACAACTAGGGGATTCAGTGGATAGAGTGCCAGACCTCGAGTCAGAAAAGTGAGTTTAGATCTAGCCTCAAATACTAGTTGTGTGACCCTGGGCAAGTCACTTAACCCTGTTTGCCTTGGTTTCCTCATCTGTAAAATGAGCAAGAAAAACGGCAAACCCATTCCAGTATATTTGCCAAGAAAACCCCCCAAAAGGGGTCATGAAGAGTCAGAAATGACTGGAATGGACTAAACAATGAAAGAGGTTGTAGGAAGCCACTGAAGTTTACTGAGCTCCTAATCATGGGTTTATGACACGGTCAGATGGGTTCTTGACGTATATCACTTGATAGATTAGATTTCTTCCTTTGAAAACTGCCTGATTGTATCCTTTGACCATTTATCTATTCGGGAATGGCTCTTGGTCTTAGAAATTTGAACCAATTCCTTGTACATCTTGAATATGAGACCTTTATCAGAGAAACTCACTGAAAAGATTTTTCCTATTCTAATTTCCATTCTAATTTTAAATATATCATACTTATTTGTACAAAAAATTTTCAATTTGATATGATCAAAATTGCCCATTTTACTTTCTGTGATCCTCTCTATTGTTTTTTTAATCACTTCTTCTATCCATAGATCCTTCCGAGCTCCTCCAATTTGCTTATGATTACCTTTTATTTCTAAGTCTGTATCCTTCTGGAATTTATCTTGGTATATGTTATGAAATGTTCAGAGGAGGGATTGGGGAAGGGAGAGACTCAGGGCTAGGAGACCAAATAGGATATTATTGCAGTAGTCTGGGTAGAGGTGATGAAAACCTAATCCAGGGAGGTTGTGGTATGAAGGGAGGGAAGAGGAGACAGACAGATTTGGGGTCAATATGGTTACTCCCAATACGGTTACTCCCAGGCCTGAGGCAATTCCTGTTCCTAGTTTAGAAACCTTGAAGATCCTTGTGTCTCAGTTTTTAAGTATACTAATAAGCACTACATTGCTTCCAATTTCCTGGTTGAGATCCTTCAGCTACACTGAATTTCTGACTGGAGTTAAGTGAAGGAGCTCTCATTCCTTGACAGGCCCTGGAGCAGGCCAGCCTTAGTGAGAAGGCAACATCTCAAATGGGGATAGTCCCCTTTCCTCCGTCTAAATAATTCCCTCCTCCCCTGATATCTATAGTTCTTTAATTGGGAAAAAAGTCCCAATGACAAAGAAGAGTTAACACGCATTACATTTGTTGGAGAGGGAATCCATTATAGGTAATATGGTGCCATGGCAAAGTGCTGGATTTGAGTTTAGATCCTGGTTCTAATGCTTACTACCTATAACTTCTCTTTCCTGGGCCTTGCTTTCTTCATCAAATATCAGAAGCATGTGAACACAGTAGCACAGTGTCCAATAAACTCAAAGGCCCCAGTTACTAGGATAGGACTCCCTATTCAACAAAATACACCGGGAAAATTAGAAATCAGTTTGGCAGAAATGACCAACATTTCATAACATACACCAAGATAAATTCCAGAAGGATATAGACTTAGAAATAAAAGGTAACATCATAAGCAGATTGGAGGAGCTAGGAAGAAATTACCTTTCAAATCTATGGATAGAAGAAGTGATTAAAAAAAAACAATAGAGAGGATCACGGAAAGTAAAATGGGCAATTTTGATCGTATCAAATTGAAAAATTTTTGCACAAACAAGTACGACATATTTAAAATTAGAATGGAAATATGTAACTGGGAAAAATCTTTTCAGTGAGTTTCTCTGATAAAGGTCTCATATTCAAGATATATAAGGAATCAGTTCAAAGTTCTAAAACCAACAGCCATTCCCAAAGAGATAAATGGTCAGGCAGTTTTCAGAGGAAGAAATCTAATCTATCAATAACCATATGAAAAAATTCTCCAAATCATTAATGAAAATTAAGAAACCCCGAAGGTTCGTATAAAATCCCTAAGATTGGCAAAGATGACAAAAAAGAAAAGTAGCAAGTGTTGGAGGGGCTGTGGGAAAACAGGCAAGCTAATGAATTGGTCCAGTCATTCTGGGAAGACATTTGGAACTATGCTCCTAAACTTAATAAATTTTGCATGCCCTTTGACCCCACTTTACCATGTCTAGACCTACATCCCCAAAGTGATCATAGAAAGAGGGAAAAGGATCCATTTGTACAATAGTATTTATACCAGCTATTTTTGTAGTAGTCCCAAAGGCCCCAAAGAAGGTAAGGGGGTATCTACTTGTTGGTCAGTGTCTGAACAAATCGTGATCCAAAAGTAATAGAGTATTATTGTGCCATAAGAAATTATCAGCGGACAGTTTCATAGGCCATTGGAACTACCTCTATGAACTGATGCATTACAAAGTAAGTAGAACCAGAAGAACAATTTTCACAATGATAGCTACCTTATAGAGAAAAACAACTCTGATTAATGCAATAATAAACTACAAGTCCAAAAGACTGAAAATGAGTCATGCCACCCACCTCCTTCTGGAGAGGTGATGTACTGAAAACCCAGAATGAGGCAAGCATTTCCAAAAAGGACCAATGTGGGAATTTGTTTTTCTGGACAAGTATGTTTATTTTCAAAGGCTTTCTTTATTGTTTAATGGGGAGTAGGAGTGAAGGAAGGGGGGAGAGAGTGGGAGGAAAAGATTAAATGCTTGTAAAAACAAATGAAAATTATTTGTTACATAGAATAGATCTCTGGGAGGAAGAGGAATACTAAGGGAAACTATGATGATATAAAAAAGACATAAATAAAAACTAATTTAAAATAAATGAATATATAAATAAAAACAATTTTACAAAATACATATGAGTTGGGCTAGATGACCTTTCAGGTTCCTTCTAGTTCTGAATTACTGATCCTATGATCTCTAAATTATAAATGATCTGGTCAGATCCTTTCCGGAGAATTCTTTTTGATGAGGAGGAAGGAGTCGGGGTACCTGAATTAGGGAGAAATGATTACAGATAGAAGAGATTAAAGGCACTAAAGATGAACTGAGGATTTAAATTGCCAGAAAGTTTAACCTGGTGATGATTAAGAATTTTCTTCCTAGTCCCAATCATGTCAGAGTAAGAGGTGAGGAATATACCACCTATGACAAGAAACGGTTCACACACTGCCATCTGGCAAGAAAGCATCAATTTAATTTAATTTCTTTTTTGAGATTTATTGTCACCTTTTGTTTTTTATATCACAACTATTTCCTGAAACATATCCCACCAATGAACCCTCCCTTACAACAACAGCAATAAGAAAAGGTAAGCAAAAACATTCCTGTCTGATGGTAGATACAATGCTTTATTCCCATGGCCCTCCCACCTCTCCAGCAAGGAAGGAAGTGTGATGAATCATCTGTTCTCCGGAACCAGATTGCACATTGTTATTAATCTTTTTTTTAGTTGCCTTTTAGTATTGTCTTCATTTACATTATTACAGTCATTGTGGATATTTTTTTCTGGCTCAGAGGCATTTATTATTTTAGTACTATAAAGCCCCCAAATAGAATTCCAGGATTATAGATTTAGAGGTTGAAAAGACCACAGAGATCATCTGGACCAAGCACCTTAGGTGAGGAAACTGAAGACCAGAGATTATGACTTATTCAAATTTATAACATCCTTGAACTTTGGACTTTTTTTGGAAGCAATTAGACTTGCCCAAAGTCACACAGCTTGTGTCAAGTGTCTGAGGCTACATTTGAACTCAGGTCCTCCTGACTTCAGGTCTGGTGCTTTATCCTCTGCACCACCTAGCTGCCCCTAACAAGTGCTTCTTAATCATTCCTTTCTCAACACTTTGCCATAAGAGTACACTTTCAGTGAAGGTCCTCTTCTAATTCCCTGACTTCAGGAAAGAGTTTCAGATGAACATGTTCCCTATACATGTATTTCTCCACATATGCACCCTGGACAGATATTTTCCTTACTTGTGCACCCGTTCCTATGCACACCCTAACATGAATTCTCTGCATATGTCCATCTTTCCATTAAATTTATGTATTTACAAGATAATTTGCCCCAGGTTTTGAGGAATTTTTGTTACTCTTTTCTTACTATGTCATTTCATTTAATGTGCCTTTGCACTGAGCTAATTGTGTCCTCTGGCTGACATGAGGCCCCATGAGTTATGGTTTTATGAGATGCAGACAAGTACATTGGACTTGAAGAATCCATTCATGGCAAGATGGAGGATCTCCTTCAGGTGCTATATCTGTTAATTGACAGTACGAGTGTTCAAGTCACCCTGACTCTCAAAAACAGTACCATCTCAGATTACACTGTTTCCCCATCCCCCTATATTCAATTGATTGCAAGGTGGTGTCTATATCTTCATTCTATTTCCTCCTTTCCATTCCTGTTTCTACCACTCTAGTAAAAAGCTTGATTAACTCATTGCCTTTTGCATCACTTTTGGTCTCCCATGTCCAGTCTCTTTACCCCCTCCAATCCATCTTATGCATTGCTACCTGAGTAACTTTTCGAGTGTACCATTTTCTCCAGGCAAACTGAATTACTCATCATTTGCTGAGTGGACTCCCCCTATTCTCCTTCTTCCAAACTTTTCCTCATGCTGTTCCTTCTGCCTGGAACATATTCATCTTCTCCTCAGCCCGCTTCCCCATCCACACTGGTTGAAGTCCTACCTATCATCAAAACCCAGATCAAACACCACTACTCCCTGAAGAATGCAATACAATTTAAATTTCTTGAAGGTGAGAACTTTTCATGTTTGTCTCTTGATCTCCAGCACCTTTCCCAGGTCCTTGCACAAAGTGCTTAATAAATGCTTACTAAATTAAATGGGGTATTTTCTGACTTACCCCATGATGAAATTATCTCTCCCTCCTCTGCCTCTCTCTAATAATGTGTGGTTTGTACTTTTGCTATAGCTCATCACAATTTCCTTGTATTTTAGCTATTTGTACTTACTAGTATCCTCTATTACTACTAGTCTCCTGACAGGCTCCTGGAGGAAAGAGGATTTTTTTTTCACCTTCACTTCCCCAGAGGACAGCATAGAATAGTCATGTGATTGAAGAATCCAAAGATCATGGGTAATAGTTTTAAATGATACCAAAGCCCCAATAATAAGCCATAAAGAGGAACACAGCACCAATTAAACACTATTGAAATACAGTAAGGACAGGAAAAAAGGGAAGTGGAAGCAAGGCTTGACCTTTCTATCCTCTGTCAGCAAAACCATAGTGCCTTGTACATCATAGCCACTCAGGAAATTTTTGTTGAGTGTGTGCAAGCATGAAAGAGGCAGAGGAAGGAGCCAATCATGAGTCCTTCCACCTACTCTAGCCACCTCTCAGCCCACCACCAAAAGTTGGAGCCAAGCCTTCAGGTTTGCCTTAAAAATCCTAGACAGGAAAACACTCAGAAGCTGCTCAAATATTTGTGACCACCTCCCCAAGACTACCATTAAGAGTGGGTAAGTTTGGGAGCTTTGCTTAACCAAAGAAGTGACTGGTTTAAGGTTTTTCAGGGATGCTATTGGTTACTGCAAATAAAGTCAGCTTCATGCTTTTCTATGTATGATGCTGCTTTGGTAAACACTTGATTGGGTTAGGGTGGAGAGAAAATTCTCTGAAAATAAGAATTGTCATAAGACTACTCAAATGCATATAATGCACTTTACATTCACGATCTTTTTTGATACATAAACCCTGGGAAGTGGGAGCTATTATTTCCCTCCTCTTTTACAGATGTGGAAATTGAGACTCAGAGAGATTGAGTGATTTGCCCAGGGTCCCCTACTGCCTAGACCGGGGGAGGGGGGTAACCTGTAGCCTCAACGCTACATGTGGCTTTCTAGATCCTTGGGTACAGCCTTTTGACTGAGTTTAAGTTTTATAGAACATTTTTTTTATTCAGCAGATTTGTTCTGTGAAGTTTGGATTAGGTCAAAGGATTTCACTTGAGGACTTAGAGGGCCATGAGTGGCCTTGAGGCCACAGGTTCCCTACTCCTGGCCTAGATTACAAAACTCAAAGGGCTCCTCTAAGTTATAAATCCTCCTAATTAAACTTGGGCTCATTGAGGAGGGAGACTGTCAGTCTCTTCTAACTGAGCCTTTTCTCTCTCTCCTCATTGAGTCATTCATTCACCAAGTGTCTGAGTTCCTATTTGTGTGGCTGCACTGAGGGGGTAATCAAATAAACATGAGGCATAGCCCCTATGACCCAGGAACTTACAATCTAGTTGGAGAAACAAGACTAAAAGCCTGATATGGTTTAGGAACAAAGTAAAGCAGCATTTAGTGTTCTGCAGCGTCACTTCTGGGCCAGGCTTAGCTCTCTCTGATATCTTCTCCCCTAGGTATTTGTGACATCCCAGGGACATCACCAGAGTGATGACGCTGCCATCCCAGTTCCCATGGAAACCTAACTGGAACAGAAGGAACAAAAGGCTGTTGAAGGTCACCAGTGCAAAGGAGACAGTGAGCAAATACATAGCAACCACACTCTCTTCTGGCCCTTCCCCTACCCCTTTCTCTCCAGCACAAAGTCCTTTCCCTTACTCAGACCTGTTAAACAGCATCACCTTTATCTATAGAAATGTAGCCTTGCCAAACATCAGAGCCAGAAAGGACCTCTGAGATAATCAATCCAACCTCTTACTTGACAGAGGAAGATTCTTGCTGTTGGAAGAAATTCAAAAGAACAAACTTCTGAGTTCTATAGCTCTATGATTTGGAGTCATAGGGTGTGGGTTCAAATCCTGGCTTTGCTACTTATTACATGTATGACCTTGGGGAAGTCATTTACCTCACTGGGCTTCAGTTTCTCCTCATTAAAATGAGGGGTGGGATTAGATGACCTATGTGGTACCTTCTAGTTAAAATTCTTTGATGTAAGTGATTTCTTTTGTACAAGGTATACCTTCCATTGCAATATGACAGTCCTGATCAGCAAACATCCTGCCCCCTAATTTGACTGATATCTATGAGGTAGCATTTACCTTCCAGTCCTAAGCTTTAAGAAGAAAAAAAGATTTTTTTAAAACAATTCTGAACTTTAAAAAACAGTATTTACATACACACAGTAGGACACAAAAAAAGATTATGCTGTTCATACCACATAATTTTTTAAAAACATAACAAATTCTCATGCACTTCTTTAAAAACTCTCCTGTTTTTGCTTGCTTCTAAGCTTCCTTCGGTCCTCTGCTATGCATTTTTTAAAATATTACAATAAACTTTCTTTTCCCCCTCCCATCACTATTGCTAACTCCATCTCCCTCCACTTCCAATTAAAAATTCCAGTGGCTTTATCCAAAAATGTATGTTTCTACACCTTGTGTCCATCATCTCTCTTCAAGGAGAAAAGTGATAAGCTTCTTCATGGGCTCTCTGATGATGTGACTGGTCATCCCACTGGTGAGAGTTCTTAAGTCAGAATTACTTTTCTTTACATTGCTGAAGGACAGCAAGGAAGAAATGGATATTTCATGAAATAGAGGACTTTCAAGCACTTCTGATGAAAAGACCAGAGCTGAAGAGAAAATTTGACCTTCAAATACAAGACTCAAGAGAAGCATAAAAAGGTAAACACCAAAGAGAAATCATAAGGAACTCAACAACGTTAGATTGTTTACCTTTCTACATGGGGAGAAATTACATGTAACTTATAGGAACTTTAGCATTATTAGGATTGTTAGAAGGATTCTACTTAGACAGAGGGCATTCTGGGAAGACGAGGGAGTAGGTCAAAAATTTGTAAGCTCTCCACATTTCCTCCACAATCAGACAGAAAATCACCAGGAAATTAATGTAGAGCAGCAAAAATAAAGGAGTAAAGCAGTTGTCCTACTAAGACAACTTGAGAGCCTCAGAAAAGACAGGACCTCCACATGCTGAGGTGTGGCCTAAGTGAAGTGTAGACATCTCCAGGGGGACCCCATTGAATCAACAAACAGCAGGCCCTGGAGCAGCTGTAGGGAAGCTGTAGGGAAGGCCTTAAGAAATTTCACCTCAAAAAATGATAAATTTTAAAAAAACTTCTTCCTCTTCTTTTTCCTCTTCTTCCTCTTCTTCCACCTCTTCCTCCTCCTCTTCTTCTTCTTTCTCCTCTTCCTCCTCTTCCTTTTCCTTCTCTTCCTTTTCCTTCTCCTCTTCTTCCTTCTCCTTTTCCTCCTCCTCTTCCTCTTCCTCTGCTTCTTCCCTTACCACATGCATCACTTCTCTCTACTTGAGGCACCATACGCTTACATGCAGGCTCTCTGTCCACAGGAATATAATTTTTAGTTGTTTTATATTTTATAAGACATTTTGGGTTTGGGAGCTAGATTTTTTAAAATTTTTATTTATTTTTTTAAAAAGCTGGAACAATACTTTTTGTCATATACAATTGGTTTATAATTTCTTGAAATGTAGCTCTGAAAAAAACAGGCTTTAAAAACCGGTTATTTTTCAAATGGAGCTACTTGCCAACACCTTTGAACTCAAATCACTCTAGCTTTCATTGAATGGCTAATAAGAGCCCCCAACCCAAGCCTCTGTAGCTCATTATTTAAGTTTTGGTGGCTTAGAATAAGTGCAAATAGCAATTGTTTTCTGTTCTGGTCAGAAGCTCCAAAGGTCTCCGCCTTCTAGACTAATAGTTTTGATAGTAAATTGGGCCATCTTTTGTCTCAATTCTTACCTAGTCCTTAGTTATTGAATGGGCATTGCCTCAAACAAACTGAGATCTGGGAAAGACCTTAATTTAGAAAGGCCAAGGTCACCCACTGCATCCTGGGCCATTGCCAGTCATCTTGACTTTTTGTCTTGCCTCTGGACTTCAATCACTCTGGAGGAGCAAGTGAGGCTGATGACTTTGGCAGTTCTGCCTCACTTAAATCCAATTCACACACAAGTCAGGACATCATTCTGGAAATGTCATTGGTCCTTTTAAAGAACAAAGGATGAACAACTGCAACAAGAACCTCACAACCAAATTCAGAAAAGCAGAGATATTAAATGCACCCTTTTCAGACCATAATGCAATAAAAATTACATCGAATAAAGGGCTGTGGAAGTATAGATTAAAAGCTAATTGGAAACTAAACTTAATCCTAAAGAATGAGTGGGTCAAAGAACAAATCATTGAAACAATGAATAATCTCATTAAAGAGAATCACGGGACAGCATTCCAAAATTTGTGGGATGCAGCCAAAGCAGTACTTAAGGGAAATTTTATATCTGTAAATGTGTACATCAATAAAAAAGAAAAAGAACAGATCAATGAATTGGGCATGCAACTTTAAAAAAAAAACTAGAAAATGAACAAATTAACAGTCCCCAATTAAATACCTAAATGGAAATACTGATAAAGGAGAGATTAGTAAAATTGAAAGTAAAAAAACTGAACTAATAAAACTAGAAGCTAGTTTTATGGAGAAAAAAACCAACAAAATAGATAAGTCATTGGTTAATTTGATTTTAAAATAAAGGAAGAAGAAAACCAAATTATTAGTATCAAAAATAAAAAGGGTGAATGTACCACCAAATGAAGATGAAAGTAAAGCAATTATTAGGAGTTATTTTGCTCAATTATGTGCCAGTAAAACCAGCAATCTAAGTGGAAATAGATGAATATTTACAAAAATATAAACTGCCCAGATTAACAGAAGATGAAATAGAATATTTAAATAACCCCATCTTAGAAAAAGGAATTGACCAAGGCAGTAATGAGCTCCCTAAGAAAAAAAATCCCCCAGATCAGACAGATTTACAAGTGAATTTTACCAAACATATATGGAACAATTAATCCTAGTACTATACAAATTATTTGAAAAAAACAAGTAAAGAAGGAGTCTTAACAAATTTATAAAAAAAAATAAGCACCATTCCCTGGTTGATAAATGGTCAAAGGATACGCATAGGGAGTTTTCAGAAAAAGAAACCAAAGCTATAAATAGTTAAATGAAAAAAATGCTCTAAATCACTACTGGTTAGGTAAATGCAAATCAAAACAAATCTGAGACACTACTTTATAGTCATCAGATTGGCCAATATGACAGAAAAGGAAAATAACAATTGCTAAAGGGAATGTGAAAAAAAAACTGGCACACTAATACACTGTTGGTGCAGTTGTGAACTAGTATAACCATTCTGAAGAGCAATTTGGAACTACACCCAAAGAGCTAGAAAACTGTTTGACCCAGCAATACCACTACTAGCTCTATAATCCCAAAGAGATCAAAGAAAGGGGAAAGGTAACTATACATACAAAAATATTTATAACAGCTTGTTTCAACAATCTGGCTAGCAGCTTCTGTGGGGGTGTAAGATCCACCCGCAGCCGGCACCTGGAAAGCTGCCAACAGCACAGGTTCTTTTGATCTGCTTAACTAAGGAAAGCAAGGTGAAGGAGTTGACTAGCTTACTTTAATTCAGCATACAAATATAATTCCCTTAGTTCAGGGGAAAAAGCCAGCACACTGAACTTCAGAGCAAATTACAAACAAATTACAAACATTAACAGACAGACCAAATACAGATTCATAGTTACCAACATCTAGGTTCAGCCCAGGAGCTCAGAACAAGGGCTGGCCCAGAGTCACGCACACCACCACTGCTGTAAGTAAGAGAGCTCCCAAGGACAGACAGCCGACCCCTGGTTTTTATATCTTTTTCAGCGTCAAGGGTGAGTCACACATGTGACTCACCCACATGACCTAGAATCATCACAAAGAGGCGGACTTAAACCCACTTGGTCTAAAAGCCTCTGCTCTCCCAGACATGTAAACTAGGCCCTCTCTGGAGTTAGCCCCACCTTGGGCCCCACCTTAGTTGCCAATCCACACCCACTAAGGTTTTACACCTGATGGGGGTTTGGGCCTGGGGCTTAGCACCTAGTAAAGCTCAATGAATTACTCAAAGAGAACAAAAGCCAAACTATTCAAGGGCACTTGTTGAACTAAGTGCTAAGGAGCCATTTTTGGTTACCAACACACAGCTCTTTTTTATGGTGGTAAAGAATTGGAAATTGAGGGGATGTCCAGCAATTAAGGAAGGGCTGAACAAGTAGTGGTATGTGATTGTGATGGAATATTGTACTGTAGGAAATGGTAAGCAGAATGATTTCAGAAAAACTTGGAAAGACATGAACTGATGCAAAGTGGAGTAAGCAGAACCAAGAGAACATTGTACACATTGATAGCAATATTATAAGGATGGTCAACTGTAAAAGCCTCAGCTACCCTGATCAAGACAATGATCCAAGACAATTCTAAAGGACCCATGATGAAAAATGCTATCCACATCCAGAGAGATAGCTGATACACTCTAAATGCAGATTAAAACATACTTTTTTTACTCTTTTTTTTCTTGTTTATTTTTCTCCATTTTCTTTTGGTTAATATAGAAATATGTTTTGCGTGACATCACACGTATAATCCACATCAAATTGTTTG
The DNA here is from genome assembly GCF_011100635.1 of Trichosurus vulpecula. Classification (NCBI taxonomy): domain Eukaryota; kingdom Metazoa; phylum Chordata; class Mammalia; order Diprotodontia; family Phalangeridae; genus Trichosurus; species Trichosurus vulpecula. The sequence goes on from NC_050574.1 coordinate 169,613,634, forward strand.
CCTTCTCAAGGAGATGGAGGAGCTAGAAGGAGAAAGAGAATTTGAAACTCAAAATTTTTTAAAATGACTGTTAATTTTTTTACACATAATTGGAAAATACTTAAAGAAATAACAATACCTAGAAAGAAAAAAGCAATGTGTAGATAGGGGTGGAGAACCTGCCACCTTGAGGCCACATGTGGCCTTTTAGATCCTTGGGTGCGGCCTTTTGACTGAGTCCAAGTTGCACAGAACAAATCTTTTTATTAAGGGGATTTGTTCTGTGAAGTTTGGATTCTGTCAAAGGGCCACACTTGAGGACCTAGAGGGCCATATGTGGCCTCGAGGCCACAGGTTCCCCACCACTGGCCTAGATGATCAAAGGTTGCTGTTGATACAGTAGGTCAATAAGCACCTACTATATGCTAGGCACTAAAGCATGACTATAGAACAAATTGGACTAATTTGCAAATTTTACCCTTAGGTCACCCATTCTGTGAGCTATGCCATCTATAGAAAAGAGGTAGATTTACAAGAAGCCATAAGATCTAAAAACCAATAGCCCTGAACTTTATGTAAGTCAGGAGGTCTGAGTTTCAGTAATGGCTCTGCCAATGACTTGCTGAGCAACTCTGAGCAAAATGCTTTGTCTTCCATGCCTCAGTGATTTCATCCATTAAATAGGGATGCCGCTCAACTCCCTTGATGCGATGCCACGTGGAGAGGTGCTTGTAGAAAAACAGTAGATTAAGAAAAGGTGCCAGGGAGGATTTCCTCAGTAGAATTGGGGGGATAGGAGGAATATGGATCACAGGAACCCTATTGCTCATGAGGATAGTGCATAGAGTCTTACAAGGACCTGAACTCCCACTCCCAGGGACACTGGCCATTTCTAATAAAGCGGATATTAATAAGTTTCCTACTGTTTCCTTAATGATGGCAACAGATTGGTGATTCTAGATTTTAATCAGGTGGGATACCCAAGAGACTTACCAGTGGAGGACAGAGGCTAAATGTCTAATTCCCTTCATTGTCATTCCAGCAAAAGCTTTCCTTATCTCTTTATCTTATACTGATTATTCAATCCTGCTGACTATTAAAACAAAAGGACTGAGATCCTAAAAATGGCTTCACCACAGGGTCTTGCTTTAAGGCTGACCCTTGCAAAAGCTGGTGTCAATGTGACAGACAGCAACAGAGACAGAGGCAGAAACAGATGCAGGACAGATGTTCTCATCTTTGATCCTCTTAGCCTTCAGGCCAGACATAAGGGGCAATATGTCTCAGCAGCAACCATGTGCTTTCTTCTTTTCCTGTATCCTGGCCAGGATTCTTTCTGCTGGTCACTTTCCCTAAATGTTTGGTTTATAAATTTATCTGTTTAGATTTTCCTGATGATAACTCAGCCATGACTTTTCCACCTACTGACTTCCCTCTTTCTCCAAAAGATAATATTCTTCCAGATTTAAGTCATTTCAGCAAGAAAAGGTCACTCAACCTAGCTAGGGAAAGCCTTCAGGGGTTGGGAGTAGAGGGAAATCAGAGCTCTAGGACAGCAGTTCTTGATGAGGAGGTGGAGTGGAAAGTCACTCTGGAAGCAATCTGTCAGCCACTGTTCACAATTTCTATTTGGCTCACAGAGCTAGGAACAAATCATCTGAACTTTAGAAGCCAATCTGCTGTCACTGAATCAGGATAAGTTTGTGACATTTGGGGAATCCCTACAACAGTACTATGCATTTTGGTGAGAATAGAGTTCTCCCTGGAGTGACTAGGTAAAGATTAGCCAATTTCTCTCTTGTTGATTATCAGGATCTATGTGGCTCTGGCTTCCGCTCCAGCTGAGAATGAGCCAGCCCAGGATTGGCCTCCATTGGTGGTAGGCTTGCCACAAGCCCAGACTTATCCCACTGCAACCCCATCTGCCATCTGGATCCGTGTTCATCTAAAGCTGCGATATCTCAGAGGGGCTCAAATGGGTAAAAATTTTCATTGTAGAAAAGAAGGGGGAAATGATTGGAAAATAATCCAAATAATTAGCTTCCCACAATTTGTTGTGGACTTTGGAGCACGGGATTTAGAGCTGAAAACAGCCTAAGGTCACCTAGTAACCACCTCATTTACAGATGAGGAATCTGAGGTCCATAAAAGTGCAGGGAGTTGACCAGGTCACACAATTGGTAAATAGCAGAGCCAGGATTTGAGTCAGAGTCAGGTCCTCTGACTCCAAATCCAGTGCCCTTTCCACTCTACTACAATGTTTCAGTGGGGTCAAACCTTAAAGGGTTATTTTTAAAGGCTCAGAGCTAAGATTCTTTCTGGCTTCAGCACCAAGGGCACCAAGAGAAAATAAACCAGTTCTGTTGTCCTCAGTGAGCCTTCCTGATCAGGTTAGTTCTCCCATGTTTGAACTATATCCACACATTTCAGGAAAGGCACTTTAAAGCCCAAAGTAAAGAACTCTTTGCACTGAAATTTTGGGAGAAGGAACACAGCATTTCTTTATGTCCACATGTATATTTAACTGGCATCTGCCTCCGTTTCCTATAATCCAGGAAAACTCTAATAACATTGTAGCCCAGGTGAGACATTGACTTGGTGCTGTGTGAAGGGTGTTACCTGAAAAGATACATCAGCCTCCATCCCTTACTAATACTGGTTTGTTTCCTTGCTAAATCAGTCGCCCTGATTTCGTAAGTAGTCTGTAGTATGAATACGTCAGATATGACTAACATTTAAGAAATTCTCTGCCTAGAAGGCTGTCACTCTGCCTCATCCTCAGCTAAAGTTGAGGTGAGGAAGATATCCTCTCCCTTTTGGGTTAACATCCCTTCTTTCAATCCCAAACCATGCATATAGACCAGAGGCTTGAACACAAACCACAAATGGCCATACAGTTTAGTTGAAGTTTCAACTAACCATTTTGGTAAAACAGAAATGCAAATGAGCATTTGAGGGAAGAGGCTTCTATTTGGAGGTCATGATGGCTACAGCATGATGGTTTTCTACTCTTACTCTTCCCCTCCAGAGGGAAAATAGGAAGTAAGTGGCCAAAAAGTACACAAAAGGTGGTTTGCCCACTCCAGGGAGGCAGGAGGAAGAAACATGTTGTAGACCAGATATCAGTAGTCTCCAAAACTACTGGCTTTCAGTTAGCTCTCTGCTCCAAGACACGATCATTATCCTGACCAATCACATTTTTCCCCGCTTCTCCATATGGCTTCTCTACATTTCATCTGCACTGTTTCTTAGCAAAAGGAAGTTCCTTCCCAAAGTTTAAAATAAAAACTTGGAGAACTCTGGGTAAAAAAAAAATGCCTGCAGGCAGACACTAACTCTCTTTTCCACCACCACCCACCAACACACATTGACCAAATTCCCCTGGCAACATCTCTTGGAGGAAAAGGTTACATTTCTCCCTGCAACCAAAAATGTTGCTGCCCAGGTAAAATCATTTGAGAGATGTGTGACATCTGCAAATATACATCACAAGTATTATAATGAATACCAATACTCAATGTAGCAAGAATGATTATCCTAACATCACAAGTAATTATCCAATAGTGCCATTTACATGAAATTCTCATTAACATTACATGTAGTAGGCAAGCTGTACATGATAGAAATTTGCAGTTTCATGTACAAATCCTCTTTTCTGTACTATTTGTATTTGATATTGGTTGTATTTGATATTTGCTAAGCTCAGAATGAAAAAAGAAAAAGAGGTTAAAAAGAAAAATGGTATGATATACAGTAGAAAAGTATCATTTCAGAGGCTGTTTCAATGACTAAATGTCTAAATTACTGGCAGAGAATGTCCCCAGGCTTGATAGTATGTCCATATCCATGGTACATCCAACCCCATCAAGTTTCCATGACAATGTTTCTGAGATGAGGAGCTACAACATGATCTACCCACACTGAGACTATGCAATTGACCTGGAAAAGGTCTTAGAAGTTATGTAGTCTAATCCTCTCATTATACAGATAGACAAACTGAGGCTGTAAAGGCAAAGTGATTTGCCTAAGATCTAGCCTATATCTTCCTTCCTCAGGGAAACAAGCAGATGAGAAAGAAATAGATCAAAGTCCCCAAACACCACCCAGAATGTCAGAGGCAGTTCCTCTGGAGTTTCTAGAGTTCCTTCCTCTGAAGGACAGGGCTTTCAATGTGTGGACCATCCATCTCATCATTCCCAACAGCTCAGAGTTTCCTCAGAGCAATGTAATCTGACCCCTCTTCTCCAGGAGATCACCTAGAGGAGGTTTTCTGATAAAACCCAGTAGAAGAGTTGGGCAATAGGGGCAAGGGCTTGAGGAATGGTTGTGAAGTCATGATGGATGGATGACTGCAATGTAGCTCCAGACTGTTAATATAGTTTCCACTACAACATGATTCTTAATAATCCCCCTTTTTCCTGCCCCATACCAAGGGTCCTAAAAATTCTTTTTAAACTTAGCACCTCCTTAGAGGCCTGATAAACAGAGAATAGCATAGCCCCAGCTCTCTTGCAGTCCATACGTCCCCTACTTTCTCCAATCTCTTGTCTCCTAAGTCAGACTTTTCCAAGAATCTTTTATAGATTCTGAGGAATGTGTGCTTTATCAGAAAATACCTCTCCAAAACAGAAGATGGTAAAAGGAGCCTAGAGATTCCCATGTCATATCTTTCCTTGGTCTCTTTTAGTTTCTCTCCCCACCCTTCCTTTTAATCTTCTCACCACTTTTCTTCCTTCTCCCGCTCCTACTTCCTCCTCATTTGCCTCTTCTTTGGGACATTCAGCCACTCTGGTTGAATGAACTAGTCCCAGGGCATCCTATGCAGATTCTCATATCTTCTCATTTTTCTTCTTTTAATACTCACCCTCCCTCAAACTGTCTGCTTCTTGCCTCATCAGTTCTTTCCTTCCCCTTGTTATCTCTTCATGTAGATGCATTTGTATGTCTGGGACCGTGGGGAATTGTTCTAAGCCAGTGCCCACATCCTTCTTGCAGATGGTGAGGTGCCAAGATCTGTGGGGTTAAACCTCCTGTCTTAACTGCTTAGAGCTTGTCTTCATAGTTTGCAGAGGCTGTCCAATGCTGTGCAAGCATCACACACCCAAAGAAGGGGTAGTGGCCCCCACCTATCAGTGAGGTTGTAAGAAGAAGCCACTAAAGGCCCTAAAGAATACAGGAAACATACAGAGGCAAGACAGTGAAAGCTAATGTGACCATAGGATTAGAAAGAAGCTTCAGAGGTCTCATAATGTCCATCTTCATGCTTCTAGTCAGGCAAAGGTGAAAGGCACCAGGTGTTGGTAATACAAAGATAAAATATAATGTCGTCCCTGCCTTCCAAGAGCTTATACTCTAGTAGTATTTTGCATAATTTACTTAAATAAGAACAAGGTAGAATGTGATAAAGACAGAGGAGAGGTACAGACAAAGATAAGAAATTTGGAGGAGGAAGAGATCATCTCCAGCTGGCGGACAATGTGGACAGTTCTCTTTGCTTCTTTTCACTGTCCCTCTTTCTCTGATTCACCTTTATACAAAGTCATAATTAGATGTTTTCCTGCTTGGGTAAGTGGCCCAAAAGGTACTCCGAGGAAGGGGAAGTGAACATCGCCCTAAGAGAGTGAACTTACAGAAACCACAAGACACGGCCTTGATGGGAGAAGACATTGAGCCACCAAAGGCTGCTAAATGGGAAGGATGCCCCCACAGGAGAAAAGGCAGACCACTTTGGCAGCTGCTTATTTTAATTAGTCATGCTTGCAAACTTGGTGATAATACCAGTTGTTCCTTCACACTTGGTATTCAGTAAGCCTGACTGATGGGCGATTAGGGCAGAGAGCAAAACCCTATACCCTCTGAAAGAATGTTAGATAGAATGCTAGAACTAGATGAGACCTGGGAAATCTAGCCCAATTCTACTTTACGAAGAAAGAAACTGAGGGAAAATCGACTTATGCAAAGTCATAGAGGAAGGTGAATCTGTTTCAGCTCAGTCTCAATTTCTGTAAGAGTTGGGGCCAAAGGAAAAGGGATTTATATGTACAAAAAATACTTAGAATAGGTTTGTTTGTGGTGACAAGGAACTGGAAATTGAGGGGATGCCCCTCAATTGGGGAATGACTGAACAGCTTGTGGTATATGACAGTAACAGAAGAATTTTGTATTATAAGAAATGACGAGCAGTTCCCTCTTCCCCTGGGGCTCCTCTGTCTTATTGGAGGGTACTGATAAGGTATAAATTCCAGGCTATGGTGATCTCCAGGATTATGAGGTCCCTGAGACATGTTGGAGAAATCCAGAGGAGTGCAGATAGGTGGGAAATGTTCAACCCTCTCATTTTTATTTTTTTAATTTTTTATTTATCATATTTATTTTTTAAAATTTTTATTTATCATATTTATTTTTCAAATTTATTTTAGCTCTTAGCAAAGCATTTCCTCAAATGGCACAGCAATCAGCAGTCAGAAAGCATTCCTCCCATAAACCTGGGACACACTCTGTCACAAATGAACACAATGTCCATAGGGAGATTGGGCTTATGTTTAGATTAAAATGGTAGTTATACCAAGTAGGATTCATATATGGCAAAGAAAATTCATAACTCCTACTGCTGCAGGGTCTAGAAGTCTTTTTCCTTTTTGGGGGTCCTTATGCTGGGTTCCCACGGTCTAGTACCCTCCATAACCTTAACACTAGGCTTATGGACCTTGAAGTTGCTTTCTCCTAGGGGTGACTGCCTTTCTAACTCCGTATCTGTCTGGAGTATGTATCTCTCCCTAAATGGATGCAGATCTCCAACTTGTTCGGTGGCCCTAATGACATGCTTGGCAAACGGGAAGAGGAAAGAAAATCTCTTCTCACCCCCTCTGGTGCACCTCCTCATTTTCCTACAGTCTCCTTCAGCACTTACCTCCACTTTTCAAACTTCCCAGCTGCTGAAAGACTCCCTTCATTTGCATGTATGCCCAAGAAGTGTAACCGATTCTCTCAGCCACTCATAAGATCCAATAATCTTGTTTTACAGAACAGGAAACTGTTACCTTCCTTTCTACTCAATAAACTTCAGTGGCTCCCTTATTACCTCTAGGATCAAATGTGAAATTCTTTGTTTGACTTTTAAAGGCCTTCAAACCTGGCCCTTTCCTACCTTTCTAGTCTTGTTATACCTTACTCCCTTCTATGCGGTTTACTATGAGCAAAACCTGCCCTCTTGCTGTTCCTTGCATACCACCCTCCATCTCCTGACTCTGTCTTTTCAATGGCTATCCCTCTTCCCTGGAATACTCTCCCTCCCCATCCCTGCCTACAGGTCTCTCTGACTTCCTTGAAGACTCTGCTCAAATCCCACTTTCTGCAGTAAGCTTTTCTTGGTCCCTCTCCTCTATCACTACTAGTGCTTTCCCATTGAGATTACTCCAATACACCCTCTATATTTCTTGTAGGCATACAGTCGTTCGAATGTGTTCTCTCTCATTAGAATGTGAGAGCCTTGAAGGCAGGGTTGGTATTTTTGCCTTTCTGTGTATTTCCAGTGCTTTTCACATAGTGAGCCCTTAATAAATGCGTGTTGACTGACTGACAGATGCCCACAGTAAATGTCAGAGTAGAGACTAGAATCCAGGCATCTTGATTCTGTGTCCAGTACTTTTCCAGTAAGGACAGTGAATGGCCTTATGAGATAGCACCCCAGCTCACCAGTGGACACTAGCCCCTCCAAGCACCAGCCCTGGATCCCTGACACCAAGGAACAAGATAGCACTCCTGGATAAGTTGATCACCTGAAATATCATCATCATGCTGTTTGACTAAGCTTTGGATACTCAATGACTTCCCAATTCCCTCAGTCTCCTCTTCTCTGATTGGTGAGCTAGAAGGTTGAACACTAAATTCTATCCAAAGCATTCCTTTATAGATGGCAGAGATCTGGACTTTCCAACTCACTTTCCATTTTCCATATGAGACTTTTCTTGGTTGGAACTCCAATTAACAAGATACCCTCATGCCCACTACTGTTTCCCCCTTCTCCTCCTTTCCAGCTTCCTTTTGTATATTGTCTTTTCTCAATAGATTGGAAGTTCCTCGAAGGCAGAAACCATTCTTCTTTTTCTTATTTGTATCCCCAGTGCTTAGCAGTAACTGTCACATGGTAGGTGTTTAATAAACGTTTATTGAATAAAATTGAATTAACTCAAGAGAAACAGCCCAATGGGGTAGGAGATGGGAACTTTTATCCTTTCCTTGACCTCAAGGTCACCTTCCCAAGAAAGATGACATAGTAGTCTTTTCCAAGGGAAAAAGAAGCCTGGGCATTTCCAGATGCTCTCATCATCCTAACACCAGGCTTTGTCTTGAAGACAAAGCAGTTGGTACTGCCCCCAGAAGAGTGTCATTGTTATTAGCATCCTTTAAGTATCCCTGCTCTGAGAGGATTCTGGGAAGATGACAGAGTAGGTCAGAAAATTTCAAGTTCAACAGATTTCCCCCACAAACAAAACAAAATAGCGCCTCAGGGCAAATGTAGAGTAGTAAAAATAAACAACAGTTGGGACAGAACAGTGGTCCTCCTGGAACAATTGGAGAAGATCTGAAGAAAAATCCCAGGACCAAGGTTTGGTCCCTATGTAGTGTAAACACCTACAGACTAGTTCCACTGAAATAGCAAGTGGTGAGCTGCAGGACTAGCTGGGTTGGGAAGTAGCCTTGGCCACAGCCACAGAAATTTTCACCTCCTGGACAGTGTGTTAAGTCAGGTGTTGGAGTGGGGGAGATTGAGCAAACCTCCGCTGATAATGGATGCCAGGTCATGTTGTGCTGCTGAGGCACAGCCCTGGGAGAGAAGAGACCAGCAGTACAGAAGCAGCTGGGTGGGGATGCTGCTGACTGTGGGCACTTACCAGAGGGTGGAGTTCTTGGTTTAGGTTCTAGGCCAGAGGGAAGAACTGAAGGAGGACCTGAGGCCAGAGGCACCATCCCCCATTCCCCAGAACCAGAGGTGATTACAATAATAAGCTGATACTTTTTTTTTAATGAGCAGGCAAAGGAGAAAGAACCCAACTATAGAAAGTTACTACAGGAGTAGAAAAAATGGGATTCATCTTCGGAGGAAGATACTGATGCAAAAAAGGACTCTCCTACCCCAAAGAGTAATGTCAAATGGTCACCTGCCCAAAAAGAATTCATAGAAGAACTTTAAAAAGATCAAGTGAGAGAGATTGAGGGAAAATTTTTTTTAAAATAATCCAAGAAAAACAACAATTGCCAGACTTTCAGGACTTTGTTTTTAAAAAACTGAGTTTAATAGGAAATTTGACATACAAGATTCAAGAGAAATATAAAATACAGATTAAAGAATGATTACAAGGGATTCAATAAGGACAGACTGTTTACTTTTTATATGAGGGAATGTAAAATATATGTCTAAGATTGTTATTAGTGATCAGGTATTTGAAAGAAAGACTTGAGTATGATGTGATTCTAAAAAGTAAAACCGTTTAGGAAAAGCTAAAAAGAATAATCTTATACAAATGAGGTGTGAGAGGAAGGGGAAGGAGGGCTGGTAGTTCTGGAACCCTACACTGAGAATAGGTTAAAGAGGGAACAATACATATATATCTAAGAGGATATAAAAGTCTTCTAAGTTCAGAAAGAAAAAAATAGGCTAAGGGGATAAGGAGGAGGGAGAGGATAAGGGAAGGATTTTTGAAGGGAACCCTACTCACATGAGATCTGGGTTAAACAGAGAATAATATATACATTTAGAAGGGAATAATAGTCTTATAAATTTATAAAGAAATAAGAGGGTGAGGGAATAGGATAAGGAGGGGTATAGAAGGGTGTCTCAATTAACAGGAATGGAATAAAGAAAGAATAACATATATTTGGAAGGCTATAAAGTCTTCTCAATTCAGATAGAAACAAGAGGGTAAGGGGAAAGGGTGAGGGGAGAGGAGAAGGGAGGGATCTTTGGAGAGGGTTAGGTTAAGTAATAGGAAGGTGAGGTAGCAGATACAAGTAAAGTAGAGGAGTCTGAAGGGACAGGAAATAAGAGATACACATAAACATAAAATAAAGGCAATTTATTGGGGAAAAAAAGCAGGCATAATAATCATGATCTCAGACAAAGATTAAATCAAAAAAGAAAATAGGGAAACTACACTATATGTTGGCCCTATTAATCAATATTGTTTTAGACTATTTAAAATTACTAGACAGTATAAGGTTGGAATATTGCTGTGGTGTAGGAAATGATGAGTTGGTGGACTTGAAAAAATATGGAAACACTTGGATTTATGAAGGAAGGTATTATCCATCCCCAGAGAAACAGAGGACGAACAGTCTTATGTAAAGGCATATGAATGTCTATGTCTATATAATATATATGAGTATGATTATAGATATCTAAGTATATGTATGTGTATGTAAGTATATGCATGTAGGTGTATACATACGCATATACATAGTTCGTGTGTATTTATGTGTGTACACATATGTGTACATACACTGTGTGTCTGTACATATATACATGTGTATATGCATGTGCTTATGTATACATGTGTGTATATTCATATGTGTATACATGCATGCACATATGTGAATGTATGTATATATACATGTGTGTATGTAGAAATATATGTATATGTGCAGCATATGTACAAATGTATGTGTGCATATATAAGTGTGCATATATATGTGTGTGTATATACACATGTACACACATGCTTAATTGTAGCCTTCAAGGGGTGGGGAAGGAAGGAAGGAAAAAAGAACGAAGTAAAAAGTGTACAGCAGAGAAGAAAAGAAAACTTACAAGGAAGCAAAGAAAAGATGGACAGTTCGGATACAAATCTGCAGTATTTATTACATAGGATTTCATGAAATGGAAATTTGTTGCTGTATATTTTGAATACTCTCTTAACTTTTGCCTGAGCGCATAGCAATGGTTTTTTTCTCGTTTTGTATTTAAGTTGTAAATATGTTTCTATTTCTTTTCTTATTATGTATTTAAGTTTAAAATAACTTAATAAAAATGTTTAAATAATAAACATCCCTGCCCTAGATCAAAGTTATGATGTTTCTGCCACGGTTATAGTTCTGCCTCTACCTTCACCAATGGCAAGGTTCTTGGCACCAGCTGTTCAGTAATGACCAGAAATGTGGACTCTGAGTAACTTTCCATAGGAAGTTTCTGTGTGCATTCTGCTCCCCATTGGTTTTGATTCAGCCGCCCTCCCTTCTGGATCGATGCAGTATGCCTAGAATTGATTGGCTTGTCATCTTCCCTGAAGCCTGCAGAACAGAAGTCAGAGAGGTTAAGAGTTGAAGGCTTCATCCTCATCCCCACAGGGCCACTGAAAGCTGTGCTCCCCATGGCGCATTTCCATTTCTTTGGCTCCTTGTCTGGCTTTTTGTCAGGTCATCAAAGCAGCTAAAGTACAGTGAGATATGCTATAAAGTCATGGAAAATGTCTCTGGTGATCTCTTTATGTTCCTCAGCATCCTGTCCATGCTTAGAGGATTTGATTGCTAGCCTCAAATGGCCTGGTGTCTACCTTATAATTCTACAGGATTAGTTACATCTCAAACCTACCTTACATAAAAGAAGAAGCATTGAGTCACTAAACAGGGCTGGCCCACCAGCAACAGTACTGTTTTGAGGCGGTCCAAGGGGCTACTGCTGGTTTTGCTGTCGGCTTTAGCCCATAGCTGGATATAAGGAGCAGAGTTTCCCACATCTATTTACTACATATATTGGATCGTGGATTTAGAGCTGACCTGAAGAAAAAAAGATAAAATTCTAGAAAAAGAAGTTCTAGAAATGCAGGAGTTTTCTGATAATGAGGAAATGTCTTATCAGAAAATACCTCCTCTCATCAGAAGGCAATAAAGGGAGGCTGAGGATTTACATTTCATATGTATCCTTCATCCCTCCTAGTCTCTCTCCTGATCATTCCCCTTCAGATTCTTTCCACTTTTCCTTCCCTCTCCTTCCATGTAAACCTTTCACTCTTCTTCTCTTCCAAGAAGCCCAGGGAGCTATGGATGGTCAGTAGTAGATCCATACAGGGCTTTGCAATGAACTGCAGAACAGACGAGGTTTTAAGAGAAATGAGTAAGAAAACCCTAGTTTGTCCTTTCACCCAAATGGAGGGGATTGCTCGATATTGTACAGAGGCCACCTAGGTCAACACCTTCATTTTGCAGATGGCCTTATGTGATCATCACAACCACCATCAAAAAGCATTTATGCTAATGTGTGGCACTGTATTGAGTGCTCTCCAAAGAGAATCACATGGAGAGTCCCTGCTCCATCAGAATGTGTGAATAAGTGGTGAAATATCTACAAAGTGGATTTTCAGAGATGGAAGTAACCTCAGAGATGATCTGAAATGTTATAATCTAAGAATCTCATCCAATCTTGTCCATCTTGTCCACCCCAGTGAGCAGGAATACCTTGTACGATGTTCCTGATAAGTGGTCACTCCTCACCTCAAGGATGGGAGTACTCATTGCCTACAGGGGAAGCCTATTTCCGGTTTTAAATAGCTCCATTAGGAAATTCTTTCTTACGCGAGCCAAGATGCAATTTTCATTCATTAAGCCTAGTCCTAGGGGCAAGCCAACTAAGACAAATTCTTTTTTTTTTTAAAACAAGACTTTTAGTCATATAACCTTGTGACAAAAAATAATCCTCTTCTCTCCCTTCTGTTGTCACGTCACCGGTGAGGAAGGGCAAACGGGCAGAGAGCGTATATGACCAGGGAACATGCATGTAAGGCATGTGTAGAGGGACAAAAAACTAATGAAAGGCACATATGGAGGGGACACATACACGAAGGAGAGACAAATAGGGACATATGTGGCCAGGGCCTTTTGAACCTCTGTCCCTGCAGAGCTGTCAAAATCCTCTGGCTGAAGTCATCATGCTGTTCTCCCCCACTAGGCTAGGGCTGACTCTCCTGAGCATCCATTAGGCTCATGGATACTAAGATGCTCTCTGCTGCCATCTACTGGATTATAGATAGTCCTTCAGGGCCATCTACTGCTCTGTTATTGGTGGGGGCAGGGGCTAGAGGCAGGTTAATTTATTTTAGTGTTTATCCTGGGTTTACTGGCTAGATTTCTTTCTCGAAACCAATCCTTAAACCCAACTCACTCTGGAGCTCATAGATTGGACAATAGGTCCCTGCCCTCCTCGCACAGAGTGAATGTAAATACTAAATAGTGACTGTTTCTCTTTTGGCCAGGAACCCTGTGAGTCTTCCCCTCCCAGTTTGATTTTTTTTTTTGAGTTTTTTATTAAAGGGGCCATCCCTTCACTCATTTCTTAAAGAGGCCTATTCACTGAATGGGCGTTACCTCACTCAAGGTGAGAACCTGAAAAACTTTAGCAAGAAACAGCCAGGGTCTCCCGTACATCCTGGGCCATCCCTAGTCATCTTGGTAAATATCAGGCCATGGACCCAGATGGCTCTAGAGGAGAAAGTGAGGCTGGTGACCTTGCACAGCCCTCCTTCACTTAACTCAAAGTCAACTGCAAGTCACGTCATCATTTCCCTGATGTCATGGTCCTCTTCGAGAACAAAGGACAAGCACAACACAACAACACCTAGTGGGAAGAGGCAAGAAAAGCTGTCAGAATGCCTCATGTAAAAATCCTCTGTTCTTTTCACTCCTTTTGTGTGGTGCTGATTCAAGGTCTGTGGTTGCCAAACAACTGTCTGACAAGGTTAGAAATTTCTTTCTAATTCCTATTAAATCCCTGATTGTGGTCTATCTCCAAAGCCTCAGTAAGCAATAATAATAATAATAGTAGTGACGTCAATAACCATAATAAACATCAAATAATACCAGCTATCATTTATTTAACATCTTTAAGATTTGCAAACTGTTTTTACAAATATTACCTCATTTGATCCTTGCAATTCTGGGAAGTAGGGGCAATCATTATCCCCTTTTTACAGATAGAGAAACTGAGGCAGATAGTGTTTAAGTGGCTTGCTCAGCATCACATGACTAATAAACATCTGAGGCCAGATTTGAACTTCTGCCTCCAACTCCTGATGTCCCTATGCCTTGTCTCCATCTCCTTCTCTTTGTGCAGTCCCCTACTGGGAACTGGCTTCATGAGGCCCTGACAGCCCCTCAAATCCCCTTTCCATATAATACTTCTAATACTTGAAGAACAGCTATCCTATCTCCTCTATATCTTCTCTTCTTCACCCTACACATCCCAAATTCCTTCAGCAGATCCTTGAATGATACAGTTTCTAGCCCCCTCACCATTCTTATTGCCCTCCTATGGAGACTCTCTCGTTCTTTCTACAATGTGATACCAAAACCAGAATATCATATTCCAGGTGTGGTCTCATTAGGGTAGAGTATAGCTATCACCTCTGTCCCCCTCAATAAAGCCTGAGATAACATTTAAATTTTTTGGCCTCCAGAAGTATATTCTTGATTCATACTGATCTTGCTATACACTGAAACCCTCAGATTTTTTTTCAGATAAACTCCTGCCTTGTTGCTTCCCCCAACTAGTATCTATGAAGTTCTTTTGTTTTTCAACTCAAATGTAAGACTTTACACTGATCTCCATTAAAATGCTAGATTCAGTCCAATACTATACTCCAGGGGTAGAATAGAAACCATTCTAAGCTCATGGGCTGTACAAAACAGGTGGTGGGCCAGATTTGACCCTCAGGCTGTACTTTGTGGAGCCTGGCTCTACTCCATCAACATTAATCTGGATCCTGACTCTCATCCAATAGGTTAGCTATCCCTTACTACCTTATGTCATCTGCAAATTTGATAAGCATGCTATCTACATCTTTACTCTAGACATTGATAAAATATTAATCAGCTCAAGGTCAAGAACAGACCCTTAGGATATTCCCCTAGGCTGTTCTAAGTTCCCATCAAAACATTAGCCTTTAAATTTCTCTTTGAGTCTGGTCATTCAACCAGTTATAAAATTGCCTAACTATGCTGTCGTCTAGCCCATATGCCTGTTGGCAAGAATAGCACGATAATTTTTTTGGTCAAATGCTTTTCTTAAATCTAGGTGAATTCTATCTATAGTGACCCCCTGATCTGCCAATCCAGTAGCCTTGCCACAGAAGTCTTGATCTTCTGCATTCCCTTGTGGCACTGGATACATAGCAAGCACTCAGTAAATATTTGTTGACTTGAACTGAAAATGGAATTAAGCTGCTGCATGAGGGGTCGATATTGAATCTGAGGCAGACATTTCTGACAGTGAGCATCTGTCATTAGTTACCAGTAAGAATGACCAAAGGTGTTTATAGAATTGAACTTTCTGGAGTCTTTAAAAACAGTATAAGGCCATCTCAATCAATCAATGAGGTGTCAACAGTGTACCAGGCATTGTGTTAGGAGTGCAAGGTATAAAGAAATAAGATTAAACAGTCCCTGTCATGGAAGAACTTACAGTTTAGTCCAGGGGGATGTGCACACATATATGTTTATGTAAAATAGATTTTAGATTCAAAATCATTTGGGGAAGAAGGTTTTAACAGTTTGGGGGCCCATGTAGACAATGACACTTGGATTGAGTCTTGAAGAAAGTAAGAGATTCAAAGAGGGAGAGGTGAGGAGGGAAGGGGTAACAGGCAGAGAGAAAGAGGTGTCAGCCAAGGCAAATTCACAGAGACAAGAGGGAGAGTGTCATCTCTGAGGAACATTAAGCTGGACAGTTTGATTTAACCATACTATCTGTCAACATGAGTAATTTATAACAAGGCTGGAAAGACAGAATGCAGCCAGACTATGAAGGGCTTTAAATGCTACACAGAGGAATTTACATTTGATCCTATAGGTAATAGGGAACCATTGGAGTTTATTGGGTCAGGGTCTGATATGGTCAGACCTGCACTTCAGGAAAATCACTTGGGAAGCTTGTAAAAGATGAATTTGAATGAGGAGAGACTTGAGGCAAAAAGACAGAGGAGTCCTATCTGGGGCTAAAAGGATGGATTGGATGATAATTTCTAGTCTCAGGATTCTAGGATTCTATGACACATTATACAACTGACATGAGCTCATCCTTTAACCAACATACATAACCATACCTTAGGGACAGGATGCCCATCCTGGGCAGCTGCACAGTTAGACAGAGTAGTCAAAAATATATATTTAAGAACAGAGCACAATAAAAATGCCTGGAACATGTGGAGAGCTTAAATATGCAAGCTCACTCATAACCCACCTGGAAAACTACCAAGATTAAGTTTTGCTGTTTAGGTTAAAGGTAAATATATCCACAGATGCTTTTATACACACAAACACACACACATATATGTATGTATACACATATGTATATATGCCTAAATATATATTTTAGGTAAAAGATCGAGAGATATTTTAATGAACAAAGGAGCTAGATCATTAAATTTGTCTCAGTGAAGAGACAGTCTCTGTTAGAAAGTGTGGCTCAGAGCAAAAGAAGGAAATGCCTAATTGGCAAGTGAATCCCCAGGCACAAGTACTGTCCCTTTATCCTGAAGTAGGAGAAAAGGCAATTACTAGAAAACTTCAGGGATTGAGAAATTTCTCTGCACAGGTACATTTCACTGGGTAACCTGTGTTCATTCCCCTCTCCTATCCTTAAAACATTCATCCAACCTTCTGGATCCAGCATCCTTGTCATCCACATTCTTTATTTTAAATTTTAATTAAGATTTTTTTATTTTTACTTTACAAGACTCAGTTCTGCACGTTTTTTAGTTCCAGATTTTCTTCCCCTCCCTCCCCTCCCCCTTCCCCCCAAGACAGCATGGAATCCAATATATCTTCTACATACACCTTAGCATTAAACTTATTTCCACAACAGTTAAATTGTAAAGAAGAATTATGACCGATGGAATGAATCATGAGAAAGAAGAAATAAAACAAAAAAAAGGAGAGCAAATAGTTTGTTTCAATCTGCATTCAAACTCCATAGTTCTTTCTCTGGATGTGGATAGCTCTCTCCATCATGAGTCCTTTGGAGTTGTCTTTGAACCTTGTATTGTTGAGAAGAGCAAAGTCTGTCAAAGTTAGTCATCACAGAATCGATATGTCTGTGGTTGTGTACAATGTTATCCTGGTTCTGCTCCTCTTACTCAGCATCAGACCACATTGGTCTTTACAGGTTATTATGAAGTCGGTATCTTTCCCATTTTTTTATAGCACGATAGTATTCCATTACATTCATATACCACAACTTGTTCAGCCATTCCCCAATTAATGGGCATCCCCTTGATTTCCAATACTTTGCTATGACAAAAAGAGCTGTTATAAATATTTTTGTACATACTTTCCCACTTTTGTGATCTTTTTGGGATACAGCCCAAGAGGTATTGCTGGGTCAGAGGGTATGAACATTTTTATAGCCCTTTGGGCATAGTTCCAAATTGCTCTCCAGAATGGCTGGATCAGTTCACAATTCCACCAGCACTGTAAGAGTGTTCCAATTTTACCACATCCTCTCAAGCATTTATCATTTTCCTGTTTTGTCATGTTAGCCAATCTGACAGGAGAGGTGTGGTACCTAAGAGTTGTTTTGATTTGCATTTCTCTAATCAGTAGTGATTTAGAGCATTTTTCACATGCCTATAGCTATCATTAATTTCTTCCTCTGAAAACTGCCTATTCATATCCTTTGACCATTTCTCAATTGGGGAATGACTTGTATTCCTATAAATTTGGCTCAGTTCCCTGTATATTTTAGATATGAGGCCTTTGTTAGAGACACTGGTTGTAAAGATTTTCTCCCAATCTTCTGCTTCCCTCCTAAGCTTTGTTGCATTGGTATTTTGATACAAAAACTTTTCTATTTAACATAATCAAAATTATCCATTTTGCATTTTGTAATGCTGTCTCTTGAATCATGAATTCTTTTCTTTCCCATAAATCTGATAGGTAAACTATTCCTTGCTCTCCCAAATTGCTTATAGTATCAGCCTTTATCCCTAAATCATGAACCTATTTTGACTTTATTTTGGTATATGGTATAAGATATTGGTATATGCCCAGTTTCTGCCCTGGGAAAAATGTTCCAATTTTCCCAGCAGTTTTTGTGAAATAGTGAATTCTTGGCCCAAAAGCTGGATTCTTTGAGTTTATCAAAGAGTAGATTGCTATAGTTGTTGACTACCAACTGAGTCTTGTTCACCTAATCTATTCCACTGATCCACCATTCTGTCTCTTAGCCAGTACCAAGTAGGTTTGAGGACTGCTGCTTTATAGTACAGTTGAATATCTGGTATGGCTAGACCCCCTTCCCTAGCATTACTTTTCATTAATACCCTAGATATTCTGGACCTCTTGTTCTTCCAGATGAATTTTGTTATAATTTTATCCAGCTCTATAAAATAATTATTTTTGGATTGGTATGGCACAGAATAAGTAAAATAATTTAGGTAAAATTGTCTTTTTTATTATATTAGCTCAGCCTAACCATGAGCAACTGATGTTTTTCCATTTATTTGGGTCTGACTTTATTTGTGTGAAAAGTGTTTCATAATTATGTTCACATAGGCCCTGGGTTTGTCTTGGCAGGTAAACTCTTAAATATTTCATAGTGTCTACAGTAACTTTAAATGGAATTTCTCTTTCTATTTCTTGTTGTTGGGCTTTGTTAGTACTATATAGGAATGCCAAGGATTTATGTGTGTTTATTTTATATCCTGCAACTTTGCTAAAGTTGTTTATTATTTCAAATAGTTTTTTACTTGATTCTCTAAGTAAATCATCACATTGTCTGCAAAAAGTGATAATTTAGTTTCTTCTTTGCCTATTGTAATTCCTTCAATTTCTTTTTCTTCTCTTAATGCTAAAGCTAACATTTCTAGTACCAAATTGAATAATAGCGGTGATAATGGACATCTTTGTTTCACCTTTGATCTTATCAGGAATGCATCTAGCTTATTCCCATTATATATAATGTTGCTGATGGTTTTAGGTAGATGCTATTTGTAATTTAAGGAAGGCTCTGTTTATTCCTATGCTTTCTAGTGTTTTTAATAGGAAAGGGTGTTGTATTTTGTCAAAGGCTTTTTCTGCCTCTGTTGAGATAATCATATGATTTCTGCTAGTTTTGTTGTTGGTATGATCAATTTTGCTGATAGTTTTCCTAATATTGAACCAGCCTTGCATTCCTCAAATAAATCCTACCTGATAGTAATGTATTATTCTCATGATAAGTTGCTGCAATCTTTTTGCTAATATTTCATTTAAAATTTTTGCATCAATATTCATTAGGGAAATTTATCTATAATTTTCTTTCTCTGTTTCAATTCTTCCTGGTTTGGGTATAAGTATCATATTTGTGTCATAAAAAGAATTTGGTAGAACTCCTTCTTCACCTATTTTCTCAAATAATCTAAAAAGTATAGGAATTAATTGTTCTTTAAATGCTTGATCTAATTCACATGTAAAACCATTTGGCCCTGGAGATTTTTTCCTAGGGAGTTCATTGATGGCTTGTTCAATTTCTTTTTCTGAGATGTGATTATTTAGGTATTGTACTTTCTCTTCTGTTAACCTGAGTAATATATATTTTTGTAAATATTCATCCATTTCCCTAAGGTTGTCAAATTTATGGGCATACAGTTGGGCAAAATAATTCCTAATTATTGTTTTAATTTCTTTTTCATTGGAGGTGAATTCACCCTTTTCATTTTTGATACAGTAATTTGGTTTTCTTCTTGCTTTTTTTTAAATCAAATTGACCAGAGGTTTATCAATTTTATTGGTTTTTTCATAAAACCAGCTCTTAGTTATATTTAACAACATAATAGTTTTCTTGATTTCAATTTTATTAATCTCTCCTTTGATTTTCAGTATTTCTAATTTGGTATGCAATTGGGGATTTTCAATTTGTTTTTTTTTCTAACTTTTTCAGTTGCATGCCCAATTCATTGATCTCCTTTTTCTCTATTTTATTCATGTAAGCATTTAGAGATATAAAACTTCCCCTAAGAACTGCTTTTGCTCCATTCCATAAATTTTGGTATGTTGTCTCATTATTGTAATTCTCTTGAATGAAGTTATTAATTGTTTCTATGATTTGTTCTTTAACCCACTCATTATTTAGGATTACATAATTTAGTTTCCAATTAATTTTTAATTTATTTTTCCATGGTCCTTTATTACAAATAATTTTTATTGCATCATGATCTTAAAAGGATGCATTGACTACTTCTGCCTTTCTGCACTGGATTGTGAGGTTTTTATGATCTGGTACATGGTCAATTTTTGAGTATGTGCCATGTATTTCTGAGAAAAAAGTATATTCCTTTTTATCCCCATTCATTTTTCTCCAGAGGTCTATCATGTCTGCCTTTTCTAAAATTCTATTCAACTCCTTAACTTCTTTTTTTGTTTATTCTGAGGTTAGATTTATCACATTCAGAGATGGGGAGGCTGAGGTCCACCACTATTATAGTTTTGCTGTCTATTTCTTCCTGTAACTCTCTTAACTTCTCCTCTAAGGATTTGCATGCTATACCACTTGGTGAATATATGTTAAATAATGATATTGCTTCATTATTTATGGTGCATTTTAACAGGATATAGTGTCCTTCCTTATCTCTTTTAATTAGATCTATTTTTGCTTTTGCTTTGTCTGAGATTAGGTTTGCTACCCCTGCTTTTTTTACTTTAGCTGAAGCACAATACTCCAGCCTTTTACCTTTACCCTGTGTGTATTTCCCTGTTTCATATGTGTTTCCTGTAAACAGCATATTGTAGGATTATGGTTTTTAATCCATTCTGCTATCCGCTTCCGTTTTATGGGAGAGTTCATCCCATTCACATTTACATTATGATTACTCTCTGTGTCTTTTTCTTTATCCTATTTTCCCCCATTTATGCTTTTATTTCTCCCTTCTCCCTTCCACTCCTCAAAAGAGTTTTGCTTTTGACCACTGCCTTCCTCAGTTTACCCTCCCTCTTGATTTCCTTCCCTTACCTTAACTTTTTCCCCTTGCTACTTCTCCCCTCCCTTCTGACTACCTCTCTCCCTTTTCTTTCCCCTTTCCCCTCCTACTGCCCGTAGGACAAATTTGATTTCTATACTTATCAGAGTATGTTATTCCCTTCTTGAACCAAATCCAATGAGAGTAAAGCTCAAATACTACTCTTCTCCCTCCCTTCTTTCCCTCTACTATAATATGTTTTTGTGCCTCTTCATATGATGTAATTTACCCTTTTCTATTACCTCCTTACCTCTTCTCCCATAACCATCTCTTTATATCTCTTAATTACATTTTTTTTACCATTCTATCAGTTATTTTATACTGACAGCCACAGTTTATATATCTATCCCTTTCAATTGTCATAATAACTATACTATTCTCAAGATTGACATATATATAACACCATATAATCTTATATAAGGATGTAAATAATTTACCCTTATTGATTAACAAGGGTTTTTTCCCCTGTTTACCTTTTTATGTCTTTGTTGAGTTTTGTATATTTGAAGATCAAATTTTCCATTGAGCTCTCGCCTTTTCATCAGGAAGGCCTGGGAATTCTCTTATTTCATTGAATGTCCATCTCCTTGCCTGAAAAAGTTGATCTTTGGTTGTGGTCCAAGCTACTTTACCTTTTGGAATATCATATTCCAGTTTCTCCTGTCATTTAATATAGAAGCTGAAAGACCTTGTGTGATCCTGACTGTAGTTTCGTGATATTTGAATTGTTTCTTTCTGGCTGCTTGCAGTATTTTCTCCTTGACCTGATACTTCTGGAATTTGGCTATAATATTTCTTGGAGTTTTCAATTTGGGATCTCTTTGAGGGGGTGATCGGGGGATTCTTCCAATGACAATTTTACCCTCTGGTTCTAGGATCTCGGGGCAGTTACCTTTTATGATTTCTTGGAAGATACTGTCCAGGCTCTTTTCTTCATCATGGCTTTCCAGTAGACCAATTCTTAGATTGCCTCTCCTGGATCTATTTTCCACGTCAGTTGTTTTTCCAATCAGATATTTCACGTTTTCTTCTATTTTTTCATTCTTTAGATTTTGTTTGACTGATTCTTGATGCCTCATAGAGTCATAAGCTTCTATTTGTCAATTCTAATTTTTAGTGAATTGTTATCTTCATTTTACTTTTGAGTCTCCTTTTCCATTTGGTTAATTTTACTTTTCAGGGCATCATTCTCTCTAAATAGATTCTGAATCTCCTTAGCCGTTTCACCAATTTTACTTTTTAAAGACTTGTTCTCATCAGTGAATTTTTTTCATTTTTTCTTTTACCTCTCTAATTTGGTTTTTAAAATCCTCCTTGAGCTCTTTCAGGAATGCTTTTTGGGCTTGAGACAAGTTCACATTCCCTTTTGAGGTTTCAGATGTGGGTATAGCATCCATGATGTCCTCTTCTGAATTGGTATTTTGATCTTCTCTGTCTCCATAAAAAGAATCAATGGTCCTAGGTTTCCTTGAGTGCTTCTTCATGTGGGTTAACTTTTTCCTGGCTTTAAAGTGGGTTTCTGCTTTTGGGGCTCGGGGAGCTCTGTAACAGGCTTCTTGTTCTGGGAACTGTGGGCCTCATTACTGGTTTTGTGTGTTATGGCCTCTGGTTTCATGAAGTGTGGGGAGGGGGTGGTCTTAGCCATTGTCTGTCCTAGTGTCTGCCACTTCCCCTGGCTGTGCGGAGGCACCTCTGGGTTCCTGGTGTTGACCCTTGCTGGCTCAACCTCCCTGAAGCCCCACTTCTGGCTCCTCTATTTTAAGATTTCTCCCAACGGAGTATTATCTGGGTGAAAGGGACGGATGAGAGCCATTTTATTTTGTCATCATGTCTCCCGGAAGTTCAAGAAGGAAAGTTTCTAACCTTTAGACTGTGGACTGCAAGCCTCAGGAGTAGTTGTTCTTGCATCCACAGGTGCTGCACTCCTGCCTCCCATACCTCCAACAGACTCCCGTCCTGGGCTGGGAGGCCTGGGGATCACCACCAGTTTTGCACACCTAGCCTGGATGGCTGGGTGAGTTTCTCAATGGCCTCAGCTTTGGTATGGTCTGGAGCAGCTCCGTGCACCAGGGGATTTTCCCAGCCTACAGATCCATCCTGTCCGCCCTGCAGACTCTCCTGGCTTGGGAATTGGCCCCATTCAGTCTATGAGTGGCTTCTAACTCTCTCAAATCTGCTCAGATTCACTTTTTTAGAGGTATGTGACAGAATTTGTGAGAGAGCTTCGGTAAGACGCAGTTTTCACATAGCCATCTTGGCTCTGTGCTGCCCCACCCCCCACCATCATTCACATTCTTTAGAACCTATGAATTGCTTTATTCTCTCCTCCCCTCTTCTAATCTCAATCCAACCCACTCTTCAGTGAGTATCTTCATCTCCTCCTTCATTAACCTTTTATTGTCCCCTATGGGTTTCCTATTCTATTGTGAGCAAATGCCCCTACACAATCAACCTTCTATACTAGTAATGCTCCCACATCTAGGATTTAACCAAACCCTTGTTTTCCCTTGACAAAAACTACTTCCCTTCAGTGAGGTTCACTACCCTTCCACATTGCTGCTTCCAGACCAGTGTTCTACAGTGATCACTTGGAAATCTCTCCTTTGTTACGATGAACACAGTATAAATCACCTTTTACTTTCCTCAATGTCTTCAGCACCTATTTTATAATTTTTTTTTACTTCCTTTGCTCCCTGAACATGTATCATTACTTCTAACCATTCATTTCAATACTTGGTGTACATTTTCAATTCCTTACATCAACATCTTCATTTCAATGTCTGGCTAGTATGTCAAACTTAATGTGATTCCAATAGAAATTCTGTCCTCTTGGATGTCCATCAATTGGGGAATGGCTGAACAAGCTGTGGTATATGATCATGAAAGAACATTATTGTGCATCCTTGTCTCAGGAAAAGCCTGAGAAGATGCTTATGAGTCTTACCAACGACTTATGTGAAATGAAGTGAGCAGAACCAGAAGAACATTGTACACAGAAAAAGCATTATTGTATGATGATCATCTGTGAGTGACTTAGCTGTTCTGATCAATACAATGACATAAAACAATTCCAAAGGACTTATGATGAAAAATGCTATCTACCTCCAGAGAATGAACTGATGGAGTCTAAAGCCTAAGTGCAGATTGAAGAATAATTTTTTCATGTTCTTTATTTTTCTTTTCCTTTTTTTTGCAACATGGCTAATATAAAATATGTTTTACATGTATAATTGCTATCACATTTTTTAACCTTCTCAATGGGTATGGGAGGGGTGGGAGTGAGGGAGAGAATTTGGAACTGAAAAAAATTTTATGTTAAAAATAAATAAATCCTAAATGTATTTTTAAAAAATATATCTGCTCCCTTCCCCTTGCCAAATTTGTCTCCTCTTCCTAACCTTTCTATTTCTATTAACAACACCAACATTCTCCCAGTTATGCAAATTCAAAACCTTCTAATTACCTCTCCTTTCTTCTGGCATCCATTTCCTCATGAAGTCATAGTGACTCTATCCCAAATATCTCTCAGATATCTTTTTTCTGTTCCCATGGTTACAATTTTAATTCTGACCACTCTTTCCTTTGGCCTGGACTATTGTAATGGTCTCATAGAAAGCTTTCCTCTCTCCAGTCTCTCCCTGGAGCCCTCAGATCCAACTTGTATAGTACTACTAGTACAATCTTCTTAAAGAACAGCTCAGGTCATGCTATCCTCATGCTCAAAACCCCTTAATTTTTCCCCATTTGCTTATTTAATAAATTTAAAGCTCTTTATACTGGTCATCCAGGCCCTCTTTGCTCAATTCTCAGCTGATATCTTGTTATTTATATTATCCTCCTACTTTACATATACCAGTCAAACTAAATAATCCTCCATTCCTTAAATGTGATGTGTGCCTTTGCCATGTTTCCCATCTTGAATGATTTCTCCATATGTTTTCTGGATGCTTTACACATAGCAGCTGCTTAACAAAAAGTTGTTTCAATTAAATTTCTGACTGATGAATTATATCTATTCTCAAAAGCCCAGATCAAATGTTATATCCTAAAATCTCAGAGTTGGAAAGCACTTGAAAGGGAACCTTGTCTAAAGCATACCTAAATAGGAATATCTTTTTAAAAAAATATCCCCAGCAATGATGATGAAGCCTCTACTTATAGATCTTCAGTGATGAGGAACTCAGCCTCTTCATTATTGAGCAGTTCTAATAGGAAGTTTTCTCTTAATCAAGATGAAACCTGTTACTTTGCATCCTACTCCTATTGCTCCTAGTCCTGCCCTGCCATTCTAAGCAAAAGTCATTATTTCATGGGATACCCCGTCTTCAACTTCAAATAACTGAAATCAGCTAGTAGCTTCCCCTATACCCTACCCCAACCATGCACATTTTTATCTTCTCCATGCTAAACTTCCCCAGTTCTTTCAACTAATCCTCATAAGGAATAGTTTCTAGACTTCCAACGCCCTGGTTTTCCTTCTCTGGAAATGTTCCAACTTGTCAATTTCCTGCCTAAATGTGACATGCAGACTGACAAAATACTCCAGATGTGGTCTGACTAGGTCAGAGTGCTGTGGTACCATCACCTTCCTCACAGTGGACACTATGCTTCTAATTAATGATGATGATGATGATAACAACTAGCATTTATACAGCGCTTAAAGGTTTGCAATAAGTTTCACAAAGATTACCTCATTTTATCCCCACCAAATTCCTGGTAGGTAAGAACTATTATTATCTTTATTTTACAAATGAAGAAGTTGAGGCGCACTGAGTGACTTGTCCGCAGTCAAGTAGCTATTAAGTGCCTGAGCCTAGATTTGGACTGAGATCTCCCTGTCTCCAAGTCCAAAGCTCTGTGCCACCTACTAGCCTTTAATGTAGGCTAAGCTAGAATAATGTTTTTTGGCTGCCACTTCACAAATTGAAGAATATTAAATATGCAATCTACTGAAATACCCAGGTCATTTTCACATGAATTGTTGCTGAATCATCTCCCTCCCCCACCTTCACTCTGTACTTCTACAGTTGATTATTTTTAAATAATTTTTAAATTAATTTTTTATGGTTAATTATATAAGTATATAGTTAATTATTATAGTTAATTATATAGTTAATGTTTAACTAAAATAGGATTTTTAAATTATTTCTATTAAACCTTATTCTTCTTAGAATCAACACATCTTCCTAGCCTTTCAAGATTGTTTAAGATCTTAATTCTCTTGTCCTGCATGTTTTCTGTCCCTCTCAGTTTCAAGTTACATTTGATGATCATGATTTATATGCTTTCATCCACATCATTGATAAAAAATGCCAAATAGAACCAGTTTAAGAGACCTACAGAACTCCTCTTGAGACCTCCCTCTAAATCCATTAATCATCACTCTTTGAAATCCACCTAACTGTACTAATGGAGCAGCCAGATTGCACAATGGGCAGTGTCAGGCCTGGAGTCAGGAGGAGCTGAGTATAAATCCAGCCTCAGACACTTAGTAGCTGTGAAACCCTAGACAAGTCACTTAAGCCTGTTTGCCTCAGTTTCCTTATCTGTAAAATGAGCTAGAGAAGGAGATGGCAAACCGCTCCAGTATCTGCCAAGAAAACTCCAAGTGGGATCATGGAGAGTTGGAAGTGACTGAAAAACGATTGGACAACAACCTACGCTAATGTAACCCTGGTGTCTGAGTCTCTCCTGACATGAACAAAGTAACAATTCTGGGGATACCACTTACAAAATCTCTTTGACTCTACCCAACTCCAAGAAAGCCTGAGAACTTTGGTGTCTGACTTGTTTTGAAATTTCCCTGGCTGTGCCCCCATCCAAGGAAACACTGGAGACTTCAGTAACTGGATCATTTTGCTTACCAAAGTAAGGCCTCAACATCTCTGCATGTACTCTGCCTTAAAAAACCTTAAACGCAGAAACTGTTTTATTTACACCACAAAAAGAGAGAAAGAACTTTTATAGACATAGTGGACAGACAAGAAAACCCTCAGGAACAAGAAAACAGACTTCTATCCAAGCCCATAAATAATCACAAACATTCCTACTTCTCAAAGGGACCTCTACAATCCTTCAGACTTACATTCCTATCCTGTATACCTTTGGAAAAATTAGGGAAAAAATTGGAGAACCTCAAAGACTCCACTAAAAAGTTAGTTGCAACAATAATTTTAGCAAAGTAACAGGATATAAGATAAATCCACATAAATCATCAGTACTCCTATCTATACAAAACCCTGCAAGGAGAGAGAGTAAAAGGCCATTTAAAATAACTCTAGACAGTATACCTTGAAGTTCTTAGAGAATCAGCTTTTCCACTGGAACCTGAAAAGTCCGCCTGAGTCAGGGTAGTGGTCCAGGTTTATCCTGCATACTGTGGCTCCAAGTGTCATTGTCCCTTGCTTGTGTCCCCTCCCCTGCTTCTCTGTTTCATGGTTCCATACTTTGTTTCTCTTTCTCCCCACTGAGGCCCTCCATCATTCCATTGCTGGCTCATCATCCCTATCTGACATTAGCTGCTTCTCTCTGAGACCCTGTGTGGATGATAGAGTATCCTGCAGCACAGGCCATTGCTTCCTAAGTTCTCTTGCTTACTTCCATCTTTTCTAACATATCAACTCTTCTATGTCTACATACGCTGCCCATGATCTACATGGTCTCTCTTATGTAGAAGCAGCAATTCTCTTGTACGTGTGTCTCTGGAGTCTTCTGCACATGAGGGAAAATGCATTTGCCAGAAGTTTCTAAGACTTTCACCTAATGCTGTGCTTCCTTCTAACTTCTCTGACCCACCCAAAAGTAAAGCAAGTTCAGGTATTTCCCCTGAGGAGACACCTTTTCCCACATTTCCTACAAGGAAAATGTCCTAGCTCCCTGTGAACAAAGTTCCCCTCAATCCCATGTCCCTAGCTGAAAAAGTATGAGCATCCTGAGAAAACCTATGCCCTGCTCCTTTGTATCTTTTGTGGACCACACAGTACACCTTCTAATAATCTACAAATGTATTTTAATACAAAGGAAGAGCAAGAAAATTAAGAAGCATATTGGGAGGGGGTGGAGCCAAGATGGCAGCTGGAAAGCAGAGACTCGCATGAGCTCCTACCCAGGTCCCTCCAAACACATATAAAGAATGGCTCTGAACAAATTCTAGAACTGCAGAACCCACAAAATAGCAGAGGAAAGCAGGGCTCCAGCCCAGGACAGCCTGGATGGTCACTGGGTAAGGTCTATCACACCATTCTGGGAGCAGAGTAGAGCAAAGACCTGCACGGGCTACACCAGGACCAACCAGACTGGGAGCCAGGCAGAACAGGCCATAGCACCCTGAATCAGCAAGCTGCGGCAGTTACCAGATTTCTCAACCTACAAACACCAAAGACAACAGAGAAGGTTATTGGGAAAAACTGCGGAGACAGAGTGAAAGGAGTTTGCGGCTGGCCACCACCCCAGGGGCAGTGGAGGTGGTGCAGCTCTGGGGGTGCTTCCAGAGCTACAGCTGCAGTTGCTTCCAGCCCCAGGTCCACCTGGTGGGAGGAATTAAGTGGCAGTTCAGAGCAGAAGTGCAGAGCCTGCTTAGATCTGAGTCATGGTCCAGGTTGGAGGTTCTTGGGGGAGAAGAAGCACTGATGTGGAAGAGCTTGTTGTGTAGAAATAGCTCTGAAAACAATAGTGCAGCCCCTCAAGCTTTGGAGAAAATACTCTCTACTCTACAAGCAGTCATACTGCAATGAAAAGCTCAAGGGTCAAGTAGTTGGCTGGGAACATGGCCAGGCAGCAAAAATGGACTCAGATTCAGACTCAGACTTTGGAATCTTTCTTTGGTGACAAAGAACACCAAAACATACAGTCAGAAGAAGTCAACAAAGTCAAAGAGCCTACATCAAAAGCCTCCAAGTAAAACATGAACTGGTCTCATGCCATGGAAGAGAGCAAAAAAGGATTTGGAAAAGCAAGTTAGAGAAGTAGAGGAAAAATTGGGAAGAGAAATGAGAGTGATGTGAGAAAAACATGAAAAACAAGTTAATGTCTTGCTAAAGGAGACCCCAAAAATACTGAAGAAAATAACACCTTAAAAATAGACAACTCAAATGGCAAAAGAGCTCCAAAAAGCCAATGAGGAGAAGAATCCTTGAAAGGTAGAATTACCAAAATGGAAAAGGAGGCCCAAAGACCACTGAAGAAAATACTACCTTAAAAATTAGATTGGAGCAAGTGGAAGCTAGTGACTTTATAAGGAATCAAGATATTATAAAACAGAAGGAAAGGAATGAAAAAGTGGAAGACAATGTGAAATATCTCATTGGAAAAACCACTGACCTGGAAAATAGATCCAGGAGAGATAATTTAAAAATTATTGGACTACCTGAAAGCCATGATCAAAAAAAGAGCCTAGATATCATCTTTCAAGAAATTATCAAGAAGAACTGCCCTGATATTCTAGAACCAGAGGGTAAAATAGAAATTGAAAGAATCCACTGATCGCCTCCTCAAAAAGATCCCAAAAAGAAAACTCCTAGGAATATTGTTGCCAAATTCCAGAGCTCCCAGATCAAGGAGAAAATACTGCAAGCAGCCAGAAGAAACAATTTGAGTATTGTGGAAACACAATCAGGATAATACAAGATCTAGCAGTTTCAACATTAAGGGATTGAAGGACTTGGAATATGACATTCCAGAGGTCAATGGAGCTAGGATTAAAACCAAGAATCACCTACCCAGCAAAACTGAGTATCATGCTTCAAGGCAAAATATGGATTTTCAATAAAATAGAGGACTTTCAAGCTTTCTCAGTGAAAAGACTAGAGCTGAATAGAAAATTTGACTTTCAAACACAAGAATCAAGAGAAGCATGAAAAGATAAACAAGAAAGAGAAATCATAAGGGACTTACTAAAGTTGAACTGTTTTGTTTACATTCCTACACGGAAAGATGATGTGTATAATTCATGAGACCTCAGTATTAAGGTAGCTGAAGGAAATACACACACACACACACACACATATATATGTATATAGACAGAGGGAACAGGGTGAGTTGAATATGAAGGGATGATATCTAAAAAAAATCAAATTAAGGGATGAGAGAGGAATATATTGAGAGAGAGAGAAAGGGAAAGATAGAATGGGGTAAGTTATCTCACATAAAAGTGGCAAGAAAAAGCAGTTCATTGGAAGGGAAGAGGGGGCAGGTGAGGGGGAATGAGTGAATCTTGTTCTCATCGGATTTGACCTGAGGAGGGAATAACATACACACTCAACTGGGTATCTTACCCCACAGGAAAGGAAGAGGAAGGAGATAAAAAAGGGGAGATGATAGAAGGGAGGGCAGATAGGGGGAGGAGGTAATCAAAAGCAAACACTTTCGAAAAGTGACAGGGTCAAGGGAGAAAGCTGAATAAAGGGGAATAGGATAGGAAGGAGCAAAACAGTCTTTCACAACATGAGTATTGTGGAAGGGTTTTGCATAATGATACACATGTGGCCTATGTTGAATTGCTTGCCTTCTTAGGGAGGGTGGGTGGGGAGGGAAGAGGGGAGAGAATTTGGCACTCAAAGTTTTAAAAGCCGATGTTCAAAAAAAAAGTTGTTTTTGCATGCAACTAGGAAATAAGATATACAGGCAATGGGACATAGAAATCTATTTTGCCCTACAAGAAAGTAAGGGAAAAGGAGATGAGGGGAGTGGGGTGAGAGAAGGGAGGGCTGACTGGGGAATGGGGCAATCAGAATATATGCCATCTTGGAGTGGGGGGTGGGTAGAAATGGGGAGAAAATTTGTAATTGAAACTCTTGCGGAAATCAATGCTGAAAACTAAAAATTTTAAATAAATAATTTTTTTATAAAGAAGCATATTGGGAGACATTGTGAATGAAAAAGGTCTTAAACTGGACATCTTAGAAAGAATGTTAATGAACCTTGGGAGAGAATGGAAGGTTCCCAGGAAGCGCCAATATCCAATTCAATCCAATTCAATGTGCATTTATTAAGTATCTATTGGGATAGCTAGGTGGTGCAGTGGATAGAGCACTGGGCTTGGAATTAGGAAGACTCATCTTAATGAGTTTAAATCCAGCCTCAGACACTTACTAGCTGTGTAACCCTGGGCAAGTCACTTAACCCTGTTGACCTCAGTTTCCTCATCTGTAAAATGATCTGGAGAAGGAAATGGCAAACCACTCCAGGATCTCTGCAAAGAAAACCCCAAATGGAGCCACAAAGAATCAGACATGACTGAAACAACTGAGCAACAACAAAAGTGTCTACCATGTGCTAAATGTTGGGCATAAAATGTGCGGATGAAACTAAGAAAAAGAAAGATAGTTCCTGCTCTCAAGGAGCCTACATTCTAAAGGGGGAGGCAACAGGAAAGCAAGGTTGGGAGGATCAATGGACACCTGGCATGAAGGCAACCTGTTCTGTGGAGCTGCAACTAAGTAGAACAGCAGATGCAAATGGACTGAGCTCAGCACTCCACCCTCTAGCCCTCCAATCTGAAATCAGAGGAGAGAGGAGGCTGAGGGAGGTGGTATCAATCAAGGTTTGAGTTAGTAATGTGGTGATGATTAGAAGTAATGAGCTTATCCCAGAAGGGACATGTTGTTCCTTGGAGTTGAAACCAGGCAGAGCAGCAGACGCTAAGTGGAGCGAGCCTGTCCTTCAATAGTGGCCTGGCATCGGTTGCAGGTCCCCACATCCAAGCAAAGAGGGCATACCTCTTGAGCTCCTGAGCGGACTAAAAAGTCAGGCTGCATCTGAGGTGGGTTTTCTCTCTATTTAAATAGTTTTCAAGTTTGTAATGGTATCTTGAAATAGCTTCAGAGAGCTGGCTATGACCCTTCTCATCCTTAAGTAATTCTCATTCCAGACACAAACTGACATTATTAAAATACAAGGTTCAGGCACAGAAGAGCAGAGGAGGGGTGGGGTGATACACTGAGGGTCTGGCATAGACTTGATCCAGAAATTCAGGAGCTATGTGGTTTCAGTTCAGCTTTTTGGTCTCCCTTTAAATGTATTATTTATGAATACTGAGGACAAATGAGAAATTGGCCCAACCACTGAGAACTTAATACTTGAAGGATAGGCTGACACAGGCCTCTGTGAGGTTCCTAATTTAATGTTCCTTACCTACCATATCCTACTGGGCTTAGTCATCAAACAGGACTCAGAACTCAATCAATCTGAAGTCCTCAAACCTGGGAAGGAAAATCTGGGACAAAAGAAGAAAGTAACCATTTCATGGGAATTGGGTATCAATTTTCTCATTTGGTAATAGACATTCAAATGATACTGGCTTTCACTTAATGTGTAATAGGAAGAAATCTCTCTTCTATCAGGAAAGGCTCAATGTTCTGATTTTAATAGTAGTATTCCAAGCAAAAAAAAATTCTCCCCTTTCCCTTTATATCTTCATTAAATAAAACTTTCATTGTTTAAAAACAGTGGAGGAAATGATGAGGGTGACTACTAATTCTGGACCAGATTCTACCAAGGAAGAACTGATTGCTGAAGTAGAAATGATGAAAACGTTAGGCAAAAATAAAAGCTCCATCTTACAAGGGGAAAGCTAAGCATAGATTTGAGGAGAATGGATTTCAAAGAGTTTAAAGAGATGATTACTAAGATCTCTTGACCTAAAATTCTTCATGACATTAGGCTCATTTGGAAAAAGATTCTCTAAAAAATTAAATTTGTATAATATAAATGCAAGCTGTTAGAGTGAGGAAGTAAAGGAAAAGTTGCCTAAAGGAACTAATGTGGCTGCACAGGGAACTCATTGGCCAACTTGGATTTAAAAAGATACACCAAAGATGGACCCAAGAGAAGGTAAAGGAAAATGAACAAAAGAGTAGATGCTCTTTGAGTGGAGTGTCAAGAACATTTAAGCTCAGAATCAACTAAGGTTGGTAATGAATTCCGAGGAAAACAAAAAATCTTTTTAAACTCTTTTGGGTGAGTCCAGATACAGTGGTTCTTGCTTGTAATCCCTGCTACTGGTAGAGGCTGAGGCTGGTCTACCACTGGCAGGGGAATTCTGGGGGACAGTAGAGATAAAGCCAATGGCTGTTCACCACAAGTCAGGCACCAATATGGTGAGCTCCTGGAGGTGGAGAGCTACTAGGCTGCCTAAGGAGGAGTAAACAGGTCCAGGGCAGAAACAGAGGAGGTCAAAAAAGTGGGATTGGGTTCATGAGTGGCTGCTGCACTTTCAACCTGAGCAAGATTTTGAGACCCAGTCTCAAAACAAAGTAAAACAACAAAATTATATTGGGTGCAAAAGGAATACCAAAGAATGTCAAAGAAAATACCTCAAGGAAAACTAGGTAAGTGATAATAGATGATGGAGAAAAGTCAGACTACTCAATTTTTGTTTTAATTCTGTTTTCCCTTACAAGAAAAAAAAACTTTGTACTGGGAAAGATAGAACAAAAATGATGCATATACTAAATTGAAACCTCAGAGAGCACCTAGCTGCCCTCAATGAAATCATATCATAAAATCAGAACGAGCTACAATCTAGGGTAATGAGAGAATTTGCAATGGGGTTGCTTAGTCATCGCCACACATATTTTTTAAAAACGGTAGTGAACGGAAAAGACATTTTGGCACTGGAATAGGGCAATTGTGATTTACATTTTCAAAGATAAGAGAAGCTGAATTCTTCAAATTATAGGTCAGTACATCCAAAATGGATTATGATAGAGTAATTTTGCTTCCCTTTGTGACAGGGTTACTACAGTCTGGGAAAGATCAGGGGAATCAAATTCAATCCATTCTAAGCATTAACTAAGCAGCCAGGTGGCATTGTGGATAGAGGGCTGGGCCTGGAGTTAGGAAGACTCTGTGAGTTCAAATCCAGCCTCCAACATTTGCTAACCGTGTGACCCTGGGCAAACCATTTAAGCTTCTTTGTCTCAGTTTCCTTATCTGTAAAATGAGCAGGAGAAGGAAATGGCAAACCACTGCACTATCTTTGCTAAGAAAACCCCAAATGGGGTCACAGAGAGTTGGACATGACTGAAACAACAACAACAATGTATTTACCTCTGGAGTTTTGTTTCAGTTTTGGACATCATAGTTTAGGAAGGATAATGACAAGCTGGAGCACTTCCTGAGAAAGTGATCATGATGGTAAAGGGATTGGAAAACCATACTATATTTGGATCAGCTGAAAGGACCGGGGATATTTAGCTTCAAGGAGAAAAATGTATGGGGGGCATGAAAGTTGGGATGTCATGCTAGAAGAGGAATCAGACTTTTTTAACTTGGCTTTAGTGTAAAAAAAAACTAGGCATGATGAATGGAAATGCATAGGGTCAGATTTTGACTCAACACACGTGCGCGCGCGCACACACACACACACACAACTTCCTAACAATTGAAGCTGTCTAATTACAGCTATTTCAAGTGGTAATAAGTTCTTATCACTGGAACTCTTCAAGTGGAATCTGGACAAGCATTTGCTGGGGAGGGGAATCTGGCTGAGGAATGAATTGGACTAAGCTTTTCTGAGGTTCCTTCTGATTCTAAGAGTCTATGGTTTAACAGCTCTGATTTCTCATGTTTCTAAACACACCATTCCTTTTTCTACTTTCCAGATTATTGAAAGATGCTGAATAATCACTCAGTCCCAAGAGACCTTCTCACCTTTGGTGTTGCAGACACAATTTTACTTAATCAATTCTCTCTCACCATGTATGTTTTTAACTAGCAAGAAGTGAAAACTCAGACATGCTGTAGACTCATGGAATGGACCAAGACAAACCTTAGGGACCCTGCTAAGTCTGAAAAGACATCTTACCTTGAGTACCCTCTTCATTTGCTCTCTAAAAAGCGAATTTGTATTCCCTGGGAGCCTGATTCCATATGTTCCTGATTCGTGGCCTTTAGAGCAAGCCATATGCAGGCTACCCAAGTCACATTGACATCTTTTTCCCTTGAAATTCAAGCATTCTATCCCCTTAGTATTGAGCGAATGAAACAGAGAATAGAGTTTCATGTTCTGATTATAGTTAAGAATGGAAAGAGCACTGGTTTGGAGTCAGAGGACTTTTTTGATTTACAATAGACAGGGACTCAACTCCAGACTGCCCAGGAACCTGTGAGCACTAAATAAATAAATAAATGTGTGTGTGTGTATGTATACACACATATCTACATACATACACATATATTCATCTATACATATGTGTACGCACATATGTATGTGTGTGCATATATGTGCATATGCATATATATTCATGGAATGAATGCAGAAATGGAGGCTCTGGGTCCAGCCCAGCCTCTCTAATTTACCCAACTGCTTCAGGTTGTTTCCTAAGCAGTCTGAATTCAGTTAAATCCAAAGCCAGTTTGCAGTTTGGGGTGTTCACATTTTAGCTGTCTGCCACTTAACCTTTGTTTACCTCAGTTTCCTCAACTGTAAAATGAGGATGATAATAGCACCTACCTCTCAGAGTTATCATGAGGGACAAATAAGCTACTATCTGTAAAGCATCCTGCAAATCTTAAAGTTCCATATGTGTAGGACAGAATTTTTAAAATAATAGGAGAGACATCTTTAAGAGAAACAAAGTAAATGTATTATACAAACCTTGCAAGACTTGGGCACACCTCCATAAGGGAGGAGGCAAGGTAAAAGAGAACCTTCCTTAATTTATAGTCTTAATGAACAAGATTCCCACCCACCTCTATCCCTTCTCACCATTGGCTGAGAGGCGGGCTTACAATCTAGGCACGAAAACTACACAGAGGACCAAAATTGATCCGGTTCGTTCAGGTTTTTCCCTATCAGAACTCAACTGCCAAGTTGGCATCTGAAAGTCTAGGAGGAGAAACGGGATGGGGGAAGGAGAGACCGTTCCTGGAGCAGAGAACAAATAGCTCACAGGAAGTTCATTATCTTCTAATATCCGCGAGAGAGTGAGAGAGAGGGGGGGGGGGCGGGAAGGGCATGCCTTCCCAAAATTACAAGGCCAAATCCCAAAACCTCTCCGTTAGACATACCCTGTGAAGTCTTCACAATTATCCAACCCACACACATATAAATACTAGTTGTTATTGTAATCCTGTTGTTTTAATAATAATGTTGTTGTTGTAACTTCTAGTATCCTTATTAATGATCATTAATTTCATTCCCTAGGGTCATTGTCTGGAGAAGTCTTCTCCATTTTGCTTTCTCAGTCCTTTGGCTGAGGCAACACTAAAAGAGAAGAGAGGAAAGGCTGAGTTCAGCATTGGGGTATTTGGGGAAAGGCTGGAGGAAGAAAAGCTTTGCAGGGAGAATTCGTTGTGAGCAGAGCTCTTTCACCTCCAGGTAATCTGGGAAAAGCTTGGTTTTCCAGGCTCGATAAATAAGAGATGCGAAAGCATTTTGGAAAGTGCTTACAAATTGATATTGTCATAATTTTGCATGCTGGGTTAAAGCAGCCCTATTTGTAAACAGGAAAGTGAAGATTAAGCATCTGAAATAAGAACACATTTGTAG
The DNA here is from genome assembly GCF_011100635.1 of Trichosurus vulpecula. Lineage (NCBI taxonomy): Eukaryota > Metazoa > Chordata > Mammalia > Diprotodontia > Phalangeridae > Trichosurus > Trichosurus vulpecula. Next base: position 169,650,081 of record NC_050574.1, read on the forward strand.
GCATTTTACTTCTTTTAAAGTGCTGTACATGCTTAATGCCAATCTTTCCATCCATGAGCCAGGGAGGAGGCTATTTTGAGCCTCCTTTTTCATCTCAGAAAACAAAAATTCAGGTATATGAAATAACTCATCCAAGGTGACGTGGCTATTGGAGGCTTGTTGGGGGTATAATAAAGTACTGAACTTTGAGTCAGAAAGACCTGAGTTTGAATCGTTTCTTGGGCTGTGTGATCCTGGAGAAGTCACTCAGCCTCTCTCAAGTTCAGTTTCCTCTTCTGTAAGAGTTGTTGTAAAGATCAAACGAAATTATACAAATATATATACACACATATATATATTATACAGTGTCCATATACATATGTGTACATGATATATACATCTTTGTGCATATACATATGTGCACACAATATATGTACGTATACATATATCTGTGCGTGTACATATGTGTACATGATATATAAATATCTCTGTGTTGCATATACACCTATTCGTATGTGTGTGCACATATGCATACATATACATACCTACCTGTGTGTGCCTTAGCTAGTCACTGCTCTAAGCGCTTTACAAATATTATCTCATCTGATCCTTGTGACAATTCTGAGAGGTAGAGATATGTACCATTATTATTCCCATTTCACAGTTGGGCAAGCTGAGTCAGATAGCAGTTAAGTGACTTTCCTAGGGTTACAAGCTAGCATCTGAGGCTAGATTTAACTCAGGGTTTCCTGACTCTATGCCTAGACCTCTATCCATTATTCTACCTAGCTGAATATAGCTACATCTCTCTATAACTGATAATATATCTCTAGCTCTATGTCTCTTATCTATATACGCACAACGTATGTGTGTGCAAGAGAGAATGTCATTAAAATACCCCCCACAGAGAAGAAACTGAGACTGAAAGAAGTTAAGTGACCTACCCAGGGTGATGCAGCACTGAGATTCAACCCACTGGTAGAAGGAAGATTGGACTACATCAGAACCCCAAGCTGGGATTATTGCAAGAGTCTCCTAATTGGTCTTCCTGCATCCATTCTCTTCCTTCTCCAGCTCTTCCTCCAAACTGATATTCTTAAAGCACACTAAGACTTTTGGGATACTCTGTGTGTGTGTGTGTGTGTCTGTGTGTAGATATAGATACAGATATCTTCTATATTTACAGGACATAATCTGTGAACACATTATAACCATCTGGTAGAATGTAAGCTTTTGAGGGCGGGAATCTCATTTTTTAATTTGTATGCCCAGTTCTTGAGCAGAGTGCTTGGCGCATAGCAGGTGCTTAATAAATATTTGCTGACTAATCAGTTGTTTGATAGGTGTGGAGGATACTTTCCCAGAGCAATCAAAATCCTTGCTTGAATCCAAGGCACAAGACTAAGGAAGTTAGAAACCAGGGGCTAAAGACCTATTCCATGAAAAAGAAGATTGTGGTGGTGGAGGAAGAGGAGAAAGGGGGAAGATATAAGAGACTGTCCTCGTATTTCTAGGAGCCATAATGTGAAAATTCATCTAACTTCTCTGATGCATTTTTCAGAGTCCCTTGTATTATCCTCCCAGCCCCTGGGGTTTCCCTTAAAAACTATCCTAATCTTGACTCCTTACAGGGGTCTAACAGAGCCTTTTCCCTACTGGTCACGTTTCACTGCCTGGGTACTATGGAGAACCAAAAATGCATCAATGGCACCATCTGGTGGCTAATCTGAAGCATAGCTTTTTGAATATTTTGTTTTATTAAAAATAGGAGTACTCTGCATTCCGGGAAAGCTTCAGGGCTTGGGCAAAGACGCCCTTTCCCACAGCTCTTAAGTAAGAGCAGTTGATCTGGCTGGGCAGTGCCTTTCTATGGGGCAGGACTCTCCTTATGGCTCTGTATCACACAGCTGCCCCATAAGACAGATCTATTCTTTCCCATTCACACCCCACAAACAAAACAACCATCTGCAGTCCATTCCCTCAGGGCCTCGCTAGGTGAATGGATTGCTAATTGGATAATTAGTGTCAAGGTAAAAGTGTAGGATAAGACTGGGCCTGGTGAGCATGTGTAGGGGTGCTTTCCTCTAGCAATCACCATAAGTAGGATGCTGGGAAGCCTGCTTCCAGAGAGGCATAACATGATGGCCGTGCCCTGCTCACCTGATTTGGAGCATGTGCGGACATTCTGTAACTGGTTGCGATCTGCTAAACACATGATGAGGAGGTGAACTGTTGATTGGCTGCGTAGGTGAACGTGGGTACATTTAAAAGGCACTAACTGGCCAAAATGAGGCACGTCCTTGTTCCTGCCAGTCTGTGCTCAGGTGAGAAAGTAAAGATTAAGATTTCTTTGGGATAAGAAGCCTCTGGCCTTTCGTCTCGCCATAGAGGGATAAGAAAATAATTGGCAATTAACAGTGGAGGGAACATACTAGAATGGGGCTTGAGCATTAGAGAAAGCCATCTCACATCTCCTCTGGAAGAGAAGATATTCAGTTGGAAGATTCTATATTTGAGAACGGCCTGGAAACACAGAGTAAGATCTGTTCCTGCTTGTATCTGGAAAGTTTTTATTGAGGTATATGGCAAATCGATTTTGGGGTGTGATCAAACCATCTCCAAAGCAGCTTGCAGGTTCTTTTGACATAAGATGTAATGTTTACAGGTTTATTTCTAAAAGAAAAAGCCGGCATGCCTCTCTTAATGCTTCTCCACCCAGCCACCCCCACTCCCCCTCTTCCCCAACCCCCCAAGACTTGCTGTGAAAAGATCTGTTTTAGCACTTTGGCTAAAACTGGATTCAAAGTAACCTTAGCACGCTGTTCCCTACAGAGATACATTCTCAGATTCTTTGAACATATTGTTACCCTTTCCCCCAGTGACATTTGCGCATTGACAGCCACCTGGGAGGTATTATTTTCTTGGCTTGTGCCTTTCTTATGATCATAGCTGCAATCAGTAGGCAACCTCAGGGAAAATAGTCCTGTCCTATTTGCTCTCGATAAAGCGATCAATCAGAAGAACTAATACAAACCAACAGCTATGTCTCATTTTAACAATTTAGTACAAAATCCCACAGCTTTGTTTTCTGAAGAATTGTTCCTGGACGTGAGCACTTATTTCCTCCTGTTTGGGGGCATTATTTCAGTGAGGTTATTTTTGCTTCTCGAGTCCATCTCTTCAACATTTCTTGGATGTGCCCTGTTCTTCCTTACCATCCAACCTTTTCCCCTTGCTTGGACTATAACCTACAACATTTTTTGTCCTCTCCAGTTTCTGTCATTGTTCTGTCATTTCATGGCCCCCTCTCTGTGACCCCATTTTGGAGTTTCCTTGGCAAAGATACTGGAATGATTTGCCATTTCCTTCTCCAGATTTTTACATCGTTTTACAGGTGAGGAAACTGAAGTAAATAGGGTTAAGCGACCTGCCCAGGGTCACATATCTAGGACAAGTGTCCGAGGCCAAATTTGAACTCTTGAAGATGAGTCTTCCTAATTCCAAGCCCAGTGCTCTATCCATCATGCTACCTTGCTGCTCCCTCTCCAGTTATCCTTCACCATGTCAGCTCAAGAAGCTTCACGTTTCCTCTAGGATAAAAAGTCCTAGGTTTGACTTTTAGAGCCTCTCATGATCTCGTTCTAGCCAGTCTTTCCAAGCTGGTTATCCGTTAGTGTCCCCCAGGCAGATTAGACAATATACCAGTTAAACTGGCTTCTTGATGTTCCTAGCATAGAAGATTCTGCCTCCCACCTCCCACCTCTCACCTCTGCCTTTCCATGGCTGTACCACATGCCTATGTTGTATAGTTGAATGAACCTAGAATGGCCATACCAGGAAGCATATGCCTAGAGCTTCTCTGGGAATTTCCATAGACTCCAAGGACATGACATTACTTGGGCCTTTGAGGGAAGGTGAACTTCCCAGATGTTTCCAGCCATGTGATGGCCCAGTGCTAAAAAGAAGTGGAGTTTTAGGATGAATGGTCCATTTGACCCAATAGCAGCAGGAGGGTGAGGTACTGCATATGTTAAAAGAAGAAACAGCTTCCAGCTCTAGTCATCTTTACTTAGATGGCATCAGATGACTCCAGTGAAAGGTGGGAAAGGGCAGGGGCCTCTTCTACACCATTATTATGATATCGATGGCCTCTGTGCCAGGGGCCCACAATAAGCAAGCTTGTGCCCAGGTTTCTGATAGCCCTTGCTTCTTTTGTGTGTAGCATCATGAATTCAGATGACTCAGCCTTCCACCCAGGGTGGTGATGGTCATGTCAGGTAGTTCACAGGAGTGTGTGACTGTAGATGAGACAGTTGCAGGAGCTGGTGGCAAGGGAAGCTTCTGCATTAGAGAGGGTAACCATTTGATTGTATGGTTGGTCATCACTCAGCTGAAGTGAAATGTTTAATGACTAATTAGAAGACCTGAAAATTGTTTTTACATACTGGGGATATTTAAATATTAGCCTCTAGGCGATTGTATGATAAATTGTTACTGAATCTTGTTCATTTTGTTAATCCTGCTAATTCAAGCTGTGATTCTTCCGTGTCTAGTATGTATTTCTGTGCAGGAATAGACTACCTGTTTCATGTGCAATTCACAATGTATATTGAATAAATGTGTTGCTCTTCCTTTGGGGGGAGAAACCCTAGACTTGTGTATCTTAACATTTAATATAATTAGGTTGCTGTGTGGAAGAGAGATTAGACTTCACAAAATTATAGTATCATAGATTATTGTAGGGAGGGATGTTCATCTAGACTACATTTTTTTTTACAAAAAGGAAACTGAGACCCAGAGAGGTTAAGTGACTTGCCCTAGGTTACACAAAGAGTAAGTGGCAGAGCCTAGGATTCAAACCCAGATCCCACAACTCTAAGTTCAGCCCTGGACAACAGAACTAGGAACTAGGTTAAGGGAAGCAATGGGCCAAATTTAGGTGTGATGTAAGGAAAAGCTTCCTAATGATGAGAGCTCTTTAGAAGTGGGACTGACCATACTTTGGAGGAGGTAGTTTCTGCCTCTTTGGGGGTCTTTGCACAGAGAGGCTGGGTGGTCATTTGTCAGTGTGTTGGGAATTTTTTTGAGGTGGGGCAGGACCTGGATTGGACTAGATGGTTTCTGAGGTTGTTTTTACTACTAAGATTTTTTAATTTGGAGAAATAAAAAGGTTTTTCAAAAATGATCACATGTTTTGAATAACCCATGCTCTTTTTCCTACTACATTAATGGAGACTGAGTTCTGATGTTATTAGCTCCTTATAGAGCAACACAAGTGGCTTAGTACTTACCATGTCTTCTTTGTAGTAACAGCATTGGACATTCATATAGTGCTTTAAAGTCTGAAAAGCACTTCACATACATTTGACCATCACAACTTTGTGAGATTAGTGTTATAGATATCCTAGTGAGAGGGCAGCTAGGTGGCACAGTGGATAGAGCTCCAGGCCTGGAGTCAGAAAGACATGAGTTCAAATGTGCCCTCAGACACTTACTGGCTATGTGACCTTGGGCAAGTCATTAAACCCTTTGCCTCAATTTCCTCATCTAGAAAATGAGCTGGAGAAGGAAATGGCAAACCACTCCATTATCATTGCCAAGAAAACTCCAGAAGGGGTCACAAAGAGTCAGATGTGAATGAAAAATGACTCAGTAACAACTGCTGGTACCAAGTGAATTGCCCAGTGTTACACTGCTAGTGAGTGGTTTGAAATCAGGTCTTCCTGCACTTTATATGTCCTATGCCATCTTTCCTCTTGTGTTTGTCCTGTATCTTCAGCAGCATGGCATCTCTTGGCTTTTTTCCTCTGTGCTGTTCTAAGCATTATATTTTTGTTTAGGATATCTAAGAACATGGAATAAATTTTCTGTTCAGCAGCTAGCTTCCTTTGCCCCATTTATAGTTGGATTAGGTCAAAACTACTCTCTTACTACCATCATGAAGAGTTCAGAGGGGGAAAACATCATGATGTTTTGCATGGCCTATTTTGACCATCACTTCTCTCCTGACTGAGGAAATGTTCCCTCAGGTGCAGCACCAAGGATATTTACCAAGCTGCTCTCTATTGGCTAGATAGGTGACAGACCATGACTTTTAGTTTCCTCTCAAGATCAGACAATAATTAAGATAAATGAGTAAACTTGAGAAAGGAGGGTAGGTGACAGCTAATGGTCCACTGCCTCTCCAGTAATGAAGTTTCTGGGCTTAAGGTAATTGAAGGCATATTTTGGGACTCTAAAACCCACTGCTTTCATAAATTGCCATCTTCACTCAAAAAAAATGAACAAGATCATTAAAAAAATTTTTTAACCCTAGCAAGAAAGCCCTTATTTCCCAATATTCAGCAAGAGATGATGTTATAGATGGATAACGTCAAAGTCAACATCCCTCTCCCCACCACATACACACTCACACACACTCACGTGCGCACTCGCACTCACACACTTTTGCACTAAATTCATAATGCTTTCCACATTCCTGCTTGTGTTGGCAGTCAAGATGGGCTCTTAGCATTTATTCAACCAAGTGCCCTTGAAGAGTTTGGCCTTTGTTTCCTTGATTAAATTAGGAGTCCTTGATGACCTCCTTGCCTCAAGGGAAGGCCTAATTTACATGGGTTTGAGTGACATGTTTGTGACATCAGAGGCTTTTAGACCACATGGATTTAAGTCTCATTTTTGTGATGATTTTATGTCACGTGGATGAGTCGCACATGTGACTCACCTCTGACCCTGAACAACATATATAAACCCAGAGGCTGGCTTTATCTTTCGGAGCTCTGAGTCACAGCAGGAATGGCACATAACTCTGGGCCAGCCATCATTATGAGCTCCCTGGCTTTGGAGAAAACTCAGATGTTGATGCTTCTCTGGTAACTGTATATTGTGATTTTGTCAGACGGAAATCTGTCTGTTGATTCATGTTTATTTGTGCTGTTTGTATTTGCTCTGAAGCTCAGGGTGCTGCCTTTTCCCCCTGAGCTGAGTGAATGATATTTGTATGTTGGATTAAAGTAAGATTGTTAACCCCCCTTAACGCTACTTTCCTTAGTAAAGCAGATCAAAAGAACCTGTACTTGCAGCATTTTAGTTGTTGGGCTTGTGTTGGTCCTTCATCCCCACAACAGCTGCTAGCCAAATTGTTGCAACACTGCTAGAACACAGACTTTCTCTGCTGAGGAAGGAGTAAAAGTGGAGAAATGCCTCCAGCAAATAACTTTCATTGGCAGAGAATGAATTTCACCAAATGCTTATAGAGATTGTAGTATTCCCCTTAATTGCACCCCAACAGCAGTGATTGAAATGATCAGAGTACAGCTCTAAGGGAGAAACCACATATTAGTTGGTATTGACAACAAAGGTCATAGGTTGCACTTGGAGAAATATTTCCAGTGAATGATTTCAGTGGACGTTTGAGACATTGACCCCACTCACAAGGGAGCAAGGAATTCCTTCTTTTCCCAGCTGTGAGATTTCTATGACTCAGGCTAGATTTTGCCATGAAAGAAGTCTAATAAAAAAGACCTCCAAGATTCCCGAATGTTGTCCAAAACCTCCAAATGGAAGACCCCATTTCCTCAAAATAGTAAATGTGCCGACCAAAGGAAGTCTCACAGCTGACATTCATTTCTTCAGTAAGGTTGATCCATCCAATGCAGTCAGTTCCTACACAGCTAATCAGGTGAGAGTGCAAGCACTATTAGGGCTCTGCTTAGGGCAAGTGCCACAGACATTCCAGGCCAGTTCGTGGAAGATTGGGGGTAGTCTTCCTGGCATGTATGATGAAATGGTCTTTCCCTCCTCCCCTTCAGATCATGCCCAGATATCCCCTGCCTCTTGTCTTCCACGCTGATTCAATGTAGTCTGAGAAATCACTGTGAGAATGGGGCGCTTGCTTTTCCTACTGAGAGATCAGGCTCCCTGACCTGAACCTGGGCAAACCACAAGGACAGGTAAAGAACTGGGCCGGGCATAGGTCATTAGCCTTTGTGTCTTAGAAGAACAGTGCCTTAGAAAAAGATCATAGACTTAGAGATAGAAGAATCTCAAAGGCCATTTAGTCCAGCCTCACCATTTTACTGACCTCAGAGAGCTTGGGACTTGCCCAAGTGTCACATAGGGAGTAAGTGGCAAAGGTACATGTGGCCAAGTGATACTGTCAGAAGTGACTTTAAAAGCACTACAGAGAAATGTAGGGTACTTGGAAAGAAGCTGAAGACCTTGGATGCACAGGGGTTTTTGTCACTGCTACACTTTGAGGATGGGGGCCTCACAAGAGAAAGGTTGATTTGAGAAGTGGACAGATAGTTAAGGAGATGTATCTGAGTGGAACTTGGACCTCTAGACCATGGCTTAAAATACAGTCTCTTAATCAGCGATAGATTGCTCCTGCCGAGGCCTGGCAAAGGTATACTTGCCTGAAATCTAAAAAAACCCCAAGGGCTTTTCAAACTGAAAAGTGAGAGAGAGGGAGGAGAAACTGCCAGAGACCATAGAGAGGAATAGCTACAACACAGGAAGAAGAGATGTAGAGAAGCCCAGTATCTCACAGATGACATCTCTAAGAAAGGAATCATGAATAAATGTCTATATACAAATGCACAAAGTATCTGGATTTTTATACCTTTTTGTTGTTTGTTTGTTTTGGGGGGGAAGGCAGGGCAATTGTCATTAAGTGACTTGCCCAAGGTCACACAGCTAGTAAGTTATATCATTAAGGCAGAATTCATGATTTCAAAGAAAATCATGAATATGCCTGAATGGTCCAGAATCGCAGGATATAAGGAATTCTCTAAGTAGAAGGCAGAGGAGTTAAAGCATTTATTCAAGCTCCACAGTAGCAGACCCATGGACCAGTGTCCCCAATTCGAAATCTTGGCAAGAAATTTCCAAAACCAATATGCCCATCTCACAATAGTGACCAGGAGGTTACAGAAAAATATTATGGCAGCAAGCCAAGCCATACTGGTGCTTCCCCCGCAATGCTAGGGTGCTCCAGTAAGAAGATTACCCATTGGCCTCAAGCACTTGCTCAGCACTCTCCAGTCTGCCCGAGGGTCAGTTCCGTTTCAGTAGCGGCTGCTGCTGTCGCTTCCACAGCTGCTTCCACTGCTGCCGCTGCCACCGTTTCTCCTTCCTCCTCTATGTCTCAATCTCCAAGCTATGTTCTCTCCTTTTATATAGTCATCAGATGTCATCCCGTCAACTAGAACATCATCTGAGTCACCAGAACTCAGGCACCTACCATTGGCTCTGGTCTTAGCCACTCCCCCTAGGACCCTGAGAGGCGCCCCCCCCCCAAGCCTATTCAAATGGGCGGGAAAGATATTCTCATTTACTGATTGCCTTTACATAAGTGTGTCAAGTGTCTGAGGCTGGATTTGAACTCAGGTCCTCCTGACTCCAGGGCCAGTGCTGTACTCACTGCGCCACCTAGCTGCCCTTTTTATACCTTTTTTAAGAGTAGATTTCAAAGGATTCAGAGAGAGGAATAAAGACGATACCAAGAACTAACATTCTGTATGGGAAGTCAGCTAAGGAGGGTTGGAAGCTATAAAGGATGAAACTTAGAAAACACAGAGATACAATTCTGATGAAGATAGTTAATAGCTAGCGATAGTTAACAGCTAGCATTTATATAACACTGTAATATTTGCAAAACAGTTTATATGTTATGTCATCTGATCCTCACAACAGCCTGTGAGGTAGGTGCTATTATTATCCCTATTTTATAAATGAGGAAATTGAGGTTTTTAGATGACATACCCACCCAGGCTCAACTCACTCAGCTAAGAAAGTGAGGCAGGATTCAGACTCGGGCATTTCTGGCTCTCAAGTCCAAACTCCAAATCTAGGTCGCTAACAGGGTATAGTCTAAGTCAGAGGTGTCAAACACCTGGCCACCTGCTCTATGTGGCCCACAACACTCCCAAGTGTGACTGGACCAGACTAAAATGTAATTGGGAAATATTTAATAAAATAAATAAAAATACAATAAAACTTCAACAATATTACATTTTTAAACTAAGTCAATATGTGGCCCATAGGGATCCTTATATATGGTTTAGTGGCTGCTGTTGCTATTTGAATTTGACAGCACTGGTCCAAATGGACCTATTTGGATGCTCAGGGAACTCATCAGTCAACTTAGGTTTTAAGAAGACAAGAAAATAGAAGAAAGGGCAGTTAGTGGAGGATGTATACAAAGAGGACTCCTGAATATGCTATGTCCATAGCTACTAAAGACCCAAAAAAGAAAGTTCTTGCTACTTTGACACTGTAAATTGCTTCAGCATTAGAAATTGATATGATTTTATCAGTGGAAATTAAATTAAAGAAAGAGGTATTACCATCTACTTTGCTGCTGTATCCAAAGAACCAGTCAACTAGTCTATGTTCCAAATGTTGTGCAAAGGGGAGGAAAAAAACCAAACAGCTCCTACCCCCATAGAACTAAATGGAGGAGCTCACAGTCTAATGGACCATGGGATCTCTCTATCTACTTGAAGCCTAAACCTTCCATACACGTCTTCCCTATTAGAATGTGATCTCCATGAGAGCAGAAACTCTTACTCTATTTGTATCCCCAGTGCTTTGCACATAGTAAGTGTTTAATAAATGCTTTTTCGTCTATCCACTCATCCTGTAGGACAGGTTTGATCATGACACACCCCTATTCAATAAACTCCAATAGCTCCCTATTGCTTCCAGGATCAAATATAAAATCTTACGTTTGGCTGTTAACTCTTCATAACCTGGCCTCTTCTTACCTTTCCAATTTCCCTCCAAGTACTCTACAATCCAGTGACTCTGGGCTTCTTGCTCTTCCATACACAAGACATTCCATCTCTGAATTCCATGCAGCATCTCTGGCAGTCTCTCATGGCTGGAATTCTTTCCTTCCTCACCTCTGCTTCCTGGTTTCCCTGGCTTTATTGAAATCCTAACTAAAATTCCATCCTCTGCAAAAAGCCTTTCCCAGATTTCCTTATCTTTGGTGCTTTATCTTGTTTGTACACAGTTGTTTGAATGTTGTCTGTATCCTGCCTTCCCCCCACCCCCAATTAGATTGTAAGATCCTTGTGGGCAGGGATTGTTTTTGCCTTTCTTTGAATCCCTAGCACTTAGCACCCCTCACTGCTTTGCTCTCTATTGATGCAAACCCATAGAATGACATCAGTGGTAAATCTAATAATGACCTGTGCAGGACAAATATAGGTACTTGCAATACTGAAATCAGTGAGTCAGACTGATAGAAAAAAGCTTCACATTCAATCAAATAGGTTCAAGTAAAATAGGGGAGGCTGGGATCATAGGCTCATAAACTCATAAATTTAAAGCTGGAGGTTAGATAACCTTCGAGGTCATCAAGTCCAGTCCCTTCACTTTACAGATGAAAAATGAAAAAATTGACAGTGAAAAAGAAGGCTCAAAGGTGAAGCTCAGACTTGTTGAAGGCCACTAAAGTAGTAAATGACAGGATTTTAACCCACATCTACAAACTCCAAATCCATTGTTCTTTCTACGGCACCATGTCGCCTCCTCGGGATTGAGGGTCTGACCAATCAAACAATCAATAAATATTTATTAAATGCCTGCTATGTCAAGTCCTGTACTTGGTGGAACTTATGTTTTATTAGCAGAGACCACGTGTATGCATCATACACCCACATACCCACACACACACACACACACACACACATATACATATATTTATATCAATAGAGATGAATTCCAAATTTCTGCCATCCTTTGATCTCTTCCTTGGATAAGACTGAAAAAATAATTTCATTTCTTTACAATGCTTCAAGGGAAATAATCTTTTTGAAAAGTTTCCATGGAGTTTTTGACCTCTTCCCAGCTTTCCTTTTTCGAGCATGGTTAAATTTAGATCAAGTATCTCTTCAAATGGGTCCTGTTAGGCCTCTCACAGGTGACAGCGCTTCCCATGAAATGTTTTATGTTTGTTGCTTTTTTGCCTTTTTCCTTAGATTTTATATGAATTATAAAAGGGAATGCATTTGCTGTAAGAATCTTTTGATTGCCACAAGACATTTTAATCAAAGGAACTCAGGTATCTTAGATACTTAGTTTAACACCCAGTATACCTCAATCTAAGAGAAAGAATTTTTTTTTTCATATAGTGTAACTGTAGGTTAAATGCACTGCACCTGTTTATCACATTAGCAGGTGACTGGAAGCTGAAAGAATTATAGATCATGAGGCTTGCTAATGAGGTGATGGGTATTCATACTCTACAAAAGCCAAAAATCAACCTCAAATTCGTCATCCAAGGCAGGTAGAATTACTCAATTCCTGTTTGGCTTGTTTTCTCTTAAGACCTCTTAGAATCCCTATTTCCTCTCAAAACACAGCTCAGAGAACCTCCTACAAAAGGCCTTTCCTGATCCATCCCTCCCTCATTTGCTGCATGCTTCCCTTTAAAATGATTTGATATGACTTCTTAGATATTTTGTATTTCTTTATCTCTACACAAATTGTATCTTCTCAGTAGCATATGATTTCAAGGGCAGATAGTCTTATTGGCACAGCGCCTTTCACACGGTCAATACTTAATAAATGTGTCTTCAGACTGAAAAGAACAGAATATTGATTAACAGGGGCTGTGGAACCCAACCATTCTCAGGGATCAGCTCCCTGGCTGCCTCCTCCATGAAGCCTTTTTAACAATTTCCTCACCTGCTGGTGTTTCCCCATTAATAAAAATGACCTTGAATTTACTTGTATACATTTTTGTGTCTATATGCACACATATCATTTCCCCAGCAGGATATAAATTCCTTGAAGGCAGGTACTTTATTTCTGTCTAGCAACCCCAGCACTTAGCACACTGCCTTGCACTAATCAATTCTTAATAAATACTTCTTGCTTGATGGATTAATTGGAGTCAAATGAGGGGTTGTGAAACATTTAAGGACCCTCTATGAATTCAAGTCACCTGGCCCAGATGGACTGTGTCCCAGGATATGGAAAGAAATTTCAGATGTGATTGTTGAGCCACTGGCAGTGATATCTGAGGAATCATGGAGAAATGTAAGCGACAAGCAGCAAGAGGAACAAGGTAGGGTTTTTTAAAATTTACAATCCAATGAACTTGGCCTCAATTCCTGGCAAATTCTAGAATGTATTAGTAAAGGAATGGTTTGTGAGCACCTTGGGAAGTGACGATCACTACCAGCCAGGATTGTAGTGCTCTAGACTAACTTCATTCAGAGTAAGTCAGGCCAGTCCGATGTTATTTCTTTTTGCCCTCTTAATTTTGCCCAGTATACCAGGCAAATCTACAAGTATAATAAATCTGAGTCTCAGAAAGGTATTGACTAAATATGTAAAAGTATCCATATGAACAACATGAAGAGATGTGTACTATCAGTAAAATTAAATGGGGTTGAAATTGATTGACTCAACCAAAAGAATGCTCACTGTTTAATTATTTCTAAAGCTAAAATCTCATAGGGCTTTGTTCTTGAACCTGCTTCATTCCATGTTGTCATTAGTGATAGGGTTGAAGGTATAGACGGCTTTTCTATCAAATTTACAGATGACACAATGCTTGAAAGAATATATACAAACTATGAAGTATGTTTGCGTGTGCATATTTACATATGTCTCAGATAAACGTATTGTCATCGTTTTGTTCAGTTGTTTCAGTAATGCCCAACTCTTCATGACCCCATTTGGGGTTTTCTTGGCAAAGATACTGGAGAGGCCAGATGTGTGTGTGTATGAGAGATGGCTGAAATTAGCAAGATTAAATATACTTATTCCTAATCCTCTCTGTAAATACATTCAAAGAATTAACAGCAGTGGCAAAGTTTATGTGGGGGGGGGGGAGAAGGGGTGGAAGGGGCAGGGATTGGCACAGGAACATCTACAGCAGGTGCAAAGTGACATTTTCTCTTCCTTGTTAGATCCCCTGTACTTGGCCCCTCACTAGTCCCAAGAAGATCTCTGTTGTAAGGCTATGCCACTGGTGACATACAATCTCAGTCTGAGTTGTTACCATATTCTTTGCTATGCTCTAGCAACCAGAGTGGGGCTCTGTGCCCCATGCTCCATTCCCTGCCCACCCACCCCCACCCACCAGCACGCAACAAATAGGGACAAAAGTTTTCAAAGTGGATTAACAATCCACTTGCACAAGTAGAAGTTGGGAAAACTGTGTCTAGAAATAAATTTGTGAAAAAGACGGGATTTTCAGGGGTGCACTGGAGCTAGCTCAAATAAGCTCTGGAGCACTGTGATCACTTAACCTTGGAAATCCAGAAATGCCATCAATTGGGGCTTTTTTTTTTCTGGTTTAGACTTAGGAAGGTGATGGAGAACATGTTAATAATGCAGATTAAACTTAAAAGCATGTCATGTGAATATTATTTTTATTAAACACCAGCACACCATTGAGTTTAGTTTATTATAAGCTCTATATGAGTCAGCTGTGTGACACATAAGCCAAAAAAGTTAGTGCAATATTGTGTCAATAAAAATGTAGTGTTACCGTAAGGCAGGTGATAGTTCTTTACTGTACCCTGGTAAACCACTCCCTTAAGGAATATTGTGCCCAATCCTAGCTGGAATATTTTAGAAACAACACTGACCATCTGGAGTGTGTCACCTAGAGCATGTTCAGGGAAGGGTGACCACGATGCGGAAATGGCTTCAAATCATCCCATTTGAGGATCCCTTTGAGCCACTGGTAACATTCGGCTCAGTGAATAAAGACTTGGAAATGATGTGATAGTTGACTTCCACTATTGGGAGTAGTATGTGGAAGGGACATTAGACTTGTTTTACTTGGAGGAAAAAAACTAAGGCTCTTACATGTATATTATAGGAAGGCAGACTCTGTATATGTACAAGGACAAACAAGACAATCAGAAAACTTCTAAAAAGAGAATCAGATTGCTTTGGGGGTGATGAATTTTCTATTACCAAATGGAAGCTGGATGGTATTAAACGAGTTCAATCAACAAGCATTTATTAAGTGCCTACTATATGCCATGCACTCTTGACATGATTTTTCTTTGGGTAAGGGGTTACTGCTTTTATGATTCCATATTTCTATGGTAAACAGAAATCTAGATATAAAAATCTAACTTGGTTATAACTTTTCTGTAATATCTATTAAGACTATACATAGATTAAAAATAATAGCTATACTTCAATGAATCTGTGATCTTGATGTGGAATTACTTCCATTGGTACAGATCACAATTGATCTATTCCTTCTCACCTTTTACAATTCCTGCTTCTTCCCTTCCATGAATATTCCATTGATTCATCTAGTATCCTGGCAGACTTTTTTGTTGGGTCTTTGGCATTTCTGAATCAAATGAGATATTTGAAAAATACACAATACCTGGATCATGGTAGGTGCTTAAGAAACACCCTATGAGCACAATCCTCTCCTTTCATCTGTGAAAACCCAGGTTTTCCCTGTACCTTATGTCTTCTTTGACTGGACCTGTGATTTCATGGGTTGGGAATTCTTGGTAAGGAACTTCCAGTACCACTGGAGATCAGCCACTCTTTAAAGAACTGCCTAGGAACACTGAGAAGTGACAGGACTTGCCCAGAATCACAATGTCAATCTACATCAGAGGTATGACTTGAACCTGTTCCTCATAGTGAAGACTATTCTTAGAACACTGAATCCATGGTGAACTAAGTTGTTTAGTGCCTCAGGATTGTTCACTTTTGAGAGTTAAAGCCAACAGATGGTTGAGACAAATTAGTTCAATACTCATACCTACTTTGTGCAGAGTGCTATGGCAGACCTTGGGATGTCATGAAAAGAAAGTTCCTGTTTGTAATTAATAGCACACTAATCCACAATTACAATACAAATTAGAATAGAATAGAATACATGAGAAAAATAGAAATTATGCAAGTCCCAAGGAGGAATGGATTACTTTTGGCTAGGGAGATCAAGACCTTGGAGTTCATCCTGTCCAGTATGGTATAAAACATGAATTGCCCCTCCCCCAATGTGCCTTCAGACTTCCAGTGATGGTTAATCATAGCCATACCCTTGTGAGGCAGCTCTCTCTGAATTCCAGAGCTCTTGAATGGCTAGGTAGTTTTTCTTCAGGTGAAACCCGAATTTGCTTCCTTGCAATGTCTATCCACTGCTTTTCTAGTTCTATCTTTGAGCAGAACATGTCAGTATAATGGGGAAAGTGCTGTCTCTCAGGTCAGGGAACTTGGGTTCAAATCCTGCCTGAAACCTTCTATTTGTGGGACTGTGGGCAAGTCATATAACCTCCTTGGGTCTGTTTCTTCATCTTTAAAATAGGACAGGTAGGTGGCAGGCCATTCAGTGTAGCAGAAAACCTATACTCTACCTCTGTGAAGTAAGAGACACTTGGAACAGGCCATTGTGGTGCTGTATTATAGCTTAATACTGTAAGAAAATGGTTATAGGGATGGCTGCTGAATCACAAGAAAATATTTGGTAGCTTTAGTTTAAGAAGGCAAAGGCGTATGTATTTTTGAAAGATTTTCAGCCCAAATGTCTAAAATAAAAGAAAATTTTGTGTTTAAAGAAGTAACCCTCCCAAGAAACTTTTAAGGGTAAACAATTTCCTGAGACTCTCAATATTCAAAGCTTCTTGGTGCAGGGACAGTTCAATAGCAGTTTGGATGGAGACTTGCAAACTCTGAAAGGTGTGTCCTGGCTGGGAGTTCTTCCAAGTCACCTTAATCACCATAGGAAAGCATAGTCTATTCTGAAGGAAATTTAGTGTTGGGAGGAACAATACTGGGTATGTGGTATAGAAAGAAACAATACTTGCCGAAATAAAGACATGCCTAGGCTAGAGGGAAATAAGGCAGGGGCCCAGTGAAGATTCATTAGTCATAATGAACAAGGCATTTTCCCACAAGGGGTTGAACTCAGCACCTTTATAGGTTTGGGATGTTTGGGTTGGAACCCTAAATGACTCATTCCAAGACCCCAATGAGTTCCTCTGGGGTACATTCCAGAAACCTGGACTGACACAATTTCTAAGGCCCTCTGGAGCAGCTGGAGGATGGAGCCCCCAGACATTCAATCAACTAGAAAATCCCAAGACTGGAAGACATACCATGTCAAGAGAAGACTCTTTGGGATAGTTGTAGAATTCCTAAGTCAACCCTAAAATCCCAGCAGGGCTCAAAAAGCCTCTGAAATTGTGAAGTTACCCTAGTTATTTGGGCATAAGACTAAAGCTAGGTAGCCAAAGTCATACAATTTAGAATGGTCAATTTAACACATTTCTTTCTAGCCCCAAAGCCCTTACCCTAACTTCAGTTCCTCCCAGTGCACTCATCATTTGGAGAAATAAACACACATAGACACAAAATGTCTGTTTTAACCTGAATTATTTCTGTTGACTTGTATATTTGAATTGACCTTAGTGGGACATTTGATTTAAACCACAAGACATCTCAATCTGGAGTTCCCCATTACAGTACAAAAACCCCTCCCCCAAACCAAAACCAGAACCCCACGTCAGCCTTATACAAGGTTGGAAGAAAGTGGTAATCTAAATATTTACATATGGGGCAAAGAATAAGCCACAAAATTATTTACAAAAAATACATGAGCTTCTCAGCATATATATTTTACACCAGTTCACAAAAATATTAAAACATAAAAATAAGACATTATATAAATTAAAGTTAAAAGAACTCAGAAGTGTGATTCAAAACTTTCTAGGACACTTTTATCATGCGGGTCATGGTTGAAGAATCAAGTTTTCTACTGCATAACATAAACTGCAAAACAACCTTATCTCATTCTTTGACCATAAAAATACAAACCATCTATCGGGGAGAGGGGGGCTCTTTCCCTCCCCCCTTGCCCACTTTATGCACTGGCATTTTCATGTACACAGTTACACTCCTGTAACACTCGGGACTGAAAAATCACATGCCTCTAATCCTTTCTGAAATAACTCTCAAACATTCTTTTACTTTCACTATTATTTCCTTATACAAATGCTTTGCCAACATACTAATGGGATGAGCAATAGATAGGGGTGGGTATACAGAAGGAAGCAAAGGGTGGATCTACTTGTTCCGTCTGTAACCAAAGGGGAATAATGTATTTTAAGCTGGCTAAACTGTATACCAAATTGCCACCCAAAAGATGAAATGTCTTGCTCTTTCTTCCCCACTCTTTCAAGTCATACAAGTGTTCCCTCTTCAAAGAAGCACATTTTCTGTTATCTGTGTATTTCCAACCTGACCCTTTTTTCACAAAATGTCTTGCTTTATGGAAATATGGAGGAATAAGGGGAGAGATGCATGTAGCATTCTCAGGACAATCTCAGGAAACTTGCATGTTTAAAAGGAAACCAAACACAAGATGAAATTAGGCTCAGATGAGAGGAACTAAAAACAAAATGGCACCTTTGAGACTGTTTGAAAATTCTGCAGTCGGACAGTCTGAGGAAATCTGTTAGCCAAATCAAATGGAGCAGACCACAAGTTTAGCCAAAAGGATAAAATACTAGAGATTTAGTTAGTAAAAGAATAAAAGAACTAGATGATGGGTTCAATGCATAAGGCAGCTCCATTTTGTCGATGATGATGCCCCATGTCAAAATTAAAAATATTAACTTCAATGCCATTTCCAGGTTTGTGAAGTCACACCCATGGTGACTTATGCTGAGGTAACTTGGCTCACAGTGATTTGCCACCCAATTTCTACCCCATAGTATTAGCAAGAAAGAGACCATGCAAAGTTCTTCAAATAACTGAATACGTAATTAAGGCTGTGTCTGCATTAGAGAAAACAACTGTCGACTCTGTGCAGAGTTCATAGTTTTGACAAATCTAATGTTCCTTTGAGCCATTATCTATATCAAGCTATTTACCTGTGGGCTTCTAGTTAGGAATTTCTCCAAGGAAAAACTTTAGCATTTTGTTTTTCCCAGCTTTATAATTCAGGGGTGGAAAATGTGCATACATAAAAAACAGATTAAGCAGGCTTTTCGTCAATCATTTCCTCCAAGGCCATACAATTACTACTAATCATGCAAACCTATTTTGTAATAGTCCCCCTGCCCGGCTCTTCCCTTCCCTCCAATCATCAAGCTATTGATGAGCTATCAATTTGGTATTGCCAATGGGTCAACTGAGTTGCTCTATTGATCTGATGATGGTCAAGGGATAGCCAGGGTTAAGAAATTCTTAGTGCTGGAAACAAATCTAGCTGACTGGTATTTGCATCAAATACTTCAAGTCATGTGGGAGTGTGTTATTAAATTTCTTATTGTTAGAATATACTTTGAGAGTAGGGATTGTTGCAATCTTTGAATGTATTTCCCCAGTACCTATTGGTACCTGGGACATTGCTGGTGCTTAATAAATGCTTATTGATTATCATGAAGGTAATGAGTTTTTTTCCTATAGTAGCTGGATCTGTGCATTTGGTAAAACTATATGAACTTCCACAGGCCAATTACATGCAAAAAAAAAATCAGTTGCTTCCCAATTTCTACTGTAGACACACCCCTAAATGAATATTTAGACCACTGCTGTTGGAGTAGCTATGACCAAAGCTGAGAGATCAAAAAAGAAAACTTAAAGAGTTGGTTACCCTCAAAAAAAAAAGATGATTCTTTTATGACATGATAGTTAAATCTTTTGTTAATCACTAAAAATAGCAATGACGTGACGTTCTGGATCAGCGATGAAATGATGTGAGCCCTAGTATATGTGGTTTCACAGCAATGGTAGCAGCATGATTTTAGCCTCATGAACACTTGTTTGCTTTTTCTTTTTTTTCACTGAATGAAACTCACTCCGAGTTTAAAAAAAAGTTAAGAGAAATTCTCATCCACTAAATTGAAAGAGATTCTCCAACTGTCTTCACCAAATTCAGCATTTTAAAGATGTTAATGCCTAAAACTCAAGCATTAGTAAGTCTTGTATAATGAAATGTCAAACTATATTCTTTTAGAAATAGACAACTGTACTGCTAATCTGGTATAGCTGTGATGAGAGGGAATATAGAAAAACGAAACTATTTGGCTGGAAAGAGCTGTCTTATTCCTATTGTAATAAGGAATTCATGTGAGTTATTATTAAAAACAAAGTCTTGGGTACTAAATATACATAACATTTCTACAGAGTTACAAAGTGATGTACCTGAAATGCTGGTGTGAATGACAATTACAATAAAACAGTGATCACGCTAAATACACAGCAAATGAAGAACATGTATTTACTCAGTACTTAACATGGTAACTGCACAGAGTTCCACTTGATGATGATATGGTGCAGCGTACTAAGTAGTTATTATAATAGCTTACATGTTCTCATAAATAACTGGTAACCTACATTAAGAATTCCCAGGTAACCTGCACTCTGGTTTAGAAACAAAAAATTAACACAAAGTAAATTTGTAAATTAGGGTATGTTCTCTGTGTTTGTCCAGCCAAACCATGCTGCTGTATTTTTCATGACAGTGGCATGAAATGTTTATACTAGAAATTATAATTTACCAAGATCTTCTATAAAATCTCAATGGTAGTAAGCACATTACAAGAACTGACAGTTCCTGATGTTAACTAAGCCACAATAACAAAGAGGATTTTTTTTCTTCTTTCATTCAGAAGCTTAATTGTTATTCTAACGAAAAATCCTTTTTGCATTTATGCAAGGTTATTAACAGAACTGTGAAAAAAGTTTCCATGGGGTGCTGAGAATAATAATATATTTTTTTAAATGTTCTCAGGCTGAGGGGACAAATCATTTCTTTTTTAAAATGCTTAAATTAACTTCTTAATAATAACTGTTTCCTAATTAAAGTATTAATAATTTTCTGACTTTAATTTAGTATAACTGGCTCCTCAAAGAGAGAGAGTAATTAGGTAAGAATGACCTGATATTCTGGGAATGTTATTCAGTATTTACTGGGGAGAAGTAGGAACCCAAAATAGAAGTAAAATCCTACCAGCAATTAATGTAGATTTCTCCATACTATGTATACTAAGTACCAAGAAAAAAAAAGACAACGTTAATTTTACTTAAAAGCAGCAGCAGCAGCTCCCAATCTCATTATAAATTTGCCTTCTCTGGTGAATTTGGTCTGTGACAAAATTTCTTTGCTATATATTCAAAATGAAGCTCTCCACAATCATTCAGGCCTCCTTTAAATAACACACACAACAGAGTCTGTGGATGGGGGATGTGGTGATAAGGAGAAAAGATGAAGTTTGTTTCCTTTTCTTATTGGGATATTTTGGTTGTTTTTTTTAAATTTTTGTGTATTTTTTAATCTTTTTTGGTCGTTGAAAAAATAAAACAGTCCACTGTCCAGCAGAGGCTGCTTTAACTCTATTGTTCCCAGGGCTCATTCTGCATGGATCTGTGTTTCAGGATTCTGCAAGGACAACTCTGTGGAAAGGAAAGCCCCTTGACCCAGAGCCGTGGCATATGTCCTGTTCTGTGGATGGGGAAAACCAGGAGGTATGAATGTACCCAATCCTCCTCCTCCTCCTCCAAAACCTCCCCGCTGGTGCTGAGGCATGGGGTGATAATCATCCAAATTCTCATACTGAGATAATACAGTCATATTGCTTTGGCGTTTGCCATGCGTTTGGTACTGGTATAGGAGACTGGGGTCCCTGTCCATGCTTTGTGTATGATGGAGTTTCAGACTGTGACTCCTCTCCGGCTTAGGTGGGGGAACGGACTGCGTGGGATGCTCATCTTCCTTATAGCAGTCTCTTGAGAGTTTCTCTGGGGCAGGAGGCTGCCGCATACGCGGCCGCTCTAGCTCTTCAGAAGGCCTCACTTCTTTGTGGTTCAGTCTCAAAGTCTCCTGGCCTACTGTACTATATTTCCCTCCAGAAGGATGATAGCTAACTGGTTCAGAAGTGTCTGGGATGCCTTTGCTCCCATAATCTAACTGGCCAGGTCCTGGCGGATATGGAGGCCCATTTTTTGATTCACAGAACTGCCTATGGCTTACTTCCTGGTGTGCCCTGTGCTCAGAGGGATTGGAGCTCATGTCATGGATTTTTCTGTTCCTGAGGCTGCTCTGCTTCAGAGGGAGAGATGGCTTCTCTGACTGCCCACTGCCATAGCCACCATGGTAATGGGCTCTGTCTAACTCTGGCTCAGGATGCTTTTTATAGAAGCGGTCATCTCCCTCTGGGGTAACTGCCTTGGTGGGATATCTCCCTTCCTTCCCTTCTGCCACGGAAAGAAGTCCAGTTTTCCCAGGATCTGATTTGCTCCGTAGATGGATGACGTAAATCCCACCCATGTCATCCTGCCCAGCTGGGGTCATGTTGTCATACTGGGACATAACTGGCCCTTTAACCTTTTGCCGTGCTCGGCTTTCCCGTCGGATGGACTGCATGCGGTATTTCTCCATGTCTTCCAGGTCCCATGAAGTGTACATATGTTTCACATCAGCTGCTGAAGTCACATTGATAAGATTGTGTTCATTCCCAGAAAGGTAGCCAACAATGTTGCCCTGGGGACGAGGGGGTAAACCAGGGTAACGGTACAAATTCTTTCCCTGGAGCCTGGGATTGTAGAAGCTGAAATCGCGGTTGGGCATGCGATGCAGTGGCCTCAGCTGTACCGTGCTGTAAGCATCCACATCATAGAAGGCCCCATCTGAACTGTAATAGGGACCAGAAGAACTAGAGTAAGGACTGTACCGGTAGTGAACTCTCCCATTCTCAAAGTAAGGCTGTAGCTGAGTTACATGGTAATCTGAACGGGCCTGTGAGGACTGATATGGCTTATATTGGTAAAGGGGTCTTGGGCAATAGGATGGCTCATCATCTGGGGGTACTTCTGTCCGAGAAATGGGGACAGAACGGATCATAGAAGATGGAGGGGCATGGAGGGACTGTACTCTGCGGATAGTGGGGTACGGAGGAATGTCTTCAGGATAACAAGCACTCCGAAGAGATGGGCTTACAGAGGACACATACTCAACCCGGCTGCATGGCTTGGAATGGTACCCAGACGAATTTTTCCCAGGGGGTATATATGTATTATAGCGGGGACCCATGCAACTTGGTGTTTCTGATCTAGAACCATAGACTTGGTGCTGCTCAGGTTTATGGTGGTGTGGGGGAACACTCTGTGGACGATACTGACAGGCTGAAGCCAAGCCAAGATGCAAACAATTTTCTGCGCCAACAGAGTCAGTCGTGATATCAGGCCTCATATAAGAAGGGTAAGTTGTTTTCTGCGAGGCATGCTTAGGCTGAGGGACAGGTGGTGGTGGAGGCAAAGCATCATCCATGGAAGCTGATGAAGCAATGATGAAGGAATGGTAATTTGAAGTACTGGCTGCATCTGTATTACTGGAGTGTATGGCTGTAGCAATCTTACTATCCATCGTCCTCGTGGGTGGGACAGGCAGGGTAAAGCCTTGGGAGGTGTGCACAGGAACAGACCCAGAACGCAGGTGGAGAGGGGGAGCCCTTGTACCTTCCCAAACCTTTTCAGGAAGGCCTGGGGGGACAGCAGAAGCATAGGTGACACAGCGAGTTGTACTACCATCACAGGTAAAGATGGAAGATGATTCTGCTCCTCTGGGCTCAGGTGGCTTCTCCGGAGCTGAAGCTACTCCACGAACCTATTAAGAAAGAATAAATATGGTGTTAACTACTTTGGGGCTTTTTGTTCCTTTCTATGGGCCAAGATGTAAAGTCAACTACAATTGCATATTCACCTCAACGACCTAGCTAGCAGCCCTAGATAACAAAATTAGGTTTTTCTGCAAGTGGGAAAAAGGAAGATCTATGGCTGCTTTTATTTTAAGAGTGCTGTTATTTTCTTACTTGTAGAATTACTTTAGTCTTGCTGATTTCCCACTATAAATGGATATTCCTACCCTATTACGAATTAATGTATAGTAAGTTTATCTTAGTTGGCCTGAACACCAAGAACTTTCTGTCAGATATAATGTAGTCAAACTATCAAGAGAAATTTGTGGATGGTGGCTGACCACTATATGCTGGACCAGTTCATGGGAAGAAAAAGTAAGTTGCTTTTCTAAGGTGAAGTCTAAATCAATGGTAGAGCTCTCCTCTACCCTGAGAGTTGCTTCACTTTGGCCTCAGAAGGTGGATCTAAGCATGTGGCCAGTATGGGAAGCCAGCAACGGAGATTCTAGAAAAATGGAGATTCACCTTCCCCTGTGAACCAGACATTTAGGTCCTTTTTGCTCACATTCCTAGGATCATAGGATAACAGAACCACAGAAGGAAGGGATTTGTAAAGGTCATCTGGTTCAATCCTCTCATTTTAAAGAAAGGGAAAATGAGGCCCGGAGAGGTGAAGTGGCTTGTCCATGGACATATATGCAGCAAGTAGCTGATGTAGGACCTGAACTCAGGGTCCTCTCACTCTGATCCCATCACTCTTCCACTGTATCACAAGGCCTTTCCCAGCTGACTGCAAGAAACCTATAGCACTTAGAATAAAAAATAATCTAGATTTTAACTTCAGTACTCCCTATACAATATTAATTCTCTCAAGCTAATAAGTACTTGACTGTGATCAAAGCTGCTAGTTAAAGTTTTAAAAATGTATCTAGTAGTGTTAATTCCATGAGATTTTTTTACATTTCTCTAGTGGTTGGTAGATAGGAATTATAAAATGTCTTATTTGCATACAAGAAATCTGTTATCCTATATTTTTTTTTTTGGTAGTTGTAATTGAGGCACAGAGGTTAAATGACTTGCCCAAAGTCACAGTCAGTCAGTGGTGGACATAAAGAAAGAACTTGTAAACCCTGATACCTAAAGTCCAGTTTGACTCAATAGACCATGCTTCCTTTGAGTTACTATTCAGTGAAGCACCTGAACAGCCTAGGAAGAAAAGGAAGAAGACAAAATCAAGCTACAGTGATTTGGTAATAATGCTGTCTTGCTCCATTCCCAAAGCAAAACCAACAGAGAGGTAGCTACCAAATAGTGCCAACTTGAGCTGTTTGATAAGTCGCTCAATTCAGGAATTACCAGATTCCAATCTGAAATATAAAATACTTCCAGAAGCATTCCGTAAGATTCAGATATGTACAATCATACCCGAAATGGCTCATCATACCTGTTAACAATAAACATACCTTTGGAAAAGGTATGTTCCACCTCACTTTCCCTCCCCTTCTTACCTTGTGGGAATTATTTAGTCCTATACTGGTTGCTGCTGGTACCTGTCCCACCACTAGCTGCTGCTCTGCTGGTCTCTGAGAAGAATGGGATAGAGGAGGACGGTTAGCTCTATGGGTGCGCTGAAGGGTGGTGACAAGGTCAGCAGAGGATATAGGTTGGCCAACCATATCCCAGCTAGTTTCCCTGGTGTTTATTTCACTTGGTGTTGGAGTAGCTGTCATGTAAGTTATTGGAGCTGGAGTGGCTTTGTCTACAGGGGACCCAGGAGGAGGGTGGATCTTGTCCACAGGCAAACTGAAAGGTGGGGTTACCTTTTCTTCAGGTTCTGCAGAAAGTTGTGATTTATCTACAGATGTATCCAGAGGGGAAAGAAGCTGTTCTCCACTGGAAAAATGGATATGGGGTTCATCTTGGTTCCCAAAGGAAACAGTTCGGATATTGGTCTTCCCTTGATTCTCGTGCAAAACTACATGACTGTCAGTCTTGTCTGAATCCACTAATGTTGCCATGGGAATTTCAGCCTTTTCTGGGTCCCCAGAAAAACAAGTCATATGGGCCTGATTCACTGGTGAATCAATTGAGTGGTATGGCTGCTCCCCAGCCTCAACTGGAACGGACTTGGTGTGGTCCTCAGCCACAGCGATGCCCAGCTTAAGCTGGTCATAATTTCCAGATGGAGTGTTTTGGAGGTGAAGCTGTTCTGATGATACACTAGCATGGAAACAGCTCTTATCTAAAGGAAAACTAAGACAAGAACTGGACTGTTTATCTTCAGGTGTCACTGCTGAAGTGTCTCCATAATTTGAGCCACCAGCATGAGAATTCCCTGGTCTCTTCAATGACTGAGTTGAAGCTTGCTGTGCAGATTCAGCCAATGCTAAGGCCAACATACGTGCAGCATTTTTTGGAGGCGGTGGTGGTGGGATAAGAGAGACTGAACTGACAGGAACGAGATCCTGAGGGGAGTCATGGGCAACTGCTCCTAGTAGGAAATTGGGAAAAAAAAATGAGAGTGAAAAGGTAGTCTATGTTATCCTGCATGGACAGCAAAATATCCCCCTCTGACCAATAAAAAGAAAAAAAAAATAGGCGCTTTCCACATCTCACAATGGCCATCCTTGATCTTCTGTCCCACATGCAAAAGCTGTAGAAAAGTACAGCTGGTTCAGAAGGAAAACTAAAACAAATTGTTCAGAGGTCTCAATTTCCTCTTGGATTCTACAGAGACGGAAAGCAGAGAAGGTAGGTACCCTTCTCTGGCTTGAAAAAGAATGAGAAAACAAGTTTTTGGGCCCCCAAAGTCCCTTCAAGTGCTGGCAAATTTTACTAAAAAGTCTTATACGTGAACCAAGAGCTTGTATAAAGTTGTGCAAAAATTATCCACGAATTTTGACTGTCCAAAGACACAAATGGGACTCTGAAGCCTTGATGAGGGGCTGTTGGCCCTCAGGAGTTTTATTAGGGCTCGAGTCATTGGCACAACCCTGAAAAGCACGCCCTCTGAAGTTTATTTCCCCCTTTTTTTTTTAAAGGCACAGGTGGCATAATGTATTGTAGATCCCTCTGAACTTAAAGAAAGAATGGAGGAAAACCAACAGTACCTGTCTGAGCCTGTCCAGAAGGTACAGCCTTACTCTGACTGCTGGAGATGGCCTGTTCCACCTTCCCTGGCAATCCTACTGCCTCAGCAGCTTCCTGGTCCACAGGCTGGACTTCAGGCTGGCATATTTCTCGGGAATCTGTCTCATTTGTTCTCATCATTACTACCTGAGTGGAAGACCTATTGATGATGTCACTTTCTCCAAAGCCTTTGTTCCATGTTGCGGAAGATGCATTCTGTGATGTCGAGTTTGAAACTGTGCCAATGACTTCTGACACCCGACTGGGAACGGTCACAGAAATTGGCTCTGATATGTTGATAGAGGGTGATTTACTCAATTTCCGTCCTATTTTTGGAGAAAAAGCATAAACAACCTTCTCTGTAAATGAGGATGGCTTGGATGCTTTGTCTTCAGTTGGGCTTAGGTCCAGGGTAAAGAATGGACTTAATTTCTCCTGAAGTGGAGAGACAGGTTCAGAGCTGGTAGTACTGCCAGGAGTCTGAGACTGACTCCCCGCCTCTGCTTCCTTTTTACTGGTGCTTGGCTTGTCCTTGGGAAATCCCATTGAATCTAAGATGGAAGCAGTACTTTCCAAGCACTCTGATTCAGCCTTGGGAGGACTACACTGAAATGACATAGGATCAAAATCCAAGCTGGCTACTCCAATGTCTGGTGGGCTCAAGTCAACGTCCTCAGCCAAATGAGGGGACATAAGGGCTGGAATATGTAAGAGTCCTTCTTCCTCTTCACTTTCATTGTCATGGGGCAGATTATCATAGGAATTACAGCGGTTTCCAAGCATGTCTCCATTAAAAGAGGCAGACAATGCATCACTGCTAGACCGGGGTCTCCTGGGTCGGAAGAGTTTGGAGTCACCTGGTGATAAATAATATCAAATAATTAATATCCCAGACACACATCATCAGGAGTAGTCATCTAGGAAGCAGACAGATTTTGCTAAAAGGGGGGAAAATGTCTCACCTTTCTTTCTGATATTAGCCAGTGAATATATATAGACCAGTTAGTGTTGAAGGAATATAATCCAAAAAGCAAATATGGGATGCCAAACAACTGCAGATTTGAAATGAGTGAGGAAAGGGGGGTGGAGAGAGCAGCATTCAATGGACAAGGCAAGAGCGAGGACAATAAAACTTCTGGGTTCAATTCCTAATTTTACCACTGACTCAATTTGTGACCTTGAGCAAGTTCTTTTATTTCTTTATGCCTTAGGCAGACTCATCACTGACCTCACATAGAAATTATGAGGAGTTAATGTGAATACTCTGATTAGAAATGAGTAAAAAGTACAAAGATACATTTGCTTGTACATGATTCCTTTTAAATGCATACAATAAGCACAATGAATGGTATTCTATATTGAAGTCACCAAAATGATATTTTATTTGGGGTGGGGAGAGAAGAAGAAAAGGACTAGTAGCACTATTTAGGCTCTTAAACTTTGAGGGTCCCAAACATAGACTTCTAGTGGTACGTTATCACAGAAAGGATAAATATTAACTTCAGCTTATGGAACTGATTTCATGTTGGTACAACAGAGGCTCTAAACCTTTGCCTCCAGAGAGGCTACTTTCCTCATCTATAAAAAACAAAACAAACAAAAAAAATAGGGTTTTGGACCATATGACACCTGAAATCTTCAACTTCTAGATCTATGATTCTCATTAGAATGTTTCTTTTATGTAGAGTTTTAATCATCTAATGGATAGCACTATCTCCATACAGTGAAATTTAATAAACATACTACTTTATAGAAAGTCTTGTTCAGGTATAATTACCAAGTATTAAATACTTAAAGCTGTGTATGTGCAAACCCAAGAGCAAAGATTAAAGAGTAGCAATACACCAAACCATGAAACAACTTCATCTGAACAAACAAACAGATTAGAGTACTTAATAAGACAAAGGTTCACTGTTCATCAACAGACTGTCTCGAGGATATGACGGATACTTAAAAGTACAGACAACGCTTTTGTATTTAAAAAATTAAATATACTGTAGATTAACTGGTGCTTTCATTCTTACCATCAACTGCATGAAGAGAAGTAAGAGACTCTTCACTTTTAGCTGAGCGAAGGGTTCCTTCTGCCCTGCTCCCTGAAGAATCAAAATCAAAGCACATGTTTTTATTATTTACTACCTATATATTTGTTGTGAAAATGAATACCACTTTTATTTTGCATAGTTTTAAGCTAATGAATGTCAATACACCCATTTCGTACTATATTATATATTCAATTTAGTACTTTGTCTAATAGTATCTTGTATTGTTGTCTATTTACTTTATACTTATAAATTTTATTCTCCTAAAAGACTATATGTCTCTTAAGGACAGGAAGTATTATTTCTTTTCCCTCTCTCTCAAACCATCTGGGTACACAAAAGGCAGTCAACAAATATTTGCTGAATTGAACACTACACCCCAAAGCCCTGTCTCCTTCCTAAGTGAATCTGTTTACTAAGGTTCGTTGGTAAGGTTTGTGTGCTTGAAGTTGTTTTTCTAGTGGTGCTTTTATGCCGATCCATTTACATACTCTTACCAATGAGCCACTTTGCCACAAAGATGTGTGTGTTTTGGAAGTTAATGCTAGATAACTAGGCAATGAGGTATCACATTAGGTATCACATTCAACAAAATCCAAAGATATGCTATGTGCTGTCAGTCTACCTAAAACACACAAAGATGGCATTCACTACAAAATATAAACTATTTAAACTAATGCAAAGCATTTGGAAGTTACATATATGCAATTACAAATGTTATATATTAACACAATTTGTGTAAGCAGCTTCCTATGTGTGTCTATTCGATTTACTAAGCTACTCATTTTTAGAGTACCTTATGCATGTAGTCAAAGAAGTTAGATAAGCAGATGCTGATTATATGTAACGTAAATAACTTGTTCACATTGTGTGATAATATGTTCAGATAACATACTACTGAATGCATATACAGAACAGGAATACTTTTTAAATTGTGCACCCCGCATCTGTAAAAAGGTTCTGAGCACATATTTCCAATGTGTGCATATTCACTTATTTGTAAGTTATGTACATGCAGGACTGTACTAATAATTGTGTATGTTATCAAACTTATACTTAAAAATTTTCTAATTCTGTATAAGACAAAATGAAATAATATTTGGTCCTAGAGATAATAGGGATCCGTGGAAGTTTACTGAGTAAGGGAATGACACGGTCAGACATATTTTAGCTTTAGGAATACTTTAGCTGAGTGGAGGATAAATTGGAGATGGGATAGATTTGAGGTAAGCAGATCAAATAGGCTGTTACAGTAATCCATAGGGAGGTGATGAGGATCTGAACTAGACTGGTGGCTGTGTAAGGAGAGAGAAGTGGATAGAGGCCAGAGACATTGCAGAGAGAGAAACAACAAGATTTGGTAAATGAAGGTGTATAGGTAGGCTAAGGATGACACTAAGGATGCAAACCTGGATACCTGGTTGTATTTTTAGCAGTAATAGGATAAAGTTCAAAAGAGGAATGAGTTTTAAAGGAAAGATAATGCAATGAGATGTACAAAGGTGGAGTGTACCCTGGACACTTGGTCAGGGAGGGGCACAGGACCCGTACTCACTCTCACCCTGCAGTTGTGCTATGAGGTGAGCTGGGGGCAGAGCAGAGGAAGAATTTTGACTGTGCATCTGCTGCAAGTGCTGGGGTCATGGTTAAATTATAACTGTCCTGTTGGGCCAATGACCCTAGAGGGTGGAGTGACAGATAATGTGTGGAGAATGCAGAATAGCTGTGTTAGACCTAAGGCCATGATTTGCCAACATCGAGACAAGGGAGGGAACTCATCTTGTAACATTCTAATTGGTTGATAAACCATCCACTGGGGTCATGCCCTGTCTCCCTGTGATCAGGCCATAGCGCTGATGAGCACTGACCTTAAGTAAAGAAAAAAAAATTCTGATGTGAGCTCAAGTGGAGGGCACTCACCTTTCAGAGCCATTGCTTTCATCTCTGAAGGCTCACTCTCATTACGCTGAAGTTTCCGCTTAGAAACAGATGATGATTTCCCTAAATTGAAAAAGGAACGCCAACTGCCCACAGGAGATTTCTTCATTTTGTTTGGGGGTCTTTTCCTAAGACAATATAGAGAAGAAATCAATGCTAAGACACCCAAGGGCCAAGTTATTACAAGAAAATAAGAAACATGGGAAAATCCAAGACATTTGGAAAATGTCAAACTGAAATAGCTTTATACATTCTCCAGTATACCATAAAGCTAACATTTACCAAGCAGATCAGATATCTGAATAGTAATGAAGAGTTCCATGCTGACAGCATTCTAGGTCCAATCCACTCATTTTACAGATGAGGAAAGTGAGGTTGAGAAGAGTAAAGGGACTTTATTCCTGGTCAAAGAAAATATTAAAGTTGAGGGTTTGAACCCAGGTCCTGTGATTCAAACTCTAGTGCTCACTCCACACTACCTCATATTGATTACATCTGACCTTATCTAAGAAATAGAACAGAAAGTACTTGGGTAAGAGAAAAATTTTAGGTTCTCATATTATGTAGATTTTTAAAGAAGGCAGCAGGGCTTTTATTTGAAGGGGAATTTCGTTGTATAGATAGCTATAAATACACAGGATAAGATAAAGAACAGGTGACAAAGAACAACGTTGCTATCAAATCAAAGGCATTAATTAATATATACGTATAATTATATATGAAGACACAGAAACATACATGTGTATATGCATGTATAGGTATATAATAAAATATAGACCGACATGCAGCAGCAAAACAAAGTGGTAAGAGTTATCCAAAACTGGAATGTTTTGGTTTTTTTTTAAATGAACGGGTGTTTAAAGTGTGACATGCTATTTTCCCTAACAATAAAGCCAGAAAAGGGCCTGACTGCCATGCAGGATGTAGAACGTAAAGAAAAACAAAGGCAGGAGACAAAAATGATAATAGGAGGTATGGCAATACAGAGAGTTAGGCAACAAAGCAAAAGAGGGGAAGTCAAGGTCAGAGACGCTGGCTAGGGTAAAAAACCAGCATCCTAGACATCTAAGGTAATCGTTTTAGTACAGGGATTCAAAAATCTGAGACATTTTCATAGAGAAAAGAATCTATGGTTTGCTCTTATGTTTAGGAAATGTTGTAATAGTTATATAACTGAAATGAGGAAAGTAAGTCTAACAATATGGAAAGTACTAGTCCTAAGAAAACATGTTGGTCCTACACAATCTAAAAATTACTATCCCCCTTCATGTGTATAGGGACATACTCTAGAGATCTATATTTAAATTAAAACAGGAGAGGAAGGACTTTTAATCAAAGAGCTTTCAAATCTACTATGCTTTAAGTTACAAGCAAAATTAAGAGCCTAACTGACCTCTGAAGTCCTTTCCAACTCTAAGAAGAAAGACATAGTGCAGTTGCTGTAGTTATGTCATGGAATCACAGAATTTTAGGGCAGAAAGGGGCCTTAGAGATAATAGTTTATCCTTCCTTAGTGTCTGCTCTAAGGCAAGTCACTGCTTGTATCTAGGCATTTCCCTCTAAAAGTAAGCTGTTCTACCTCAACATTAAACACAAAGAAAACTAAAATCCTTCAATGATATATATCAGATAGAAAATCAACTTATGTACAGTGGAAATGTGTATACTCTTAAAATTATCCCTGTGGAAACTGCTTTTTTAATAACTTATTTTTAATTACAGCAAGCTTCCCATTAAAAGGATACATTTTATGTCCTCAATCACAGAATTTCAAAATTGGAAGGGACCTCAGGGCCATCAAATTCAACCCATATATGACCAAGAATGTCCTCTAGAACATAGCTGACAAAGGGTCACTCACCTTTGATTCATGACCTCCAATGAGGGAAAACCTACTACCTGCTAAGATAGCCCTCTGCAGCTTCTGCTCATTGCTAGTTCTGCTCTGGGACCAAGCGGAACAAA
This sequence comes from Trichosurus vulpecula, assembly GCF_011100635.1. NCBI lineage: Eukaryota > Metazoa > Chordata > Mammalia > Diprotodontia > Phalangeridae > Trichosurus > Trichosurus vulpecula. The sequence continues at coordinate 169,682,779 of NC_050574.1, forward strand.
TACAATCCCTCTTCCATGAATAATTCTTGAAAACACTTGAAGATAGCTATCCTGTCTTTCCTTACTTCCTGTACTCTCTTAACCCAGGCTGAGAGCTCAGCAGTTTACTTAGGTACCATGCCACACTGAGGATTCATTATGAGTTGGCTAGTATGACTCACACCAGAGCAAACAAACTATTCTGGGGCCTTTCCTTGGTCACAACATTGAAATATAGGATTAAAACCTGAACCTGAAGGAAAATCAGTTACTTTACCTTTCGAGAGGGAACTCAATTATAGTGTGGAATTTTCCTTGAAGTGCAGCAGGCCCTTCTCCCACTTCGATGTATTTGTTGTCGGGCACAGCTGGAGAAGTGACCTGAGCTTGTGTTCGTGCCTGGGCTTCCTCCAAGGTCAGGAGTTTGGTGGACGGAGAGGACACCAGCAGGGACTTGGGCCTCGAAAGAGAAGCTTCAGATATAAAGGGAAAGTTAAGACTTCCTAGCACAGGAAAAAGGTAGCTATATATAAAATAATAACAGGCAGTTTTCTCTGTCCTGCCCTAAAAACAAACACCTAGAATACCAGCTCAATTCAAGAAACATTTGTTAAGCTACCTACAAGGGACCATACAATGCTAGGTACTAGATGTTCCCAGGTGGAAAACAATCAAGTTCTTGGTCTCAAGAAGAGTACACTTTGGTTGAGGAGTGAGATGAATCATATACACAACTAAAATATTTGTTAGAAAATGATTACATGTATAGAACAGGCCACAATGCATGATATTCAAGGAGAAGATAATCATTTCTAGTTGAAAAGGAGAGGGGAAATTAGGGAAGGCATGAATGAATAAAAGTAAAAGTATTTATTGTTTACTATGTGCAAAACACTAAAGTAAGAGAACACTGAGGTGGCACCACAGAGCAGGTTCCACCCAATGTGATGCTTAAAAGAGAACAAAGATTCTAGTAAGCAGAAATGGGGTTGGGTTTGAATAGTCTGCTACAGGGCTGAAGGATGCTCTGTTTAAAGTTAAAGAGAACAAGATATGGACACAGCAAGCAGTAGAACTGGACTGTGTGAAAATAATGCGAAATAAGGCTGAAAAGGGGAAAAGATAAAGCAAGGTCATTTCCAGAGTCTGTGGTAATGTCCATTACCAATGAGGGTCTCAATTATAACTGGGACAATGGGAGTGGACAGAAGGGTAAAGATGAAAGATTTTTTCAGGGAAGATGATGAGATAAATTTAACTTTTGATAGCTTTAGAAACATCACTGCAAAAACTATTTTCCAACATAATTTAGTAAAAAGCAACACTACTAAAAAAGACTACTGTGGACTTAAATGCTACCAAGTTACCCCTACATGTGGTTATTTTCTTTATTCACAGTAAATGGCCTTGAAATGATGCTTCCTCTGTTAAAGGAATTAGAAAATTGTCCAACATCATCCCTTTATATTCATTCAACAAGAAAAATTGATTTTCCCATTTTCATGCTTTTAGGAGAAGTCATTTTCATAGAGATAACTCTGAATCAATACGAGCCTAGTCATACCTGCCCCATCCTGAATGACTGCACTAATTTTGCAGCTGAAGAGAACATCCACATGATTAAGAATAAACTCGACCACCACTGACTGAATTCTCACTTCCATGAAGGCAGCTGTCCCACTAAAGCAGGCAGATTCTATCTGTTTTGATCTATGAAACAAAACAAATTATCATTAGAAATTCACAAAGGTAAGCAGACACAGGGATGTGAATCACTAAATTATTGAATTCTAAAGTTGAAGGAAACTTAGGCTATCCAAATTCCTCATTATACAGATAAAGTAACTGAGATGGTGAGAAGGTAAGTGGCTTGTCCATGGTCATGACACTATAAACTATTCTGAATCCTCTAAATCAATCAATAAACATTTATTAAGCACCTACTATGTTCCAGGCTCTGTGCTAAGCACTGGAATATACCCCAATAAAATGAGTTATAATTCTCTAAGTGCTTCAATAAGAAACTATTTAGTGAAATTCATATGATAAAGGGATAATAATATCGCATTTTAAAATCTTCCTTAAAGAGTAGTGTTAAAATGAATCTTATATTTATGACAAGTTTATTGAAGGCAGGAAGTAAAGTGCAAGTTACCTTAGCAGATTTGGAGCCCAAACAATAGCTAAGTTCTTGGCATGCATATTTGTGATGGAACAATAGTCAGCTAGAAGGGACAAGTGTCTCATTAAGAACTCCAGTGTTCTGGAAAATGAAATAAACACACCAAAATCTGTTAGCAGACAGAAAATATTCAACCATTAGCATTCCATTCCACAATCTTTTCAGCAGAGCCTCATCAATTAAAGTGTACTTCTTCAATAGTAAGAAGGAAATCAAGAACAACATAAAAAATGAAAACTTTGCCATCAATTAACTCTAAATCTTATTATCATAAAACTGGAAGAAGGGAATTGTAGATACTGAACGTAGTTATTGCAACTAATAAAAACTACAAAAAGCCAATTTAAAAAAAGAATTGGGGAAACTTGATTCAAATAGGACCAACTTTTAGAAAACAGCTATACAGGTTGTCTCTGACTATATACACCCAGTTTAAGTACAACCAATCACAAGAATAACTACCATGGAAAAACAGTACCAGTCTGGTGTCCCCGTAGCACAGAAACTACTCTTTCCTCCCTGTTGCTGTGAGATTTCCCTCCCCTTCCTCCCTGATCAGCAACTACCTGGGACTACGCTTTTGCTGTTGTTCAGTCTTTTTTCTGTTGTGTTCAACTCTTCATGCCCCCATTTGGGGGTTTCTTGACAAAGATACTAGAGTAGTTTGCCATTTCCTTTTCCAGCTCATTTTACAGATGAGGAACTGTGGTAAACAAAATTAAGTGAGTTGCCCAGGATCACAAAGGTATTAAGTGAGGCCAGATTTGAATTCTGGAAGACGAGTCTTCTCTAACTCCAGGCCTTGTATCCACTATGCCCCCTAGCTACCCAGTACTGTGCTCCCTTCTGCCTATTATCTGCTCGGACTTTGGCCCTAGTGGTTCAAAGTGGCAGATCTGACAGTGACAGAGGGGAAAGGAAGGGATAAGCCTTTTCTGAAGGTAAATCTCTTTTTTCTCTCCACTAGTATTTTAGCCCAGTGCCTGGCACTAAATGAATGCTTATTCCCTTTTCCCCTTCCCATGCTTCAGCTCCTATCTTGTTATCTTGGTCAGGGTACCTAGTCCCTATCCGTTCTCCATACTTCACTCCCACAGGTGGCTTTCTGTACTTTAGTCTGTCCTAAGTTTCACCTCAGAGACCTTGTCCCTCACTATTCCTTTTGGAGACCATATCCCAGGGTAAAGAAGTTACTTCAGTAACACGTAACACTGTTCCTAGATTTCAAACAAGGGAGTTCTATATGAACTATTTTGGTAAACTGGGAACCACTTAAAATAAATAACAAAAAAGTAAAAACCAACCAAACCAAACAAAAAACAAAACAAAAAACCAACCCTGGCTCATGGAACTGGAAGGAATTCTCTGCTCTAATCTTGTCATTTTATAGGACAGAGGCACAGGCAGAGTGATTGTTCATGTTCACATAGAAAGTTAGAATCAAAGTTGGGATTTAAACTCTTTTCTTCTGAATCCAATTCCGGGCCTCTTTCTACTACACTACTGCATTGCCACCAAAACAAACATCTATCTGGCAAGATAGCATTTTTGGTCATCTGATTTCCATGTTGGGCTATACCAATAAAATAGCTCTATCAATCAAATTTAGTTTCTGCACACAGCAGACATGTCAACTATAGGTTAATTAAAATACTCTGCTCCATCAAGAGCTAGGGTGGTTTCTAACTGCCCTAAGCAACAGTCAAGAAGAAGATAGCGAATTCCAGTAGCCACTAGAGGGGAAGCTTTTAGCATATTCAGGAACTTTGGGCATGGAGTTACTTCCTCAAAACCCAAGAGCCTATCCTTTGTTTTGTCCAATTCTGTCCAATCTTTTTCTTCTTCTTTTTAAATAACCTCATATGCATTAAGATAAATTTATTGGGGTATTTGGTGAAGCTCCGTCTTCTCCAGATTAAGCAGGAGATGTCAGTGAAATATTTTGTTTCAGTAAGGAACAGTAATTTAGCTCCTGGTTCTTAGAGGTGTCTAAATTATAGGCTTTTTCTCATGTTAAAGATACTGAGAAAGGGGCACAGGAACAAAGTATGATTAATATTCTGAAATTCAGAGGTGAAAGGAAATACTGTTTCACATATCTAAGTCTTCAAATGAATCAGTATAGATCTCATAAGAATCTGGAAACTGACCTAATAAAAACAATAATTCTGCTCTCTTGATCAAAAATGATAACAGCAACACTTTACTGTTATAATATGATACACTTTTCAAGTACTATATTGTTCAATTCTCACAAAACCCTCAGAAGTTGGTATTACTATAGATATTTTTCAGATAATAAGGCTATGGCTCAGAGAATTTAAAACAAGCTCTTAATCAAGCTTAATCTTTGCTGAGTGAGTGGGGGTTATAGTTAAGATGGATTGTAGGATCAGAGACGTAGAGCTGGAAGAGACCTCAAAGATCCCTGAGTCTAACCCCATCATTTTACATTTGAGGTAACAGGCCCAGAGTTCACATGAAGTGACTTGTTCAAGGTCAAACGGGAGACAATAAGTGGCAGCGCTAGCATCTGAGCTCAGGTCTTCCTGACTTCGAATCCCGAGCCATCCTGCTTCCACAGGGTTGGGAGACTTAATTTTGCAGACCAGAGAGATTTTTTTCTGTGACAAAACCATTTTGGAAATCTATTTTGCAAGGCTGCATTAACATGCTGAGTATGGTGGCACATGCCTGTAATCTGAGCTACAAGAAGGCTGAGGCTAGTGGACCTCTAGAGCTTGGGAATTCTGAGCTGCAGTGGTCTATATCAACTGGGTGTCTCAACTAAGTTTGGCATCAGTATAGTGAGCCCCTAGGAATGACGAGGACACCAGGTTGCCTAGGAAAGGATGAAGTGGGCCAAGATGGGCTCAAATTATTTTCTTCAGATAAATAACACAGTGGTTGCAGTAGAGTACTGAAAATATTCTACATCTTAACAGCAGCAGCAGACCAGTTTGACTTGAATAAAGACTTCATGAAGGAGTGAGAGAAACAGGGACTGAGCCTGCAATTCCACTGACATAAAGAACTTCCAGGGAGGAAACTCCCTCTTGATCAATGCAGGGTGCCACCATTACTGCAATATATAATCGCTTAATTCTGGGTTTCTGATAAAACTAGTACATAATATCTGTGCTTGTCTACCTCCTAAAAGTGTCCTTGAGGATCCAATCAGGAAATGTACATGAAGGAAAAGACTTTAAAAAACTACAGAGTGCCATACGAACACAAGATCTCAATAATGTATACAAATCTGTTGACTTCAAATTCTTAGCTATCTACATTAATCAATAAACATTTATTAATTGTTTATTATGTTCCAGACATTGAACAAAAAGGCTCCCTGCTTTTAAGGGGCTTATAGTCTAATGAGGGAGATAACATATACACAAATAGGTATGTAATAGATGTATACAGACTTAAGGAATTATCGATGAACCAGGTGCTATCTTACTACTACAAGATGTAAGGATCTCTCTTCCCCCCCTCCACCCCAACAAATGAAACCTAAAACATCTGTGTTTGATATAAAATGAGAGGGGTGAGGTTTTAGGAAACCAGGGCATATATCCTCCAGGAACTGTCTCTTGCAAGTGTCAATGGACTTCCATTCTGGGAGTCTCTTTCCTGGAGAGGAAGTGCATAAGCAGTTTCAGTTGAAAGCTGGAGAGCCTGGAAGCGGTGTGTTAGAGGTAGGGTCATGTCAGGCTTTCACACACTTCAAGATCTCCAGAAAAAACACTGACTGTCTGGACTTTCCTGCCTATTGTCCTGTCTTATCACTTGTCTTGGGGGTGGTGTGACATGTTGCTAAATAAGCGGTATTCCTGGTGATGAGCCTAGTAAAGTTAGACTGATTCTTTCTAAACCTGTTTAAATGAACAGCAAAATCTCTCAACCACTTCTTCCTACGTGGTCTGTTTCTTGTGGCAGAGAACGCAGGAAACTTGGGAATAGGAAAAATCAAGAGGCCTGGGGAGGAATCAGACTAAACACTGCCACATCTTAAATCAGGGCTGTCCAAATGTGGCGCACAGCCCGCAAGGGGCCCCCCTGCAGTGCAATTTATGCAGCCTGTCTACAAGCATAGAAATTTACATAAATGTTTTAGTAAATGAAGCTGAGCTACAGCAGAGATCTCACTAAAATGGCAAATCAAAATTTGTCCATTGTTTCAATAAAAACCTAAGGTTGGACAGCCCTGTCTTAAATAAATGACATAAAAAGTCACTTAAACACTCTGTGCCTCCATTTCCCTCATCTGTAAAATGAGGAGACAGACTTGATGGTCCACAAAGTCTCTTCCAGCTCTAAATCTTTGTTCCTATGGAGTTGCTTCAGAGGAGAAAGCATCAGCATCTGCGAAGACTGGGAAAAGCCTCCTACAAAAGGTGGGATTTGATATGGGTTTGTGAAGGAAACCAGAGATTCTAAGAGGCAGTAGTTGGAAGAAGAGCATTCAATGTATGAATCTCAGCTATTAAAAAAGCATATAGGTGGGAGATGGACCACTGTGTGTCAGAGATACAAGTTGCCTGCTACTAGTGAACTACTGAGCTCATGGAAGGGAGAACTGTGTAAGAAGACTAAAAAAACAGGGAGACAGGTTGTGAAGAACCTAAGTGCTAAGCAGAGGAGTTTATGCTTAACCCCAGAATGAAAGAAATAAAAATTTATATAGCCTACCATAATGCCAGGCATTGTGCTAAAAATACTTCCTAGAAGTAATAGAAAATTATTGGAGTTTAAAGCATAAGGAGTGAAACGATCAGACGTGTATATATTAGGAAAAACACTTTTGGCAGCTGCGTGGAGGATAGAGTGAAGAAAGACCCAAGACAGGGAGTCCAATTAAAAGGCTATTGGTGAGAGATTGATGGCAGCTATGTGAGTGGACAGAAGGGAAACCACGTGAGATATGGCATGGCAAAAGAAATCATAAGATTTGGCAACTGATTTGATATGTGGAGTAAGAATGAAGAATTGTGGATGGTACTGAGGTTGTGAATCTGTTTGCCTAGAAGGATGGTGGTGCCCTAAATAATAATAGGGAAGTTTGGAAGAAGGGTGGGTTTGAGGGGGAAAATAAATAATTTTATTTTGGATACAATGAGTCGTAACGTCTTTGGGGCATCCAGTTTGAATGTCCAACAGGCAGTTGGGACTGGAACTCCAGAGAAAGAAGAAGGATGGATATAGAGATCTGGGAATCAGTTATATAGAGATTAAAACTAAATCCATAAAAGATAATAAAGTTACTAAGTACAGAGAAAAAAGAGGAGGGGCCACTGACAGTCAGTGGGCATGGTTCAGTAAAGGAGACTAAGAAACAATGGTCAGATATAGGGAGGAAAGACAAGAAAGATCAGTCACAAAAACCCCAAGAATAGAGCATATCCAATTCTCTCAAGTGACCAACAGTGTCAAATGTTGCAAAGACATCAAAAGGGATGTGGAGTAGGAAAAAGTCATTAAATTTGGCAACTGATAGATTATTGGTAACTTTGGAGAATGCAATTTCAACTGAATGATAAGGTCAGAAGCCAAACTTCAAAAAAAAAATTAGAATCAAGTGAAAGAAGTGCAAGCATACTGTCAAAATGGCTTTTCCAAAGGGTTAAGCTGGCAAAGGGAGGAGACAGGATGACACCTAGTAAGGTTGTTCTGCTCAAGTGAGGGGTTTTTTGTTTTGTTCTGGTTTTTTTTTTTTTTTTAGGATGAAGAGACTTTGGCATGTTTGTAGGTAGCAGAGAAGGAATCAGTAGATAGGAGAGACTGAAGATTACAATGATGGGAGGAGGAAGAGATAATTTGCTGGAGAAGATGGCTGGGAATAGGATCAAGAGTATGTTCAGACAGAAGGATTATTTCTTCATGAGAAAGAAGTAAGGAAGGAGAGAGTAGAGGATGATGTCAGAAGGATGTGAGATAAGGAAAATAGAAGAAGCAGCTCTTGGTGAATGACCTCAGCTTGAGGTGAGGTTCTCATCTGAGAATATAGGAAGGAGAGGCATGGGAGGTTTGAAGATAGAAGAGAAAGTCTGGAACAGTTACTGGAGTGAATGGATAGTAAAGTGATTTATATGCAAGGAAGTAAATTTGATAATTACATAAATATTTTATGTAAAATGACCAATATTTATGATTATTAATAAAACATATATTAAATCTCCCTACTAAAGGTTCAGTGAACTAAAGACTAAATAGATATGCTAATGACAAAGTTAAATGACATAAAATTAAAAAGGAGACCTTTTTTTCTGAGGTGGGAAGGGAAGGCAAGGCAATCAGGGTTAAGTGACTTGCCCAAGGTCACAGAGCTACTAAGTGTCAAGTGTCTGAGGCCAGATTTGAACTCAGGTCCTCCTGACTCCAGGGCCAATGCTCTATTCACTGCGCCACCTAGCTACCCTGAGACTTTTCAAAAGAACAGTCATAATAACCATGAAAAACTTATTTAAAAATCAAATTCTAGAAAAAAATTAAGTTCAGAGAAATTTTTAAAAGTGAGCTATCCAAGGAGACAACCTAATTTTAGATATCAATAGACCAATTGCCTACTATTTTAAACACAAAGCAAGACCTGTAATGTGGAGGGGGAAGCTGCTGGATGACATCATGAATTTTTATGAGTCGTTCTTCATCTGTTGCTGCAGAAACTGCATCCTGTAACACAAAGAGAGAAAAATAAACTGATGAGTTTTACTGGAAAAGAATTATTAATTGAAGCTCTTCAGACCTAGTTCCATTTTCAAACTGGGTTTCTTCATCCTCATATACTGAACTGGAAACACAGAACATATTAACAAAGAAGATTTATACTGAAACTAATAAAAATACAATCATAAAAACTGGATGAAAAATTTTTGTGGGAGATTAAGTTAGAGATCCAAAGGCAGAGACTAAAGGAGTGAAAACCTGCTGAAACAGCAAGGACTATGACTGGCAATGACCGAGGAAAAAATAAAGAAAATTTTCAGCTAAGCCTCAAGTTTGGCTCTGAAACCATTACTTGCATTTGGCCAAACCAATTAGCTTGTCTTCTTTCTGTCTTTTAAACAACCCACAATAAAGTTCCCAGTTAAACAAAACTTGCTTCCAAATCAGCAAGTACTTACCGAGAATTTCTCATACAGTTGGTAAGTGAGCAGAGGGTTTGGGAGTTCTCGAAAATACAGCTTACAAAGGGAACCAACTGAATGTATATCTTGAACATAAGGCTCTTTTGTCAGGTCGGGAATATGTTCAGAGTCAAATTCATGTCTAAAGAAAATATGTGAAAAGAAAAAAATCAAATTCTGTTAGCAAAAGAAGATAGGATTAGAAGAAAGAAAAATCCTAAAACAAAGAGTCAAGAGAATAAGTGGCTGATTAGATTTAAATTTGTATATTCTGAAAGAGCACATTTTCTGGGAGCTACCCTCACTTCCCATGAGGGTTAATTGTATGACCACCATCAACATGGCCTAAGGTCACAGGTGCTAGGATATAGTGGCCATTCTCGAATCAAACTGACAATAAGATCCTTAAATCCTGAAGGCTGAACAGTCAAAGCTTTTCGGAAATGCTGAAAATTAGGCCTGAGGGCAGCTGGTCCAGATCAAAACTACTGTGTATAGAAATTCCTGGGATGCAAGCTGTGGAACTCAGTAAGTTTCTGCTGGTGAGAGAAGGAAGCCAGAAACCACATGAAGCGATTCCTTACAGAGGCCCTGCTTTTCACAGAGAGAAAATGTTCATGAAATACAAGTCGTTTTCAAAATGCCAAGTCAGGCCAAACTTAATCATCACTGGAATATGTACATCAAAATAGATGGTTCAAATTAACCAGCATTGATTCACAGACATGAGACCTAGGACTAAATCCTTTGGGGATTCGTTTGTGGATACGCTGATTCTTTGAGTCACTCAGCATCTAAAAACTTGTTTTGCAAAGAATATTAGATCTTTAACACAAGAGCCCAAGATGAGTCCTCTCAAATACGGTATAGCCACAAGCAAAGAGTTACTTTCAGTGACATATAAAGATGAGCTCTGTAAACAAATAAACTCACTGAAGGACAAAGGAAATCTCCATTTATAGAAATAGAAACAGAAAAATAATAATGAAATACACAGGCTCAAATCCAATCTCTTTGTTTCTGAGAATAAATGCCTGAAAGAGAAATTACTTTCAGCCTCCAGTATTTAGTTTATTCACTCTAAATAATTTATATGGCCCAATGCTCAATTCCTCAGTGCTAAAAATTTATCTGATTTTCACACTGTTTTCAACTCATCATTTATTTGATTTGTAGAAAGAAATATTTCAGATGTTAATATCCAGAGTAATGAAATGGAATGCTGGGTAAAACAGCATGATGTCTAACCTACTGTCTTCTTCATTTACTAACAGGAAGCCTAGAAAAGAAGTAATTTATTTTATATCCATATAGCTATTCCCCCCAAGGAATCATGCTTTGTGAAACCTCAGTGTTCTAAATATTATAAATTGGAGTTCTGTGAGAAAAATTCTGTACTAGCAACATTTCCTTATGCTTACATGGAGTTGCTTCTCATGATTGAAACAGCCAAATTAGGTCTACTTTTCTCTATTTTGTTCCAAAATTTGCCCATCCTTCCTCTTTGCCTTGGGGCTGTTCTTTACCCTTAGGTTCACTAGACTAGCATTTAAAAGTATCCTGGATATAATTCAAATCCTAAAATGTTCCAAGGTCAAAGTGAGTTTAGAAAACATGGTCTTGGAGGTATAGGTATAACCTATAGCATCACATTTAATCTCAGATGTAGGTTTATAAGCTACTTTTGGAGATGATCGTGATTTGATTTGGGGTTAGAATATAATCTAATGCAACAGACATCTGCTGAGCCACTAAAACATGTAAGACACTGGATGAGATCCTGAGGAAAAATTAACCAATCCATGCCTTCCAGCAATTTTATTTTCTTCTACAATTGTGGTTAACTTTTTTGCCTTTTAATGTCATGGAAGACATTTAGGGCAGCCTGGTGAAACAGAATAACATTTTTACATCATTAAAGAAGATGCTAAATTTCAATTAGAGGTTAGGGGAGATGAAGATGTAACTTTTTTCCCCATCCAAGTTTATAGACCTCCTGAAGTCCAGGACTACAGGTTAAAAACCCGTGTTCCTAGATGGATAAACCATGTAAACACACAAATAAGTACAAAGTAATTTGAGAAGATAGAAAAGCAAAGGCAATGAAGAAGTTTACAGAGGGCTTCTAGGAGGACAAAGCCCTAGAGCAGAACCTAGGTCCTAGGAGGAAGATAAGGATTCAAAGAATTCTAATTGAAAAACAAGTGCATTCCAGGCAAGGGGTACAGGTTAGGGGGAGGAATAGTTGTGTAAACAGGAGGCCAGAGAGGTGGCTGAGGGGAGTAATGAAAAACAAGGCTAGGAAGGTAGGTTGGGGCCACATCCTGCAATTCCTGAGAATGATGCTGAGTGAAGGAGTTGGTATTTTACCTTAGAAACAATAAGGAGCCACTGAAGGATTTTTAGCAGGAAAGGGGCATGGTCAGATCTGTGCCTTGGATGATTTTAGCAGCTGAGATGGGAGGAAAGGAAAGGAAAGGGGAGACTAGAAAAAGGAATATTAGAAAGAGGAAGAGACTAATTAGGATACTATTACAATAGTACAGGTTAGAGGTGATGAGAATCTAAACTAAAGCTTGATTATATAAGTAAAGAGATATTCTAGAGAAAGAATCAATCATATTTATCAACTGCCTAAATCAAGGGAGGGAGAACCTATGGTCTTGGGGCCACATATGGCTCTCCTAAAATGCAGCCCTTTGACTGAATCCAAATTTCACCGAACAAATCCCCTTGATAAAAGGATTTAGGCCCTAAATATAGGAAATGAGAGAAGAAGAGTCTAGAATGACTCTGAGGTTATGGATCTGGCAGACAGATCTAGCCTCCATGAAAAGGAAGTTTGAGGAAAAAAAGCATTTATGGAAAAGCAATTATATTTTGGATATGCTGAGGCTTAAAATGTCAATGGCACATCAAGTAGAGATGATGTTGGCCTGTTAAACTGTTAACTACTGTGATTTATTTTATAATATTGCTTTGCAGTTTCTAAGATCCTTTCTTACGATATTATAAGGATATGTTTGCTTCTAAGAATTGTTTGACTTCAAGTGTCATCTTCCCTTTGATGAATGCAAATTAATGGATAGGCTTGCTAGAAAAAAGATACAGGCATACACACAGTTGTATACGGCTCTATTGATAATTAAGGCTTTATCCATTCATTAGGATCCTTGTGTTTTAGTTTGTTCCTTTCTTCCCACTAGAGTTAGAGTTAGCATTCATATGTAAAATTCCATAGGAGAAAGTCCTAAGCACTTCCAAAAGGCTTTTGATCCTTACCCAGAGAGAACATAACAAAACAATTCCTGGGCACTCCTCCAGAGCACCTAGGAATCAAGGGGAAAGGTAAGGGAATATGTCCTTATTAAGCACTTTCCAAGTATCATCTCATCTGATGCTCACAACAGGCCTGGGAGGTAAGTGCTGTCATAACTATTCCTGTTTTACAGCTGAGGAAACAAAGGTAGAGAAGTTAAATGCCTTGTCCAGGGTGCCACAGTACATTCAATAGAATCATCTAATTGTTAATTATTTCTTCCTATACTTTGCCTTCACACCCACAGCCAGCTGAGGCCTCCCTCTCTTTTGCCAATAAAAACTTCATGGCCGGGGGGGGGGGGGGGGGGGGGGGGGGAGGGCGCGGAACCAAGATGGCAGCTGGAAAACAGGGACTCACTTAAGCTGTCCCCTAAATCCCTCCAAACACTTGTAAAAAATGGCTCTAAACAAATTCTGGAGTTACAGAACCCATGAAATAACAGAAGGAAACAAGTCTGCAGCCCAAGACAGCCTGGATGGTTGCTGGGAAGGGTCTATCACACTGTATCGGGAACGGAACGCAGCCCAGAGTGGGCCGTGCCATGACTGACAAGACCAGGAGTCAGGTAGAGTAGGCCTTAGGGCCCTGAATCACTGAGCTGTGGCAGTTACCAGACTTCTCAACCCACAAATGCCGAAGACAATGGAGTAGGCTAGCAGGAAAACTGCTGGATCTGGGTGAGAGAAGTAAGTGGAACAAGGGCAGTGGAGGTGGCCCAGCAGCAGCAGCAAGAAGCTTTGGCTGTGGCTGCTTTCAGAGCTCCAGCTGTGGCTACTTCCAGAGTCCCTGGCCCACCTGGTGGGAGGAATCAAGCAGCAGATCAGAGTGGTAGTGCAGGAATTGCTTTGCTGGCACAGAAGCAGTGTTCTCTTGCTTTGCCCTGCTTGGATCTGGGTCACGGTCCTGGTTGGCGGTTCTTGGGGAAGGAGGAGCGCTGGTTTGGCAGAGCTTGCGATGACTGTGGAGTAGAAGTAGCTCTACAAACAGCAGTGTAAGACCCCTCAGTCTCCCCCTGTATTCAGGGTCCAGGCCTAAGCTGAGGAGATCTGGTCCTCATGTTAGACATGCATTGCTTAATAAATAGAAATGCTTGGAAGAATGAACCTGTGCTTTCTTCAATCATTTCATCTTTCATCTGCCACATCTCTTCCACTAGACTGCAAGCTCCTTTACCGCAGGGACTATTTTTTGCCTTTCTCTATTCTCAGCATTTAGCATAGGTGCCTGGCACATAGTAAATGCTTAAGAAATACCATTTCCTTTGGGGAGGAGGGAGCCAATTGGGCTTAATTCACTTGTCCAGGGTCACACAGCTAGTGAGTGACTGAGGCCAGATTTAAAATCAGTTCTTCCTGACTTCCAGGGCTAGTTTTCTATCCACTGTGACACTTAGCTGCTCCAAAAAATGTTTCTTAACTGACTATATTGTGAAGATAGAAATGACAAGATCTGATAACACACTGGACATATGGGGTGAGTGCAAGTTAACTGTTGATGATAGTATCAAGGCTGTGATCCTAGGTAATGTAATTGAAGGGATGGTGATACTTCTGATGGCAATAAGAAAACTGGGAAGTGGGAAGAGTTGGGAGAGAGGGGAAGATAATGAATTATATTTTGGACAGTTTGAGTTGCATACAAGATATCTAGTTCGAGAAGTCAAAAAGGAAAGGGCTCACAATAGAACCTTGGGAGGTATGTGGTTAGCAGCCATGATGTGAATGAAGATCCCGCAAAGGAGACTGAAAAAGAGTGGTCAAGCAGGCAAAAGAATAACCAGGAGAGAACAGTGTCACAAAAACCTAAAGAGTATAGAGTGTCCAAGAGAATGTGGTGATCAACAGTGTCAAAGCTAAAATGAGGTCAAGAAGGATGAGGATTTAGAAAAGGTCATTAGATTCGGTAATTAAGAGATTACTGGTAACTTTGAGGAAAACAGATTCAGTTAAATGAGGACTGCAGAAGGTTTAGAAGTGACAAGAGTGAGGGTAGGAATACCTAGTATAGCCTAGTATATCAAGAAGTTCAGCTGCCTCTAGAATTAGGGTTTTTAACTTGGGTCTAATTTACTTGATTTTTTTGGCCACATTTTGATAATTGTCATAAAACTCTTTTGATAATTTTAACATGACTGACATTTCCCACGTATTTTATTTTAATGCATTAAAAAAATTCTTGTGAGATGGGGTTCATAGGCTTCATTACACTGCCAGAGGGGCGCATGTCCCCAAAAAGAATCTCTGCTTTAGAGGTAGATGCTAAAGAAAGATGAATTTGGAATTTTCAAAAAGCAATGAAGCAAGCAGCGTCTTTACTTTTGAAGTTGCAGATAAGCATATGCTAATCAGAAAATCTTACACAGACTACAATATAAACATCAACTTTTCCTCTCTTTCATAATACATTCCCTTTTGCCCACTCAAGTTCGCCAACACATGAAAAACAATTTGGAAATCAATTAGTTCTCAACAAATTTTCTAGCAGTGAAAAAGGAAAAAGAGGAGGAACTTTACCGTAATCTCTGGATATTGGAGGCAACTCCAGAAAGACGATATATTCCATCCACAATACCATATCTCTCAATGAATGCAGTACAGCTCTGAAGAACCTGGGGCACTAAAGAAATTATTTTTTAAAAAAATTAAAGTAATAGCGAATGGTAATGTGAACTCAAAGTGCCATGGATAATGAGTTTATCAGCTCTCATATGCAAATCATAGTCTGTACCAGCAGAGAAGAAATATTTGGATTATGCAGTAATGGTGGTGCACTTCAGCTGGTGGTTATGCTCACTGCTGTTAAGCAAAATGAACAACAAATCCCAGGATAATAAAGAAAGGTTGTATTTCATAACATTTATGGTTAGGGAGTGGGTTCCTACATTATTAAGACAGTCAGTATTGTTTGTTCAGTCAGACTCTGGGGCCTCCTCCAAGTTTCTCTGCAGTAGGTTCATTTATATTATGTTATAGCAATAAGGAGAACTGTTGCAAAGAGGGAGCCTTTTGATTGCTAAGTACTTCAGGCAAAAAAGAAATACAACTGTTACACTAAACTCTACACAGGGCAAAACAAAAGTATTCAGTTGAATGCTTATCAGAAAGAAATAGAAAATAAAACACTAGCATATGGTATAATTAACAATTGTAACAAAAGTTTTGAAACCTTTAGCCATTCATACTAATTTTAGTTTTATTCAAAATGTGCGTTAATATATTAAAGTATAAGATTAATAATAGAACCTTTGCTAAAAGTTAAAACTTAAAGCAGTTTATAAAAAAGATGCAGTTCTTTACTTTTACACTGAGTACTAGTTTTTGTGGTGTTTCTCAGATAAAGTGATAACGTCTTGTCAGGCCTATGAAGTCCTAGATCTTCCACAGATTGTGAAGCAACAAAAAAAACAGTATCTTAAATTTATATGGTACTTCACAGTTAATTAAAGACTTTACTCATAACAATTTTACGAGGTGGATATTCCAAGTGCTTTTACCTTCATTTCAGATATAAGGAAACTGAACTTCAAAGAAAGTTAAATGACTTGCTGTGGTCACACAGCTGGTAACTAGTAAGACCAGAATTTGTCCTTGAGTGTTCTCACCAAGACCCAAGTTCTTTCCACTAATATACGCTGAACAGCTCCTTGATTATAAGCATAACTGAATCTGTTATTCCAGTTAGACATAAATATCTAACTTCTCTGGACTAGAAGCATTTGAGGTAAATGTCTCTGATTCATATTTAAATTTAAAGAACAAAAATTAAAGTATAAAACTGGAGCTAAAATCATGGCCATAGTTACCTCTTGTTGAATTCTGCAGCTCTGCAAATGTACTGGCTGGATCCACTCTTGCTGAGTATATAAATTACTTCAAAGAAGTACTACCAAAGAAACCTATTCTTGCTACCCTTTGCAGGAGGATTAAGAGTTCTGGAATATTTTAGTCTCAATTAATGTCATGCTTGTAAAGTCTTGCTTCTCTTCAAGAAGTAAGCTATGAAAAAATCTTGAGGCAAATATGGGGATTGGGTACTTCCCTGAGGACAGCCTATTGGGCCAATAACAGTTGTTAGATAAGTAACACGTGATTATTTTGTATTGTAATGTTCTCAGTGAATCTACCTTATCTACCTAGAGAGAGAAATTTCTTAGGGCCAAGTCACTGTACATACTTTATACACCTCACTGTATACAATGCTGTAAAGAGCACATAAAAGGCCCTTAAAAAATACTTGCTTAATTGAACTAAATCAGTGTCAATTCCCTCTCTTTCTTGTTTATATATTGCTTCCAATCGGTATATATATAGGTCATTTAGTCAAATTAGGAGCCTATGAGCTCAGCATTTACCTTCAAAACCAGAATTCAGAAGATGTTCCCCCAGGTCACATCCAAACACTCTTTCTTTCAAAATTCCCCGCTGTTTCAGTTTCTGTTTTGTTGGACGAGACTTCATGAATGTTCTTAAGAAGGTGATAAGCTTGCCGTGCTTTTTGGATACTGCAAAAGCAACAATAACAATAAATTTTTCATTGTGATATAAGAGGATGCACTTTATGGAGGCCAACCACCAAATTCTATGAATCCACACAGATGCTTTTGTTTTTCTGTAAAGAATCTGCAGTAGACTTTAAGGGTAAAAATTGACTTTAGGAATGACAAAATAATGTTATCATTTATAATTGATTGGAACTTGTTTTTAATTAAACAATAAATATGCTATAGTATACTGTATCATTCCTCATTGTCATTCCTATTGGTAGAGTTTAAAAAATTTATGTATACTTATATAACCTCAGCATGGTAATTATCTTTTCCCAAACCCGTTCTTCCTTCTAATTCCTTATTTGTTCTACGAGAATCATGAAATTAACTAGTAATTCATGTTCAAAACTTAAGTGCTATCTTTTACTTTTCCTTTCCTTCTCCTTGACCTTCCACATAAGCTCAGCTGAAAAGTCCAGTTAATTCTACTCAGCCAAATCTTATTCTCATCACCTGCCTGGTTAGCTGCAATATCAATTAGAACTGGATTACAGACCTGGAGATGTTTAATTTGGAAAAGAGTAGACTTGCATAAGGACGGAATTATGGGCAGGCCATAAGAGTTGTTCTCATGTACTAATATCGCCATGTGGAGGGGAACTGGACTAACTATGCTTGAACTTATTGAGTTCCTGAGGAGAAATGGATAGAAGTCTGAGGGAAGACTTAGGTTTGGTGTAAGGCAGAATGCCAAACAAGTGAAACATCACCAAAGAACACGGGATACTGCTTCCGGGGGTGGAGTCAAGATAGCAGCTGAAAAGCAGGGACTTGCGTGAGCTCCCTACCAGGTCCCTCCAAAAACCTATAAAAATGGCTCTGAACAAATTCTAGCACTGCAGAACCCACAAAATAGCAGAGGGAAGCAGGGATCCAGCCCAGGACAGCCTGGATGGTCACTGGATGAGGTCTATCGCGCACAGAGTGGAGGGGAGCGGAGCCCAGCGCCAGCGGCAGCAGGACCAACCAGACCAGGAGCCGGGCGGAACAGGCCCTAGCGCCCTGAAACAGTGAGTTGTGGCAGTTACCAGACTTCTCAACCCACAAACACCAAAGACAACAGAGAAGGTTAGTGGGAAAAGCTGTGGGGGACAGAGTTCCATCGGCCACCGCCCCAGGGGCAGCGGGGGAGGTGCAGCTACAGAACTACAGCTGCAGTTACTTCCAGCCCCAGGCCCACCTGGTGGGAGGAATTAAGTGACAGATCAGAGCAGGAGTGAAGAGCCTGCTAAAGATTTGAGTCAGGTCCGGGTTGGTGGTTCTTGAGGAAGGAAGGGGGCTGGGGTGGAAGAGATGGCTATATAGAAATAGCTCTGAAATCAATGGCGCATCCCCTCAAGCTTGAAACAAAGTACTCTTTGCTCTACAAGCAGTCATGCCCCCACGAAAAACTCAAGGGTCAAGTAAGTTGGCTGGGAACATGGCCAGGCAGCGAAAACACACTCAGTCTCAGACTTTGGAATCTTTCTTTGGTGACAAAGAAGACCAAAACATACAGCCAGAAGAAGTCAACAAAGTCAAAGAGCCTACAACAAAAGCCTCCAAGGAAAACATGAACTGGTCCCAGGACATGGAAGAGCTCAAAAAGGAGTTGGAAAAGCAAGTTAAAGAAGTAGAGGAAAAACTGGGAAGAGAAATGAGATGATGCTAGAAAACCATGAAAAACAAGTCAATGACTTGCTAAAGGAGACCCAAAAAAATACTGAAAAAAATATTGAAGAAAACAACACTTTAAAAAATAGACTAACTCAAATGGCAAAAGAGCTCCAAAAAGCCAATGAGGAGAAGAATGCCTTGAAAGGCAGAATTAGCCAAATGGAAAAGGAGGTCCAAAAGACTACTGAAGAAAATACTACCTTAAAAATGAGATTGGAGCAAGTGGAAGCTAGTGACTTGATGAGAAATCAAGATATTATAAAACAGAACCAAAGGAATGAAAAAATGGAAGACAATGTCAAATATCTCATTGGAAAAACCACTGACCTAGAAAATAGATCCAGGAGAGATAATTTAAAAATTACTGGACTACCTGAAAGCCATGATCAAAAAAAGAGCCTAGATATCATCTTTCAAGAAATTATCAAGGAGAACTGCCCTGATATTCTAGAGCCAGAGGGTAAAATAGAAATTGAAAGAATCCACAGACTGCCTCCTCAAATAGATCCCCAAAAGAAAACTCCTAGGAACATTGTCGCCAAATTCCAGAGCTCCCAGGTCAAGGAGAAAATACTGCAAGCAGCCAGAAAGAAACAATTTGAATATTGTGGAAAAACAATCAGGATAATACAAGATCTGGCACCTTCCACATTAAGGGACGGAATACGATATTCCGGAGGTCAATGGAGCTAGGATTAAAACCAAGAATCACCTACCCAGAAAAACTGAGTATCATGCTCCAAGGCAAAATATGGACTTTCAATAAAATAGAGAACTTTCAAGCTTTATCAGTGAAAAGACCAGAGCTGAATAGAAAATCTGACTTTCAAACACAACAATCAAGAGAGGCATGAAAAGGTAAACAAGAAAGAGAAATCATAAGGCACATACTAAAGTTGAACTGTTTTGTTTACATTCCTACATAGAAAGATGATATGTATGATTCATGAGACCTCAATATCATAGTAGCTGAAAGGAATATGCATATATATATATATATATATATATATATATATACACACACATGTGTGTTTCTATGTATGTATATATGTAGGTGTGTGTATATATATATACACACACACATATGTATACACACACACACACACACACACAAAGGGCACAGGGTGAGTTGAATATGAAGGGATGATATCTAAAAAAATAAAATCAAATTAAGGGATAAGAAAGGAATATATTGAGAGAGGGAGAAAGGGAGAAATAGAATGGGAGATAAATTATCTCGCATAAAAGTGTCAAGAAAAAGTGGCTCTGTAGGAAGGGAAGAGGGGGCAGGTGAGGGGGAACGAGTAAATCTTGCTCTCACTGGATTTGACCTGAGGAGGGAATACCATACACACTCAATTGGGTATCTTACCCCACAGGAAAGAAGGAGGAAGAAGATAAAAAAGGGGGGATGATAGTAGGGAGGGCAGACAGGGGGAGGAGGTAATAAAAAACAAACACTTTCAAAAAGGGACAGGGTCAAGGGAGAAAATTCAATAAAGGGGGATAGGTTAGGAAGGAGCAAAACATAGTTAATCTTTCACAACATGAGTATTGTGGAAAGGTTTTACATAATGATACGCATGTGGCCTATGTTGAATTGCTTGTCTTCTTAGGGAGGGTGGGTGGATAGGGAAGAGGGGAGAGAATTTGGAACTCAAAGTTTTTAAAAACAGACGTTCAAAAACAACTACAACAAAAAAAGTTTTTGCATGCAACTAGGAAATAAGATACACAGGCAATGGGGCATAGAAATTTATCTTGCCCTACAAGAGAAGAAGGGAAAGAGGGATGGGAGGGGAGTGGGGTAACAGATGGGAGGGCTGACTGGGGAACAGGGCAACCAGAATATATGCCATCTTGGAGTGGGGGGAGGGTAGAAATGGGGAAAAAATTTGTAATTCAAACTTTTGTGAAAATCAATGCTGAAAACTAAATATATTAAATACACTGAACCAATAAAAAAGGAACATGGGATACCTTGAGAAGTATGGGGTACCTTCTTTCTGGAGCCCTTCAAGCCTCTGGATGACATTAGTAATGTAGAAGGTATTCATTCATTCAAAGAGCATTTATTAAATGCAGAAATGACTAGAAGCACAGAGATCACTTAGAAAGGTATTATAATTGTCTAGGTGAAACCTGTTAAGGACATGAATTAGACAAATGGCCATGAATGGAAAGAAGATGGATGTAAGAGATATGAAAATAACATCAACAAGACGTGGCAACTGAATGGATATGAGAGAAGAACCAAGAATTACTTAAAGGTTATGAAATCCTGGGGACTAGAAGGGTGGTGGTGCCCTGAACAGAATCAGAGAAGTAGGAAAAGGGAAAGTTTCAGGGAAAAAATTGTTTTGGGACGTGTTGAATTTAAGATGTCTATGGAGCAACACGTTGGAAATATCTAATAGGCAATTAGTGAAGCAGGACTGGAGCATAGGAAAGTAGTATATAAAGAAGAGGGAGTTTTAGGGCCAGACTTAAAGCTGCAAGTGACCTTAGAGGTCATCTAGTTGAACTGCATATTTTACAATTGAGGAAACCAAAGTCCAGGGAGAGAAAATGATTTGTTCAGAGTCATACAGGTATTAAGCACGAGTGCTGAGATTTGAACCCAGGTTCTCTGTCCAGAAATCCAGTATTCTTTCTATTTATTACTTCAACATAGAAATGCTAGTTGACTTGGAAAGCTGATGATCATTGCTAGTGAGGCTTGGATTGGATGAGATGGCCTTTGAGGTTTCTTCTAATCATTAGATTCTGTAGGTTCTTCTGTTTCACAGTATGCCCCAAATGCCTTCCTTTTGAGATTACATCCAATTTACCCTCTATGTGTATACAGTTATTTCCATGTTTTCTCCCCTTATAGCATAGGATCTACAATTAACACATCACATTGGTATCATGTTAATACTCCTTAGGAATTTGATCATGGCAGAAGTATAGAAGAATAGAAAAAGCACTGGCTCTGGAGTCAGAGAGCTTGAGTTCCAATTCCACTGTGGATAGCTTTTACCTTGCATGATCTTGGGTAAGGTACGTGGACAGCACTGGACCTTAGTTTTTTCATCTAGGAGTTGGAATAGATGGTCCCTGAGGTCTCTTCTAGCTCTGGTTCTATATTTTATCAATTCTGTTTACTACTTCCTATTGCTGCTGTTTGAAATCTTATCCATCTCTCTTACACCTAGTTCAAATGCCACCTCCTGATTACCTCAATCAGAAATTGAGTTTTCCTCCTTGGAACTCACATAACAATTTTGGGTTCATAATGATCTCTTGTATTATTGTTACTTGTATACATATTTGTATTAGCTATCTTTGTAGCTATGTTAGTGCCTAGGGACTTTGCACAGAGAAGAGGAATAATGAATGTTTATTGACTTGGACTACAATATCCTGTAACCACTCAATCAAGTTAGGAAAGTAAATATTAAATCTTTTAAAGAACACTCATAGCTCCTAATATCAAAACAAGTACTTATTAAATGACTACCTACTGTGTGTCAGGTACTGTGATAAGTTAAATCATTTCAGCTGTGCTCAACTCTTCCTGTCTCCATTTTTGGGGTTTTCTTGGCAGAGATACTGGAGAGGTTTCCCTCCTTGCTCATTTTACAGATGAGGAAACAGAGGCAAAGAGGGTTAAGTGACTTGCCTATGGTCATACATCCAGTAAGTGTATGAGGACAGATCTGAACTCATGTCTTCATGATTCCAGGGTTGGCACTCTATCCACTGCACCACCCAGATGCCCACTGTAATAAATATTCAGGGTACAAGATGAAAAAATGTTATAGGACTTCATCTACGATAGCTTACATTCTGTTAGGGGAGACAAAATGTACATATATGTGTGTGTGTACACACACACACACACACACACACACACATACACACACACACACACAAAACAAATACAAAGTAACAGAGAATGGGCACTAGTATTGGAGTGAATAATGAAAGGCTCCATGTAGAAAGTGGTTCCACTGAAGTCAACAAGCATGTATTAAATTCTTATTGTATGTATGCTAGGCATGGTGCTAAACACTGAAGATAAAAATAAAGGCAAAAACAGTGTTTGCTCTCAAGTAGCTTATATTCTAGGGGGAGACAACACATAAACAACTTACAAATATATGTATAATATATATGCATATGTGTATACATAGACATATGATGCACACAAAGTAAATTGGAGTTATTCTCCGAAGAAAGCCCCTACAATTTTTTTTTTCATTTTTAGCACTGGAAGATTTAATACGACTATTGAATAAGTTCTATTGTCATTAATATACTATATAAATTAATACACTTTACAAATTCTAGACTTTTATCTTTGCACCCTCAGCGCATAGCACAGTGCCTGCTATATAGGAAATAATAAATGCTTGTCAATGAATTCATCAAGTAAGTTGGGGCAGTATCCTATAATCATTGAAAGCTTATCACTACTGATGGTGTAGTAGTAAGGGGAAAGTAAGACAGAGACAATGATTTTAAATGGATTTAATTTTCATTATCTTATATGTAAAGGTATTCTTGTGTTCTTTGTCAATCTGTGCATTGTAACTAGCTAATACATCAAAAACTAAATATTGTTTCACTATAAATACTAGAGACTAATATTTATACTAGGACAAGTTAAGTACTAGAGCAAATCATATAAACTAATTCCAAATTCTGTAGTCTAACTTTCATATTAGAATATTATATTATAAAGTAATCTAAAAAGTCTCCCACACCCTTATCTGAACAGGGTGGGACTGACATGAAACTTGGCTCTTTCAAACCTAAACCAAAGCATACAAAACCAGTTTTTCCAGAAGTTAAACACTTTAAAATGTAGCACATAACAGTATCTTTATGGTAAATCTTTATAACACCAATAACTAGTTTATAACAATGAACTAAAAATATAAACCCAATAAAAATGTACTGGACTTTGAAACGGATAGGTGGAGTACAGACAATGAAGGCAGGTTCTCCAGAATTATTGCTAGAGAGTCTCTTAGAATTACTGCTGAATACTGGATGAAGTTTGTTTCATTTAAGAAATTCAATAAGACACTTATTATCTTGAGCATCTTTTCTTCTTTCAATCTATGTTTTTCCCCCAAATATTGAGAGCATGACAGTTTCTCCCTCAATCCCTTGACCACTATCCTCCCCCCCACAAAAAAGACCCAAAATACTTTTTACTTCTAGGTCAAAATAATTTTTAAATCTAGTATTTACTCTAAGAAGTCACTATGAGAGAAGCACATATAGATAGATGGCCAGGTTAGGACTATGTCACATTGCTTTCATGCCCACGGAATCTGGCTTCTGCATCTTGTACATAGTTTTCCTTTGTTGTTGATCTCCAATTTACCCTGTGTATATCTTATACGTACACAGCTATTTGCTTGTTGTCTCTCCCATTAGAATGTGTGCTCCATGGGGACATGAACTATTTTTGCCTTTGTATCATTAGTGTTTAACACAGTGTTTGGCAGAGAGTAGGGACTTAGTAAATGCTTGCTGACTAACCAGCATATTTGTACATGTTGCCTGTCTTATTAGTATGTAAGCTTCTCAGAGACTGGGTTTGCTTTTTTGTTCCTAGTACTTATCAGACTCTATTCACTAGTAAGCACTTAATAAATGCTTGTTGACTGATATACCAATATTAATGAGTGTCTACTCTGTTTACCAGGATTCTGAGATATCCAGATATTTTTTACATTAGAACAAATGTGAATATCCATGTTGGCACTGAAAACTGTCATAGCTTCTGAAAATCTTCCCAGCTGGGCATAAGGTGAGACCAGGCAGGTCTGGAACGCCATAAATTTCTCGCAATGCATTAGTGTGCATGCAGGTACCCAAGCACACACCTTTAGGTTCTTTGATTACAAGGTTTTTTTTTTTTAATGTTCTAAGAATGAACTAGACTGGAACTAAATGAAAAGTATAATGTCTGTAAAGGCATTAAAAGTCTATCCAAATAAATTCAATCAAGGTTGTCTTAAGGGACAGCACAAATCTATGTAAATGTAGTGTTTTATTTTGTTGCTATGACCAGTTAATTCTCATGTTTTGCATATAATATTCTATTTGAAATTCCTTTCAGGGCCACTTATTTCATGTTTTCACAAGTTCATAAAAGCTGTTCACAAAAACAGAATAAAATGCATCATTTTATTTCTTAAAGATTTTCTGGGATTTGGGAAGTTATTATTTTTTTCTTAAAATAATAAAAAAATCTTTAGTACACTAAGAAAACCAGTTCTTATCCATAAATGACAATCAACTAAATATTTTAAGTTATAAAATTTATACCAGAGCTTCACACGGAATTTCTTAAACCAACTTCAAGCTTGCCTTCTTTCCTGCCCCATGAAATACAAACTTGTAGAATACTATCTTGTTCAGAAAAACATGAGAAAATGTGTACTAAATGATACAAAGTGAAGGGAAATGTGCAGATGTATTTTGTTAGATGACTATGTTCATTTGTCAAAAGGGAAGGTTTTGTGTGTGTGTGCGTGTGCGTGCGTGTGTGTGTGTGTGTGTGTGTGTGTGTTTGTTTTAAAGGGGATGAGTAATAGTGATGAAAAAAGGGGGTCAATGAAGCATTAAAACCACACAGAAAGAACAAAAGGAGTTCTAGGAGACACAAGTGTAACTAACATGTATCATTTGTGTTTTTTAAAAAGCTATACATTAGAGAGATTCACCGCTTCATATACATCCTCTTTCTATTTTTTGCTGATGGAAATGTTCATGGTAATTACAAGTAAAGAATAACAAAAAATATTAAAAACAAAACAAAATGCTATCTATCAGGCCAAGAATTAACCACCCTAATCTGAAAAAAACGTCAGGGTAACAGAATTTCCTTTAAAACAATAAATATAGGGGGCAAGTAGGTGGTGCAGTGAGTAGAGCACTGGCCCTGGAGTCAGGAGGACTTGAGTTCAAATCTGGTCTCAGACACTTGACACATGTACTAGCTGTGTGACCTTGGGCAAGTCACTTAACCCCTGCCCTGCCCCCCCCAAAAACCCAATGAATACAGTTAAGCAAAGCAAATTAACACATTGGCCATATATGAAAATGCACATCTTATTCTGCACCTCTGTTCCATAATACTGTAGTTATACAACGTAGTTATTCCTGATGCCGTTTGTTTCCACTTTGCTTCCCATGCTTCTCGAACTCTTAACATTCAGTGTTTCTTGGGATATATAATGTGTGTGTATCTATCTATTTCTACATCTATATCTGTATCTAACTATGAGATGATCCCTCCCTCAACTCCCATTAAATTTAAGTTTCTCAAAAGTAGGATCTCTCTGATTTCACCTTTGTATACCATCCTTGGTATCTGACATATAGCAGGTGCTTTTATAAAGGCTTGAATCTTAGACACTGAAGAATGTTATTCTTCAGCTATTCTCTATCCCAGATCCACTTTTCAGGAAATCCCTTTTCCCAGGTACCTAAGGGGGACTTGGATACACGATGCAGAGTGAAGGGCAACATGCTGATTCATTTTTTTGGTCAACTGACTATGCTTATTTATCAAAAGGGAAAGTTTATTTTGTGTGTTTTTTTTAAAACAGCAAAAATACAGGAGTATTAATGATTTAAAAAAATAAAAGTGTCAACAATTGGAAGCATCTTGGGCAATTTTAAGCGCAAACACGAGAGTTACGAAAACTAGGGAGCTACAGGTTTGGTCCACGACTGCCTGGAATCCCCTAACTGACTTAACTGGAGCCTTGAAATTTTTAGCATTTTAGGATGCGCATGACAGAGATCTCATTCCTTTTTCACATTCCTAGTGATGCTTTTACTTTCAATTAACAGAAGATCAAGGGTACTCCCTGCCAGTTCTGACTGGGGAATCTAGGATTCAAACTTGGCTACAGCATTTACTATTCAATACAAACCTGGCAATATTTATACCTAGGACAAATAGCATAAAATCTATATTTAATGCCTGGACACCAAAGCACCACAGAAAAGTGTGTAAGATAGTTCACTAAGATCTATAAAACATTCACCCTTAGAATTCAATTTTTTTAATATTCAACAAACATCTATGTATCTATTATGTTCAAGGCACCAAACAAAGCTCTGTGGGTGTTGTAAAGTCAGGCAATCAATTCAGGGTTAAAACCTAACAGGGAGCTGATACTCAGGAAAACTAAGGAGATAGTAATAGAGTATCTATTTGCCCTTCATGAAATAAAATAAGCAAACCACTTAATTTCTCCATGCTACAGGCAACTATTTATAAGTTACAGAAAAGTTGCAGACATGGATCAAGTGGAAGGAGTTCTCATAGTGAGAATTCCCTCCATGAACGGAAACCACAGGTTCTAACTAAAAACAAAATAAATATCTCTCTCTGCAAGGAGTTTATAATCTACCAGGGAACGTCCACAAGTTCTAGTCTTCTCTCCTTTAGACCAAATAGTACAACGTTACAGTTGTGTACAAACTTTGGAGAACTAAAACAGTGACACAAGATACAACACAAGAAGCAGACTGACCCAAGTTTCCTGACTTAAGACACTAGGATTTGAAAAATAAGCTTGAATATGTATTGCTGCATTATTTAAAATTCATAAATAAAAAAGAATAACCTCTTTAGTAATAAAAAAAGGAGTGAGTGCTGAACATATTTAAGACAAAATCAGATTTCAATTAAAATCAGAAAAAATTAGGGCAGAAAATGATCTAAAAGGAATAACAAATCAGAAGAAAGAGGAAGGTGAGATATTAGGGACAAACCAAAAGACTGTTATATTCATGCTGTGGCATGATATATTTTTCTAAGCATAATATGGCTAATATTAGATGTTAGGGAAGGGAAAAAGCAAAGATAAATAGATCTACATAAAAAGTGGGACACAAGCATAAAAATTGGACACAATCATTACTGTCATGGTTTTAGCTTTGAGCTTTGAATGTGAACTTTGTGCTTTCAAATGGAAAGACTAAGAATTCAAAGCAAAGGGGCCTTATGGGGGCAGCTAGGTGGCACAGTGAGTAGAGCACTGGCCCTGGAGTCAGGAGGATCTGAGTTCAAATCTGGTCTCAGACATTTGACAAACTTACTAGCTGTATGACCTTGGGCAACTCACTTACCCCCAATTGTCCTGCCTTTCCCCCTCCAAAACAAGCAAAGGCACTTCATGTTTTCTTTGCAATGCAGCCATTTATTTGTTTAAATGTCCATTATCAATGTATTTTTGTTGCATGGCACTCCCACTTTCACATTTCATCTGTTGTTGTCTAAAGGAATCTTTGATGAGCCACATACAAAGGAATTTACACCATGTGAAATTGTTAATTTCAGATCTATCCACTTTTTTTCCTACAGTGTGGGAAAAATGTTGCAATATGGGAAAAAATAAACTGGATGGGAGGGTAGATATGAATAATGCAAAAAATTCTAAACACAAACATTACTTCTTCCTATTTCCTCAAGCATTTGATATAGTAGAAATAACACCAGATAGGGTCAGTCAGTATTACTGGGGTTCTAGTCTCAGTTCTCTTATTAGAATATGTCTTTAGAAGAAACACTTCATCTTCCCAAACCTCAGACTACTTATTTATAATATGCATGCATTTGATTACACCGTGTCTAAGAGTCAAAAATTATAGATTCTGAAAGGACTTCAGAGGTCATGTAGTCCAATCCATACCTGATCCATAATCACCTTTATAACATTCTTAATAAGTGACCACTTGTCTTTGGATTCTTCTTGAAGACTAGGGGCAAAGGTTCACTGCATCCCAAGGCAATCCATTTCACTTTTAGACAACTCCGATAATTAGAAAATTTTCTTTTTATCATGCCAAAAATCTGCCACTTGACAACTCCCACTGATTGCTCCTAGTTCTGCCCTTTAGGGACAAGCAAAAATACCTCCACCGAGCCACATGTCAGTCTTCCAAATACAAAGACAGATATTATGCCTCCCTCTACTCTTAGGCACCCAGAAGTGAATAGAATAGTACAGATATGGACCTTTCATTTCTGAAATAATAGGATTCTATAATTACTGTTTGTTGTTGTTCAGTTGTGTCTCACTCATGACCTCATTTGGGGTCTTCTTGGCAAAGATACTAGAATGATTTGCCATTTCATTCTCCAGCTCATTTTACAAATGAGGAAACTGAGGCAACAAGGTTAAGTGATTTGCCCAAGGTCATAGAGCTAATTAAGTGTCTGAGGCCATATTTGAACTCAGGAAAACATGACTCTTTCTGACTCCAGGCCTGGGACTCTATCCACTGTGCCACCTAGCTGCCCCTATAATTATTGAGTTAAAGGCAAATAGTTTTAGAAACAAACCAGACAATAATATACATATGACAGTGCAAAGGAGAATGGAAAAATTAAGGATGGAAAACTCCATTTCTTCCCAAAGGTTTTTGGGGACTGGGGAGATAGAGAAGGACTTTCACATTTTTGGGGAAAGAACTATATTAAGAAAAGAACTACTGGAGAAACAAAATTTTAATCATTCATAAGGCATTGGGCTTCTATCCTAGAACTAGTTTAGCTATAGTATCAGAGCTATTGGGTGAGGCTAAGTAGCTGAAAAAACAGTGCTTGTTTAGGGTAACAGAGAAGGAAGTAGATATAAAGTCATTCCACTAATCCAATATCATTATTTATGCCACTCATTTAACCATTAATCAGAGGAGTAGGTTTGTAGCCAAAGAACCTGGGTTAAAGTCGATAGTTATGTTCAGAGTTATCAGATTATATCCCCCTGCCTATTTTTTTTTCACAGAAAATCAAACTTCCTTACAACTGTGTTAACAGTTTTGAGAATCATGTTGAATGAATGATAAACATTCTGACAGAAACCCAACTAGCCTTCAATATGAAAATAAGTGATGAGAACAGTAAAGACATAGGGTAAGAGGAAGAAATACCGCTCTCCTCTCCCCAACAAATACTTCATGAAAAAACAAAAAGGGCACTAGACTGGGTTGGGATCAGGAAATAGGGAAAAAAACCACTCATTTTCCCATCACATGTCAGCTTCAGAAGATAGCCAGAAGTCTAATGGTACTGGGAACTGGGTGTAGCTAGAAAGGTATCATGCAGAACCGCTGAGCCTGGGAACTAAACTTGGATCCAGTTTGTTAGTAGAGCAAGAAAAGGTTGCAGAACCAGGAGGAACAGGATCCAACTGCCACTTGTTTCAACAATTTGCTAGCAGCTACTGTGGCTGTGTAAGTCCAACAACAACCAGCACACAGAATTCTGGCTGCTAACCACAGGTTCTTTTGATCTGCTTTACTAAGGAAAGCAATGTTAAGGGGTTAACAATCTTACTTTAATCCAACATACAAATATCATTCACTCAGCTCAGGGGGAAAAGCCAGCACCCTGAGCTTCAGAGCAAATACAAACATATTATGAACGTCAACAGACAGATCTTGTCTGATTCAAATCTTGATTCATAGTTACCAGAGTTTAACAAAGTCAAAGTCCAAACATCTGGGTTTACAAGCTGGAGGGCTCTTAACTACAGCTGCCCAGAGTCTCCACATCAGCACTCTGCCAAGAGTAAGAGCCCTAAGCAAATAGCTCTGGGGTTTTAGGCCTACTTGGGAGCGAAGATATAATCAGACCTCCCTTCATTGGCCCCGCCTGGAGCCCCACTTTAGTTACCAATGCACACTTCTGTTGCTCTGATCCCAGAGCTGGGTAAAACATCCAATGCAGACTAAGGAAGGAACCTGTGTGTAGGAGCCGCTAACCATGGAGGTTTATACTAAGGCAAGGAGTAGTTGTGATCCTGAGATTGTATAGCAGATAAGGAATAGGAATTTTATGGGTTTGACTCTGGAGAAGAATATTTGATTAAGCCTGCAGCCCAGTTTGAGATCTGCATCGGAATAATCAGGGAAAGGAGCTAAGACTATGGGGGAGCCTACCCTTCTGCTACTCTTAACTTTCAGAGCCTCCTAGCTAAATGAAAGTAGCTGGGGCAGCAACAGTATACTAGAGCTTCAACAAGGAGCAGATCTTCAGTTCTATTTCCAGACACAAAGCATGGAACCAGAAGGCAGTGATCCAACTTTGCCTGTAATCCAACACTAAGTACAATGACAATATGCTGGTTTCCAAACTCAATCGCTTGTCAGATTCTTGAATGACACAGAACTACTATGGAAATAAAACAGCACTATGACCCCTAGAAAATATAAATCATGAGCCAATAAAATTGACAGTCTCTCTAGGAGCATCAAGAGCCTAGCACTAAAAAGTCCAAATTTGGGAAGGAAGACTAGAAGAACGAGTAAATTCTAGCATCTAAATATTTAAGGGAGGCAAAGAGTGGCACATGCTTATAACTCTTACTACTGGGGAATGCTCAGGTGGATTACTAAAGTTTAGGAGTTCTGAGGTACAGTAGTGCTAAAGCTGATTGTGTGTGTGTGTGTGTGTGTGTGTGTGTGTGTATGTATGTATGTATACACACACACACACACACACACACACACACACAAAGTCTGGCACCAATATGGTGAGCTTCTGTAAATGGAGGGCCATCAGGCTGCCTAAGGAAGAGTCAATGAATTCAGGTCATAAAAATGGAGCAAGATAAAGCACCTGTGTGAATCCACATTATGACCAGGCACATAAATTGCCGCTGTACTTCCAGCATGGTGATATTGGATGGTTCAGTGGCCAATTAAAAACAAAAACAAACACCAAAAGCACAACTTAAATGAGTTACAGGGAGAAACAGACAGTAACATTATTATAACAGAAGACCAGAATATTCATTTCAAACCTAGACCAAACAACAATAATAAAAACTAAAAAAAGTTGAAGAGCAGAATAGAATTTTTAAAAGATATGATATGCACACATATGCATATGTGTGCTTGTGTTTATATACACATATAATTTATGTATGATGATTACTAAATGGGAATAGAAAGGAGAGTACATCTTCTCGGGTGTAAATGGTACCTTTACAAAAACTAATGATGCATTAGGGCACAAAAAAATCTCACCCAAAGTGGAGGAAAGAAGAAAGATTAGCCACATTTTTAATGACTACAATGCAAAAAAAGAATAAAAGGTCACTGAAGAAAGTATTACAAATGGACTGGAGGCTAAATAAACGTAATCCTAAAGAACTGGTGGGTCAAAGAACAAAGTACAAAAACAAAAGACAATTTCCATTAAATCTAACAAATAATCAGTCAACATAGCAAAAAATTTTGAATACAACAAAGGTAGTTCACAGGGCAAATTTCATATTTCAAAATAATTTTCATTAAGAAAAGAGTAGAAGTACAAATCAATGAAATGGACATGGAACTAAAACCTTAACATGGATTTTCTTTTAAAAATTAAACACCAAGACAGAAATTGTGAAAATCAAAAAAGGGATGAACGAAATTTATAGAAAAAATATTGAACTAAAACCAGGAAGGGGGAATTAGCTAATTTTATTTTTAAAAAGAGAAAACCTAAATCATTAGTATCAAAAATAAAAAGAATTCACAACAAATTAAGAAATAAACGAATTGATGGAACTCTTTTGCTCGATTAAATTTTTGCCAAAAACTTGACAAGTTAAATGAAATTGACAGATATTAATAAAAACATAAAATTCCTGTCCACACATAACAGATCTAAAACTGTATCATAAAGCAGAAATCATCAAAACTATTTGATACTGGCTAAGAAATAGAGTGGTGGGATCAGTGGAGTAGGTTAGGTACACAAAAAACAGTAGTCAATGACTACAGTAATCTACTGTTTGATAAACCCAAAGACTCCAGCTTCTGGGATAAGAACTCACTATTTGACAAAAATTACTGGGAAAAGTGGAAAACAGTATGGTAGAAACTAGGCATATAACAACACCTCATACCCTATACAAAGAAAAGGTCAAAATAACACAAGGTATGATACCATAAGTAAATGAGGAGAGAAAGGAATAGTTTGCCTGTCAGATCTATGGAGAAGGGAAGAATCTATGACCAAACAAGAGATATAGAACATTATGAAATGCAAAATGGATAATTTTAATTACATTAAATTAAAAAGGTTTTGCACAAACAAAATCAATGCAACCAAGATTAGAAGGAAAGGAAAGCTGGGAAAAAAAATTTTATAGCCAGTATTTCTGATAAAGGCCTCATTTCTAAACTGTATAGAGAACTGGGTCGTTTATAAGAATACAAGTAATTCCCCCATTGATAAATGATCAATGGATATGAACAGGCAGTTTTCAGATGAACAAATTAAAACTATCTATAGTCATATGAAAAAGGCTCTAAATCACTATTGATTAGAGAAATGCAAATTAAAATAACCCTGAGGTACCACCTCACACCTATTAGATTAGCTAATATGACAGAAAAGGAAAATGATAAATGTTGAAGAAGATGTGGGAAAATGGGAACACTAATGCATTGTTGGTGGAGTTGTGAACTGATCCAACCATTATGGAAAGCAATTTGGAACTATGTCCAAAGCCATATCAAACTGTGCATACCCTTTGATCCAGGAACACCACTACTATGTTTGTATTGCAAAGAGATCATAAAAAATGGTAAAGGACCCATGTATACAAAAATATAGCAGCTCTTTTTGTGGTGGCAAAGACTTGAAAATTGAGGGGATGCCCATGAATTGGAGAATGGCTGAACAAGTTGTAGTATATAAATATAATACAATACTACTATTCTATAAGAAATGATGAGCAGGCTAATTTCAGAAAACCTGGAAAGACTTAATGCTGAGTGAAGTAAGCAGATACAGGAGAACATAGCACACAGTATGAGCAGCACTGTATGGTGATCAACCATGATAGACTTAGCTCTTCTTAACAATGCAATGATCCAAGAAACTTCCAAAAGATTTGTGATGAAAAATACTAACCACATACAGGGAAAGAACTATGGAGTCTGAATGCAGACAAAAGCATACTATTTTCAATTTTTTTTAATTTTTCTTTTTTGTGGTTTTCCCCTTTTGTTCTCATTCTTCTCTCACAACATGAGTGATGTGGAAATATATTTGACATGATTGTACGTATAAATACTATATCAGATTGCTTGCTGTTTCGGGGAGGGCGGAGGGAAGGAGGGAGAAAAATTTGGACCTCAAATTTTACAAAAATGCATGTTGAAAACTATCTTTACATGAAATTGGAAAAAACCATAAAATTCCTAGCTTAACAGAACAAGGAATAGAGAATTTATAACCCAATCTATACCCAATGAATAGCACAGTATCAGCAAAAAAACCTGAATAAGCCAAAAATGAACTCCCAAAATGGGCGACCAAAGACCTCTAGGATTAAATGAATTTAAACTAAAATTTATTATACATTCAAAGAATAATTTCAGTATTACATGAACTATCTGAAAAAGTAGGAAAAGAAATATCCCTACTAAATTCTTTCTATGGTACAAATATGGTCTTAATACCTCAAAACTGAGATAAAAAGAAAAATCAGTAAGACTTATATGCCTGATGAAAGCTGATGCAAAAAAATTTAAATAAAATACTGGCAAAAGGCTATATAGTATCTTATCAAGATAATACAGAACGATCAGGTAAGATTTATATCAAAAATGTGGGGCTGATTCAATATTTTAAAAGTAACAACATTATATAAAACATGAGTAACAAGAACAAAAATAATATAATTATATCAACATGTAGAAAAAACTTTTGATAAAGTACAACATCAATCTACATTTTTAAAAAGCTAGAAAACACACCTTCCCTTAATATGAAAAGGAATATTCATCTTAAATTGATAGCCAACTTTATACAATGGGAATGAAGTCTTTTCCATAAGATCAGGGAAAAAGCAAGGATGTATCACACTTACTATTCTATGTAGTATTAGAAATGATAGCTGTAGCAATAAAGCGAGAAAAGGAAATCGAGGAAATAAACATCTGCAGAGATGAAATAAAATTATCCCTTTTTTATTCTAGAGAATTAACTCAGAATTCATTGCATTAATAACTTCAGCAAAGATGAAGGAAATAAACTAAACATAGAAATTATAAATGTTTTTGTATGTTACGAACAAAACCCAGCAGAATGAAAGAGAGATGCCATTTAAAGTAACTAAAAAGTAAAGAAAATAGTTGGGAGTCTAACTACCAAGAAACACATAGAAATTATATTAGTATAATTATAAAACACTCTATAGAAAAAAAAAACTGTTGTTCAGTTGATTCAATCATGCTCAATTCTTTATGACCGTATTTGGGTTTATTTTTGTGGCAAGGATAATAGAGTGATTTGCCATGTCCTTTTCTAGCTCAGTCTACAGAGAAGAAATTGAGGTACAAAGTTAAGTGACTTTTCCAGGGTCATATAGCTAGCAAGTGTCTGAAGCTTGGTCTGAACTCAGATCCTCCTAATTCAAGGGCCAAGACTTTATCTATTGAGCCTTGCTCATTGATAGGCTAAGCCAATATTATTTTTTTAAATGACAATATACCTGAATTAACTTAACCTATCCAGTGCCATCAAAATAAAACTACCAAAGGATTACTTTAGAGCTAGGGAGAAAAAATGAAATTCATTCAAAGAAACGAAAGGTGAAAAATTTCAATGAAAATCATGAAAAAGAATAAGGAAAGGGGCTTAGAAGTATCACCTCTCAAACTACCACAAAGATGTAATCTTCAAAACAATTTGGTACTAATGAAGCAGATT
This sequence comes from Trichosurus vulpecula, assembly GCF_011100635.1. Taxonomy (NCBI): domain Eukaryota; kingdom Metazoa; phylum Chordata; class Mammalia; order Diprotodontia; family Phalangeridae; genus Trichosurus; species Trichosurus vulpecula. Next base: position 169,718,332 of record NC_050574.1, read on the forward strand.
AGGTACACAACATACAGAGGCAAACAAAACTAGTCACATATTGTATGATAAATCCCAATATCCCAGCTACTAGGGTATGAACTCACTAATCAATAGAAACTGCTTGGGAAAACTGTAAAGCAGTCTGACATAAACTAGATTAAGACCAATATCTCACTCTGTACAATACCCAGATAAGTTCCAAAGGGATATGTGATTTAGACATAAAGGACATATCATAAACAAAGTAAGAAACAAGGAATTGCCTTTAAGATCTATGGATAAGAATTCATGACAAAACAAAGGATAGGGAGTATTACAGGATATAAAAGACAGTTTTGGTTACATATTTTTTTAAATTTTGTACAGTCAATGAAGATAAAATTAGAAAGGGAAGCAATTAATTGGCAGGGGGAACTCTGTAGAAGTCTCTCTGATAAAATCCTCACCATCAAGAATATAATATGGAAGGGCAGCTAGGTGGTGCAGTGAGTAGAGCACCAGCCCTGGAGTCAGGAGGACCTGAGTTCAAATCTGACCTTAGATACTTGACATACTTACTAGCTGTGTGACCTTGGGCAAGTCCTTAACCCCAATTGCCCTGCCTTCCCCCTTCCAAAAAATATACACACACATACTATATATATGATATGGAATTGATTCAAATTTATAAGAATAGACCATTTGTCCACATCAATTGATATATCATCAAAGGATATAAACAGGCAGTTTTCAAAGCAAGAAATCCAAGTTATTAATAGCTATATGAAAAAAATGTTTGCTATCAGAAATAACTAGAAAAATGCAATTTAAAGCAGGTCTGAGATTACATCTCATATCCACCACCCTGGAAAAGTTGATAAATCTATCTTTAACCTAACAGATCCCAATCTCACATCTCCAAATGGCTATTGGACAGGGAAGAGAGAGAGAGAGAGAGAGAGAGAGAGAGAGAGAGAGAGAGAGAGAGAACGAACGAGAACTATAATCCTATAATATAATAATCACCCAGGTAAGAAACCTCGGTGTCATGCTCAATTCATATCTCTCTCTCTCTCTCTCTCTCTCTCTCTCACACACACACACACACACACACACACACATACACATTTCTCATGTCCAACTGGCTACAAGTTCTGTGACTTAACCATTGCATCTGCCCTCTTCTTTCCTTTGAGATTGACTTTCACTCTACTGCAGGGATTCATCATCTCATATCTGGACTGTTGCAATAGCCTTCTGGTTGCTTTCCCTTCTCTAGTCCACCTACGCTAAGAAGCCAAATTGATCTTCTAAGCTACAAGTCTGGCATATCACCCCTGTTTTCAATAAGCTTCACTGGCTCCCTTATTACCTCCAGGATCAAGTTTAAAATATTGTTTCACTTTAAAGCTCTTCATAACCTGGCTTCCTCCTACCTTCTAATACTTTTCTCCTCTTCAATGTACTCTAATTCAGTGACATAGTCTTCTTATCATTTCTTGCACAAGATACCCCATCTTCTCACTCCAGGCATTTTCCCTGACTGTCCCCCCATGCCTAGAATGTTCTCCCTCCTCTTTTCCTCCTTCTGGCCTCCTTTAAATCTTTGCTAATGTTGTACCCTGTACAAAAAGCTTTTCCTAGTCCTTACTCTTAGTGCCTTCTCCATGAGATTATTCCCAATTTATCCCATATTTATCTTGTTTGTACAAACCTGTTTCCGTATTATCTCCCTTATTATACCGTGAGCTCTTTAAGAGCAGGGATTGGTTTTTAATAAGGTTTTGTTTTTTGTTTTTTGCTTCTCTTTGTATCCCCAGAACTTTGTATAGTGCTTGGCACAGAATAGGTAATTAATGCTTACTGACTGAAACAAACAAAAAACCCTCTTGATGATGCTATATAAATAGATACGCTAAAGATCTCATTTTTCCAATCCACAAAGCTATGAAGAATTGTCTTCCTATCATATAAACTTTTGGGTCACAGATTCAGAGTAGGAAGGGACATAAGAGATCATCTACTTCAAAGCCCTGAAATTATAAACAACCAAATTGAGGGCCAGAGAGTTAAAGTGACTTGTCTATAGTTACACAGGTTATTAAGCCACAGAGCCAGGATTTAAGTAAAGTGCTCTAATTCTAAATCTAGGGTTCTTCCCACCAGCTCCTGCTCACTCCTGCTCAGAAACCCTCAATGAATCCTTTTTTGACTAAAGGATAAAATACAAACTTCAAAACCTGAAATATAAAGCCCTCCAAAATCTGGCTTCAATCTGCCTTGTCTCTCTTTTGCCTTATTACCCACTTTGTATTATATTTGTACGTGGACATGTCTTGACACTTATTGTAGAATACGAGATTTCTGAGGTCAAGAATTGTGGGTTTTTTCTTTTTAGTTTCAGACCTAGTATAATACTTTATACATAGTAGGCACATAATAAATGTCCACTGAATCATAGTCCATCCCTTTAAATAAGGAGGACCTGGTCACACATAGTCATTAATGAAAGAGTAATACAGCCATAGAGTTTAATTTCTTTATGAGTCATTAGTTTCTACCTGACCAATTCTAATGTTTAAGAAGTTATTTTCCTCAGTGTGGTTTTGTACCTCTTTTGCCATTTGGTCAATTCTGATTTTTAAGGAGTTTTTTACTTCAGGATTTTTTGTGCCTCTTTTACCAAGCTGTTAATTCTCTTTTCACAATTTTCTTACATTGCTCTCATTTATTTTCCAATTTTTTCCTTTACTGCTCTTATTTAAGTTTTAAAATCTTTTTTTTTTTGCTCCTTTAAAAACATATTTTGGGGGCAGAGCCAAAATAGCAGAGTAAAGGCAGGGACTCACCTGAGTCCTTCGCACAAATTCTCTGAATACTTTTAAACAATAGCTCTAAAAAGTTTCTAGAGGAACAGAACCCACAAAAAGGAGTGAAGCAATTTTCTAGCCCAAGACAACTTAGAAAGTCATCAGGAAAGATATGTCGCACCAGGATGAGAGAGGAGCACAGTCCAGCACAGAACTGGCCCCAGCAAACCAGAAGCAGGCCTTGGGGGGCCAGTGAATCAGCAGCTGTTTCTGAAGCTCTCGGCCCACACACAGTAAGGGGGTCAAACAACTGGTCAGAAGGAGATTGCAGGGGTCCCTTTGCCAGGGCTGAGGCAGGTCTCTGTTGCTTTGCCCATGCTTGAATATAGGTCACAATCCTGGGTGGCAGTCTCAGCACAAGAAGGACCACTAGCACCACAGAGCTTGTGGCCAAAGCCGAGCAGGGACCCTCCTCACAATTACAGGGCAGAAAGGAGTGCTTGTGGTCACTCCTACACCAGAGCACAGGCCAGGAGAGTAGTAAACACCTCACCTTAGATCAGGGCTGTCCAAAATGCAGCCTGCCTACAAGCATAGAAGTTTACATTAATGCTTTAGTAAATGAAGCCAAGCTACCTCAGAGCTCTCAATAAAACAGCATATCAAAATGTATTGTCTGTTGTTTCAATAAAAACCTAAGTTTGAACAGTCCTGTATTACTTAGATCATACCACCATGGAAGAACTGAAAACTTACAGGTCCCTAGAAGTATCTCTGAAAATGGCTGCACAAAACCTCTTAAGTTTGGGACAGTGTGCCCTCCACCCTGGAAACAGAGCCTTCCTCAGTCAAGTAATATGCTGGGCATATGAACAAGCAACAGGAAAAAAAAATTCTGACCACAGACAATTACTCTGGTGATAAGGAAGATCAAGAGATATGCTCAGAAGAAGAAAACAAAGCCATAGTTCCTTCATTCAAAGCCTCCAAGAAATATATGAATTGGTCTAAGGCCATGGAAGAGCTCAAAAAAGATTTTGAAAATCAAGGAAAAGAGGTAGAGGAAAATTTGGGAATAGAAATGAAAGTGATGCAAAAAAAATCATGAAAAACAAGTGAACAGCTAGGTAAAGGGGATGCAAAAAAATACTGAAGAATATAAAAGAGATACAAAAAGCCAATGAGGGGAAGGATGCTTTGAAAAGTAGAATTAGTAAAATGGAAAAAGAGGCAAACAAATTCACTGAAGGGGAAAAAACAATCCTTAAAAAGTAGAATTGGCTAAATGGAAAAGGAGGTACAAAAGCTCACTGAAGAAAATAATTCTTTAAAAATTGGAAGGGAGGAAATGGAGGCTAATGACTTTATGAGAAATCAAGAAACAATAAGACAAAATCAAAAGAATGAAAAAATAGAGGACAATGTGAAATATCTTACTGGAAAAACAACTGACTTGGAAAATATATCCAGGAGAGATAATTTAAAAATTATTGGACTACCTGAAATCCATGATCAAAAAAGAGCCTAGGCGTCATCTTTCAAGAAATTATCAAGGACAACTGCCCTGATGTTCTAGAGCCAGATGGTAAAATAGAAATTAAAAGAATCCACCAATTACCTGAAAACAATCCCTAAATGAAAACCCCTAGGAATATCATAGCCACATTCCAGAGCTCCCAAATCAAGAAGAAAATATTGCAAGCAGCCAGAAAGAAACAATTCAAGTATCACTGAGCCACAGTCAGGATAACACGAGATTTAGTAGATTCCATCTTAAAGGATCAGAAGGCATTGAATATGATAGTCTGGAGGGCAAATGAGCTAGGATTACAACCAAGAATCGCCTATCCAGCAAAAATGAGTATTAATCCTTCAGGTAGAAAAAATGGATATTCAATGAAACAGAGGACTTTCAAGCATTCTTGATGAAAAGACCAGAGCTGGATAGAAAACTTGATTTTCAAATATAAGACTCAAGAAAAGCATAAAAAAGTAAACAGGAAAGGGAAATCATAAAGGGCTTAATAAGTCTAAACTGTTCACATTCCTACCTGGGAAGCTGATATTTGTAACTCATAAGAACTTTCTTATTATTAGGGCAGTGATAAGGAGTATATATAGACAGAGGGCACAGACATGAGTTGAATATGAAGGGACAATATCTAAAAAAAGGTAAGGGGTGAAAAAGGGACGTACTGGGAGAAAGGGAAAGGTAGAGGTACAGTGGGGTAAATTATCGCACATAAAAGAGGCAAGAAAAAGTTTTTACAGTGGAGGGGAAGAGAAGAGAGATAAGAAGGAGTGAATGAGCCTTACTGTCATCAGAACTGGCTCAAAGAGGGAATAACATACACAATCAATTGGGTATAGAAATCTATGTTACCCTACAGGAAAATAAGAGGGGAAAGCGATAAGACAAGGGGGTGGTAACAGAAGTGAGGGCAGACTGGAGAGGGGGGTAGTCAGAAGCAAAACACTTTTGAGAAGAGGCAGGGTGAAAGGAGAGGGAATAAAATAAATGGGAGTGGTGGGAACACAATAGAGGAAAATAACAGTTAGCAATAGTAACTGAAAAAAAATTAAAGCAAGTTTCTCTGATAAAGGCCTCATTTCTCAAACATAGAGAAAATGAGTCAAATTTATTAAAAAAAGAGCTATTCTCCACTTCATAAACGATCAAAAGATATGAACAGTTTTCAGATAAAGTAATCAAAGTTATATATAGCCATATAAAAATGCTCTCACCTACTAATTGGAGAAATGCAAATTAAAACAATGCTGAGGTACTATATTATACCTATGAGATTGGCTAATAGGTCAGAAAAAGAAAACGACAATTGTTGGAGGTGATGTGGGAAAAAGGAGACATTAATGAACTGTTGGTGGAGTTGTGAACTGATTCAACCACTCTGGGGAGTAATTGGGAACTATTCTCAAAGGCTATGCAACCATTCATAGCCTTTGACCTAGGTCTGTATTCTAAAAGAGAGAAAAAACAAAAAAGGAAAAGGACCTATATGTACCAAAATATTTATAGCAGATCTTTTCTGGGAGCAAAGAATTGGACATTGAAGGGATGCTCATCCACTGGAGAATGGCTGAACAAATTGTGTATGTGATTATGATGGAATACTATTTTGCTCTAATAAATGATGAGCAGGATGCTCTCAGAAAAATCTGGAAAGACTTACATGAGCTGATGCAAAGTGAAATGTACTCTGTACAAAGTAACAGCAATACTGTAAGATGATCAGCTGTGAATGACTTAGTTATTCTCAGCAATACAAAAACCCAAGACAACTCTGAAGGACACATGATGAAAAATGCTATCCATCCCCAGAGAAAGAACTGATGGTTTCTGAATACAGACTGAAGGATATGTTTGTATTCTTTATTTTTCTTAAGGTTTTTGTTTGTTTGGGGTTTTGGTTTTTGGGGGTTTTTTTTGGTCTGTTTTCTTTCACAACACGACTGTTATGGAAATGTGTGAATGCACATGTATGACCTATATTGAATTGCTTGCCTTCTCAATGAGGTGGCTGATGTGGGGGAGGAAGAGAGAGAATTTGGAACTCAAAAATTTTTAAATGAATGTTAAAAATTGTTTTTATATATAACTAAGGGAAAATGAAATACTAAACAAGAAAAAAATCTTTTTAGCTCTTCTCAAAATTCTTGTTGTCCTTGTGTCCAGTCTGAGGCTTTTGAGGCTTTTCTTGTAGATGTTTGCAAGTCAGTGTCTTTTTCTGAGCTTGTGTCTTGAACTTCTCTGTCACCACAGTAGCTTTTCATGGTCAGGTTCTTTTTTTGTTGTTGTTTATTCAGTTTTAGCCCATTTATTGATTGTGAACTTTAGAATTGGGCTCTGCTCACCTGTGGGGATGGAGGGTGGGATGTACAACCTAAGTTTCTGTCTTTTATGAGCTTCTAACGGTTTTACAACTCAGTGGGTCCATGTTTTCAGTGCCTCGAAAATGGTATGATCCAGGAAGACTTCCCTCTTTGTCTGCACTTGGTTTTTTACACAGGTAGAACCCCTGCTCTCTCATGACTGCAACCATTCCTCTCCATCCTAGAACTGTGGCCTGGAAGTGGGCAATGAGTGACAGAGCTGTCAAATGGCTCCTAATTCTGTGCCCAGTGCTAACACTGGGTCCTCTGAAATCTCCTTCTGACCAGATATTAAGTTCCCTTAATGTCCCTCTGTGCTGTGTGCTCTCAGTGCTGCCACTGCTGCTGGTACAGGCATTTCCAAGGCCTGCAACCAGCGCAACAGGAAAGACTTTGTGTAGAAAGTGGGATTTTAATTGAAAACTGAAGGAAGCAAGGGATGCCAGGAGGCAAAGAATTCCAGGAATGAGAGATGGGCAATGAAAATACATATGATGGAGACATGGAATGTCTGTGTGTAAGAAATAGCAAGTAGGCCAGTTGTCACTGGATCAAAATGTAGGGAAAGGCAAAAGGGCCAGGTCATGAAGGGCTCTGAACAACAAACAGAAGATTTTATATTTCATCATGGAGGTAATAAGGACCCACGGTAGTTGACTGAGTAAGGGGGTGATATGGTTGGACCTGTGCTTTAGGAACATCAAGCAGAGTGGAAGATGGACTAGACTGGGAAGAGACTTGAGGCAGACAGACCAAGCATGAGGCTCCTGCAATAGTCCAAGCATGAGTCACTATCTCTATCTATAGGCACTTTATAAAGACTAGAATGGCACCTGTACTGGTTCATCAGAACTTGATTTAGAAACTCTTTTGTCACAGATCCTAAAATACAAAGTAAATTTAGTTAGCTAGACTAGATCTTGAAATTCTGAAAATGGATGAGAAAGAAACGTATACAATTCTAATTTCAAGAAAAAAAATGAGCTGAAAAATACTAGCATGAGTGAATTTCATACAAGGAGATCAATAGGATTAAGGACTAATACTCATCCTTCCTCTCTTCCTTTTCCACTCTCTCCATATACATAAATTTTGAGATGAAAATTAAGAAAATGTTTTCATCTCTCCTACTTAGCTAAGTGAAACATATTTTGCTTTACTTGCACACAGATGAAGCTGCATTTCTCAGAAATCCTGAGAACTGCTGATGGCAACAAAATTGTAGAAGATCTAGATTCCAATTAAACTTGCCACTCATTAACTTTGTCACTGTTCTTTAGCAAATAGGGTTAGAGTCTCAAAGATTACTGAAGGTTGCTGAGAGAGTCTAGCACTACCAAGATATTCCAATAATTTCAAAACTCTCAATTCTATACTATTTTAGTAAAAACATTAAATTTAATTTAAATAATATTTTTTATGCATGAAGAATAGGAAACAATGGAAGCAAACCACTAACACCCTACTACAATCTCATAAGATAGTGAAGATGATCCTGAATTCTAGAAGCAGCTAGGTGGCTTAGTGGAGAGAGCACTGGGGCTGGAGTCAGGAAGATTATTCTGGGAGAATGCCAACACATATAACTTAATTTCCAATAAAATTGCAAAAAGAAAAACTTTTTGCACATTAGTTAATTTTCATGACATTGTCTATTTTTTTACATATCACCTGAATTTACTATTATCTTTAAAAATAATTTTTATAATATGTCTTCCTTTTCAAGTTACCAAAAGTTTCATCTGAATTTATACTTTTTCCTTTTCTCCATTTTTGTATTTTCTATTCCTTACTATGTATCCTTATACTTTTGGGGACATTTTGTCATGGTCTGTCATGATGATATGAGATTGCCTAATTTTTACAATCGCTTTTTAGTAGATGATTTATATCACAGTACACTAGAAAGTTTAATGTTTCTGAAGGACAAAATCTCAAGTCTGAATTAAGTGCACTTATCTTAATATCATCCAAATTTTAATTGAAAAATTTTGCTAAGATATAGAGGCATCACAGAATTTCAGAAAAGGACCTTAGTGGGCAGTTCATCCAACATGTATCTGAACAAAAATCCTCTCTACTACATCCTGGTCAGTGTTTTTCCAGCCTCCATCTGAAGACCTCCAGGAACACTACTTGCTCTCAATTTGACAAGGTACATTAGGAATTATGATGAGAAAAAGAAAGATGAGAAGTATTATAAACATTAGAAGAATTAGGACTCTTACATGTCATTGAATGTATGGTGTATCTAGTCCAACCTGTTCATTTTATTTTATTTTTTAACAGTGTAATGATTTTTATTTGTTCATGAGATCACAGAGCCTGCCCTCTCATCTTACACACGTCGATAAATCCTCCCAGAGATGTCATGACACCTCCTTTACAGACCAAGGCCCGCAGAGGTTACAGGCCCGACCCAAGGTCACCCAGTGAGGCTGTGGCAGAGCCTAGCTCCTCTGGCTTCAAATCCAGGAGTGTTTCACCACCCCACACTGCTTTCACTTGGTGTCCAATCAGAGGTAAAACTCATTGACAACAGCAGTTAGGGGAAAAAATGGTTGGCCTGTGTCCAGACGTCCCCCTGCAGAGCCAGGACACACATCCAGGTTTTCTTCTATTACCCCTCTTGTAACGAGCTGTTTAGAGGATCCATTTCCTGTTCATTTTATAAATGAGGAAATGAAACTTAAAGGTCATAGGATCATAGATTTAGGGCAAGAAAGGACCACAATGATCATCTAGTCCATCCCTCTAATTTGCAGATGAGAAAACTGAAGCCCAGGAAGGTTGTCCAAGATCATACAGCTAGTTGATGGCAGAATCAGAACTTGAACTCAAGTCTGCAGACCCCTAATCCAGAGTTCTTCAAAGTATCACAGATGCTTTCTTTAGGGTAAGGATAATGTACTTGATGTTTTTGAGTTTTAATAGCTTAAAACTGCTCCAAGACTTTTGGGATGGCTATGTAAATAAATCTATGATAATTTTCCAAAATTGAGGTCCTACATATAATAAGCAAATACTATATGGAAAATGAATAAGCTCTCCTCCTAATGTCTGGAAAAATTCTGAGAATGGGTCAATCAAAATAAATATAGATAACTGAATGCATTTTTAATTCTCTCTACTTAAGCATGGTTTTTTCATATTAATTACATTCTCCGTAGTCATTAACAGTATCAGAATTTGTATGGAATTTTAGGGTGTGGATAAGGCTTAGGGTTTTAAAAGCACATGCTTCTAGACTAGACAACTCCCTTTTACCTGTACAACCTGTTACCCAGCTAAGAATTAAGACCTCTGTTATATCATTCCCCTCACAATGACAAACTGTACTTAGCTAATCATTATACGGTTTGGCTCTGTTTCTAAATTTTATCTATGTTGCCTGTTTTGTTTCAATATAATTTTTTCAGCAGACACAAGTGGATAAAAAGAAAGGTTAAAGAAAGGGGAGTTATTTTTCCTTCTTTCAAAATATAAAACTCATTAGCCTTTTTGGAGGAGAAAAATCAACAACAAACACAAACGACCACAAATTCATATTATTTCCAAAATCCATACTTAGCTATTATTTCCTGATAATGTCTTAGAATTTTAGAACCAGAAATTATTTTAGGGATCATCTAGTTACAGAATCAGAGTATTTCATAGATCAATGGGACCTAAGTGGCATTTAGTCTAACCTAAAATTCTTTAATTCCAAAGAATTCTCTCCTAAACAGTGAACATTCTGCTTTGCTTTTGAAGACCTCGAATGAGGGGAATCTTCCCCAAAACACACCATTCTACTTTTGGAGAGCTCCAATTGTAAAGAAGGTTTTATTTTTTTTAACTATATCAAAATTTGCCTTACTTCATCACTCTTATTCCTACTCAACCTTTGGAAAAAGCAGAACAAATCTAATTCTATTTAAGTGACAATCTTTCAAATACGTGAAGATGGCTATTGTGTTTCCCTTAAGTCTTTTCTTCTCCTAATAGCTAAGGAATTATTAACCATGAGCTCTTTGAACTCATTCATATACATATATATATACATATATATATAAATACACACACACACACACACATATAGCATGCTATTTGGTGTCTTCTCCAGAATGCTCTCCAACTTATCAGTGTTCTTCCTAAAATGTGGCACCTAAAACAATAGGACTATCATCTCCTTATAATCCAATCACTGCATTTCATAGATGAGGAAACTAAGGTCAGAGAGGTTAATCTGCACATGGCTGCTAAACTAGTCAAGGGCAGAGTAAAGACTAGAACCCTACATCAAAGTGACTTAAAACCTACATACCATTTGTCTCTATGTTAAAAAATCTAAAAAACACCCTGTGGATCCCCAAAACTCTTAGCTAAGATTACCTACGTAAATAAAACAGGCAGCTAGGTGGCACAGGGGATAGAGAGCTGGGCCAGGAGTCAAGAAGACTGTTTGTCTCAGTTCCTAATCTGTAAAATGAACTTGAGAAAGAAATGGCAAATTACTCCCATATCTTTGCCAAGAAAACCCTAAATAAGGTCATGAAGAGTTGGATGTGACTGAAACAAATGAATAGCAACACACAAAAACTTTTTGGGGTCCTCAGTAATTTCTAAGAGAGTAAAGGGGCTCTAAAACCAAAAAGTTCAAGAACTGTTGGCCAAAAGGAGGTCATAAGAGACATTCATCCCCGGGAAAAAAGTCTGAGATCATTAAGTGTCAAGATTGAGAGTTAACCAGTGGACAGTGAATGCATGTCTTTGGTATATCCACAACAGAAAGAAATCTAGAGGAGTGGCCCCTGTGAGGTATTGATGGAAGGGTACAGACAAGAGTTAAATGATGAGAAGGCATGCATGGGTTTTCATCTGCATCCCTATAAGGAGTACCCATCATAGATCCATCCAAGTATTGAATTTTAAGTTTTGCAAAGTACTTCACACGCATTCACTCATTTGAACCTTACAACAGGTTTTAGAGATGTCATTATCTCCATTTTGCAGATGAGGAAACAGAGGCTCAGAGAGATGAAGTGATCTGCTCATCTTCACAAAACTAGTATATGTCAGAACTGGGAATACTTTAGGCAAAATGCCAGTATTAATGAAGCCAAGGTAATGAGTTTCATCTCTTTGGGGACCAAGTTACTTTATTATACTCCAAGATCATATATAAACTAGTCCTTTGGAAAATTCATCACTAGAGGGTTTGGGTGACAGAGTATGGCTGTAGATAGTGTTAAATCTGTGACAACAACTAAATAAAATAATCAAAATAGTATGCTATATGAATGGGCCAGTAGCATTATCTTGGCCTGTAAAGAAAAAGATTTGTATGATGCTAGACTTCGAAGAGGTATAAAGTAAATGAATTTAAATGAAAAAGGCATTTTAAAAACCAAGGATATTAAAAAAACCTTATCAAAATTCATAATCAGTTATGAAAATAATATACTATAAAGCCTCATGATGTTCAAAAGTACTTTTTCAATCAAAATTGAGAAAAAAGTTTAGAGTATTTGTGGGGATTTATCTGCCACATAGAAATTCAAACCAAATCAGTTGTCAGTTTAATATAACTTTAGTCTTAATATAACTAGTCTTTTTTTCAGTAAGGCATTACACTCTACCAGAAGAATGCAATCTGAAATGCAAACAAACCGCCTTTACTATGCAAAATGAGCAGTGTTCAGCAAAAAGAGCTTAACTCCACATCTCAAAGTAGGGACCACAGTCTGGTCAGAGGATACATATACACTTTAAAGTTTAACTGCTAGAGTAATCCTGGGTAGAGATCTCTCCACTTTTAGAAAAGAACAGTATTAAGGAGTCACAATGGAAATAGGAGGATAACTACATGAATGAAAATTCCCCAATAGGATGTAAGCTTTTTGAAGGCAGGAGGGTTTTTTTTTTTTGGTCTTCATATTCCCAGTGCCCAGCACAAAACCTGGCATAAAGTGCTAGTATAAGGACTTAGCAAATTCAATACATGGATTTGTTTTTATCTCTTGGAATCCAAGGTGTATGATTCTATGAAAATCTTACTGAAATTTTTTAGACTGTTTGAAACAGATATCAATGAAAAAGTTATGTAATGGGAGGATTACTGCTTCATCACAGGATGGGAATTTTGTGGTATTCCTATAATGAAGAAGACAGGGGCAGGTTGTGGTGGGGCAAGAGTATAATTTGGTGTTAGGACATAGAAAGAGTGACTGGAGTGCAGGGTGGGTGCTGACTAGAGGACCATGGATCTTGATTGTTTTCCAGGGTTCCTTAGGCAGAAAGAGACTAAAGTTGAAGGAACTCAAGCTCTGGCTGAAACTAGGGGTAGAGAGGTAGGTCCAATCTTAGTTTCAGTCAGACTGCTTGTCCAGTGATCTAGTCCTCAGTGATGACAGTAGAGGTCCTTGCTGTCTAGCATCTCTCACTGCCTTGCAATAAGGAGTAGTCTAAAGCCTGCAGCAGACTGGAAACCTTTGGTGCTTCCTCTGCCTCAATCCCTTAATGCTCTCTTCTCCAAGATCTGCCCTTCCCAGCTCTTCAAACTTTTATGACAACTAGAACCTCGTAATGCAAGAGCACCTGGCTTAAAGTATGGCTGGCCACCTCCAAAGAGAAAAGGGGATGCAGGGATACTAGAGATTCCAGGCTCCTTCAGGTACCTAATTGCCTAGGGAGAGAAAAATGTTTCTTCAAGCCTGTGAGTTTACTGGTTTGTCTCAACACTATCTACCCTGTTAGTGGGGAGTGCAGGTACTTCAAGAGTGACAAAACAAATAAAGGAGGCTAAGACAGAGCTAACTCCTAAGTTCTTGCTAGAGGACACACATTCTTAGTACCTCCCCTATCCCTGGGAATTTTCTTTCCCTTGAGATACCAAGTTGCTTAAACTTTCTCAATCAATGTAGGGGTTGACCAGAAAATACCTGGAAAAACTGAAGAGAACTCTCTCTGATTATGTTTGTCCTCAGTCAGGAAACTAGTGTTCTCTGCTCAGTAGGGCTGGTGTAACCCATGTCTTAAAGCAGTTGTTCTCCAACTGTGGTCAGCCAATACCAGGGGGTTCCTGAGATCCTTTAGGGGGTCCTCAAGGTCAAAACTATTTTCATAATAATACTAAGACATTATTTGCCTATTAAAGTACTCCTCCCTTTATACTATATATCTGTGTGAGTTGGCCACCTCCAAAGAGAAAGAGGGATACCAGGGATTCCAGGCTGTATCTGTGTGAGGCTAGATTTTCTTCATATACTTCAGTGAAAACAACATATTGCAACAGACTGAATGAAGACGTAGACATGAGAATCCACCTATGTACTATTAAGTCAGACATTAAAGATATTTACAAATATATGTAAAACAATGCAACTCTGATCCTTTGGGGTGTTTTTTGGCGGGGGGGGAGTTATTTTTTCATGAAAAAATTATCTATGATAACAAGTTTATTATTTTTAAATGACTTAAATGTTTTTAAATTTTACTTTTATTTATAACATGGTAAATTCTAAATATAACAATATAAACAAAATCTCTTTGGGGTTTTCAATATTTTTAACACCTAATCAAGAAGCTACTAAATAGTCAAGTTACTCTGGGACATAACTTAGCAGTGGTCTCATGGTACTGTGGAGCCTTGCCACTTCTACCATCACTACTAACTCTCAACCAAAGGTCCTATTTGTGATATTTGGCCTGGGGACTAAAATCCTAATTATGGCTCTGAAAACTGGGTAAAAAAAGGTAGTAATCAGCAGCTTTTAGATTGATGAATAGTGACAAAAAGTTTAGGCATAGCAGTTTGGACTAATATGACTAAGTTTTCATGTAAACCTGGCAACAAAAGAAACATGTGCTAAATCTAACTCAAATTAAAAAAAAAGCCACCAAAGGCTATTATACTAAATATATACTTTTTAAAAAGCTATATATAATAGAGGTACATGTTTTCATATACATTCCTCTTTCCTCTTCAATGTATTTAGAAAAGGTCATATTTGTTGATGTCTTTCAAATTCATAAAAAGAAAAATATATAATCACATATAGAATAAATAAAAATATTTTTTAAAAGTCATAAAGGTATCTGGGTGACTTATCCTGTTATCTGTAATTAAGGTAGAGCTATTCAGCTATTCAACAGCTATTCAGGATTCAGAATTAACATTTCAATTCTCTAATTCCAATGATTAATCTCAGATTATGTCTGAACAATGTTTTTTTTTCAGCAATCTGGATTCCATTTTGAGAATTTTCTGAAAATGATTTCTCCCCCAATCTCTAATTACTACAGTCTTCTCTTTTTTTAAATATGTAAACGACTGAATGACTAATGCTCTGTTATGTAACACCATGAGTGAAAATAGAGTAACTCTTAGCAACTGTCAAAGGCATTTTCCCCCTTGTTACTAAATTGATGCTATGAACTAAGCTTCTAAAAATTCAACTTAGGAAAAAGCAAATTTTTAAATAAAGACTTATGCAAGGACTTTAAAAGCCACCTAGACTAATAGCTTATATAACAGCTTATATAGCTATAAATTAGCTTAGCTTTTCAGAACATTTCTGTTTTAATCTACTAAAAAGCATGTAACTGTGTAAATGGTTAATTTGAGAATGGATTTAGGATTATGCAGGAGAAGATAACATAGAGGGAAAAAAGGATATCATTGGGAAAGGATATTATTAGATATCCTCGGGAAAAGGTAAGACTGGAAAAAGAGGTAACTTGTTCGTGGACTGAGAGCAAGAGATAACCAAGAGCCGTATCATATGCTCCACTGGTAGCCACAGAATGACATGAAATGTAGAGCAAAGTTATCAGCGCACTGAATAGCTCTCCACTTTGAGGAGGACTGGGGGAAAACATGAACAAGAATTACACAGTATGAGATGGCATGGATCAGTTGCAATCTGCATCTATTCTCCCATTGGAGAGTTCCTCTTGGAACCTCCATTTTGAAGAAGTGCCGAGGCCAGCCATTCTCACTTCTTCACTGCTCTGTCTTCTCTTACTTTTCACCTTTTTCAGCTCTTTTTATGTGTTGTCTTTTCCCCATTAGAATGTAATGCTTACATTTATATTCCCAAGGCTTGGCAGAGAGCCACGCAGTCAGTTAGAAGCATTCATTAAGCACTTACCATATACCAGTCACTATGCCAAGTCCTGGGGATATAAAGAAAGTATTTTTTAAAAAATTCAACAACAATCATATTTTGTCTTAAAGCTCTTATAGTCTACTGGTGGAAACAACATCCAAACAACTATGTACAACCAGAGTATGTACAGGATTACTTGGAGGTAGTCTCAGAGGGAAAGCATTTAGATTAAGGAGAACTGGCCTTCGTGTAGAACATGGGACTTTAGCTAAGACTTGAAGTAAACCAGGGAAACAAGGAGGCAGAGATGAGGAGGGAGAGAGGGGGACAGCTAGGGAAAGAAAACTGCCCAGAGTTAGGAGATGGGAGTGTCTTGTACAAGGACTAGCAAGGAGGCTGTTCTCATTGGATCAAAGAGTACACGGTGGATATAAGGTGTGAGAAGACTGAAACGGTAGGAAGGGGCCAGGTTATAAAGGTCAAACAGGATTTTATATTTGATCCTAGAGGCAACAGGAAACCTCTGGAGTTGATTAGATAAGGGGAGGACGTGGTAAGATTTGTTTTCTAGGAAGATCAGTTTGACTCTCTAGTAGAGGATGGACTGAAGTGGAGAGATATTTAAAACAGTGAGACCATCCAGAAACCTACTGCAATAGTCCAGGTATTAGATCTTGCACCAGGGTAGTAGGTAGTACTGTCAGAGCAGAGGGAAAAAAAGCTATTAAACTGTGCATAACCTTAAACCCTTGAAATAGTGTAAGTTAAACAGTGAAGTTGGAAGCCAGAATGCATAGAACTAGAAGTGAGAAGACAGAAAGATGGTTAGCAACAAAAGGGAAGAGAAATATGGGAAGAGAACTGTTTTGTCAAGGTTGGGAAAAATAGAGGCTTTTTTGTAAGCAATAGGAAAGCAGCCAGAACACAGGGAGAGATTAAAAATTAGTGAGAAAGAGGATAATAGGGGATAATTTGCTGTAAGAGGTGGGATGAAATGGGTTCATTTCTCTGTGTAGAGTTTACACTGGCAAGGAGAAGGGCCACCTCTACTTGTGAGACAGAAGTAAAGAAGGAGAAAGGCAAGGAAAGTATCTGAATGATATGAAATACAGAAAAAGGGAGAAAAGGGAACTCATTGCAACTGTCTTGAAGTGCCACTTCAGTGAAGTGTGAGGCAAGCTTCTCAATTGAGAGGGCTTGGTTTGAGGAAGCCATTGGAGATCTGAAAAGAATATTCTTTGAAGAGCCACTGCATGGTAAGTGGAATACTGAGTCAATTAGAGAAGTATAAAAAGATTGCCTTGCTGCAGTGAGGGCCCACTTGTGATTATAAAACATAATTTCATAATAGTGGACCCAGTTAGCAAGGGTAGAGATTTTCTCTATCTTCATTCAGCAGCAAGCAAATAGGAACGAAGGGCTTAATAAACGCTTCTTGACTTGACTGCTGGAAAGAGTAAACACATTGATGAGCTCATGGAACCAATCAAATTAAGACTTACTAGGAGGCATAAAATTTCTATGACCTGATAAATGTGAATATTATTATACAAGGGGCCATGATGTAGCAACAATTCGGCTAGCAGCTGTTGTAGGGTATAAGACCCAACGAGACCAGCAACAAGAGCTCCCAGCACAGATTCTCTGATCTGCTTTACTAAGGAAAGCAATGTTAAGGGATTAACAATCCCACTTTAATCCAACATACAAATATCACTCACTTAATTCAGAAGGAAAAGCCAACAACCTGAACTTCAGAGAAAATACAAACAAATTAGAAACATACACGATATAAACAGACCAGATGACAATTCATAGTTACCAGGAAAGCATCAATATTTGGGTTCACAAGCTAGAGGGCTCCTAACTACAGCTACCCAGAGTCTCCACATCAACACTCCTCCAAGAGTGAGGGCCCCAACAGAATGCTAACCTTTGAGCTTTTATACTGTATTCAGGGCTCAAAGGATTCACACCTAGTTAGCAAAAGGGTGTGGGCATGGTGTTTAGCACCTAGTAAGGTCAAAGGCATACTTTAGCTTTTCTATCCACCTTAATTAATATTACACATGGTCCCTAGAGTAATAACAGGGGAGCCTTGGCCTCTATAGTTATTTGAAGTTCAGTATGGTAAACTCACTTATCTTTTCACAAATTCCAAATTCAGACCTTATGCCTTTCTGATAGCTTCATTTTCTATGGCAACCCACTCCATGCCTTTCTTATGTATAAATTTTATGTGAATGACAGGAAATTGAGAAGAGAAAAAACAATTAGGAAATAAAAGCTTTACACATGGAAAGTTTGCTTTGGAAAATGTGATTGAACATGGGAACACTGTCATATAAAAAGTATGTTTTCATGAAAGAGATAAAGAGAACCATAACATCACTGACAAGTGGTCATTTATTCACTGCTTGAAAACTTCCAGTTGTGCCAAGCTTATTACTTTACAAAGTTGAACAGTTCTAAGTAATTAAGGCAAAACATGACTTCCTGCAACTTTTTTTCCACTGGCGCTAACTCTGCCTTTGCGTATCACATAGTATGAGATTTCTCTTTTCTTCCATATAACAACTTCTGAAACAGTTAAAGATCATTATCATCTGTGCAGAATCCAAAAAAGTTGGAAAGAAAGTGAAAATACTGATACTTTGCCAGGTAATAACATGGAGGTAAAGCTGGACTAGTAAACTTCTAATTAAATAACTTCAAAGTATATCAAAAGAACATTCATACAAATTAGATAATCTACTAGAAATATGCTTTGCCATCTGACTACAAAATATTTTTATGCAACTCAAAAAAGTGTTTATCCAAACAAATTTAGTTATAACATGTTGGAAGAGATGATTATTCATTCTGTACTTACTTGGAAAAGTTTATTATACCAAAGTTTATTACACTAAACCACCATAGCTCATTATTTGCAAATACAATCTCATTAACAGAAACAGCTTCATTAACAGAGTGAGGCCTAACCTTCAAACATAAAATGACAATAATTTGGAAAGAAATGAAGAAGCACTCCACTTTCTTAAAAAAATAAAAACAACTTAGAAAAACAACTATAAATTAAGAAGTGATTTTAAAAGTAATCATGCAACAGAGCCATCTAGGAATCCAATAGTAGTAAGAAAAAGGTGATTAAAATATTGCTTTCTTTCTTGCATCTTGCATATCTCTTTCAACTGACGTTTTCTTTTCCATATAATAAACATATTCATGTCTTTTCATCTAAAGCAAAACAAAAATCCAACCCTCTTTATTGCAAGTAATCAATTTTTTGCCCCTTTGCTGCAAATTTCTAGATAGAATACACTCAGCGCTTTCAGTCCCTCATAACCAATTTAAAATCTGTTGTCCCTCCACCACTTCAGTGAAAATGATGTCTCAAAGATCACTAATGATCTCCTTACTCACAAATCTTCTTCTTCTCAGTCCTCATCCTTTTTGACTTCTCTGTAGGGTATGATATGGCTGACCAAGCCTTCTTCTTTCTGAAATCTCTCCTCTATTTTCTTGACCTAGAGCCACCTTGTTCTTTTCTTACCTCTATAATCACTTCTTTGTTTCCCTTCCTTTTCACATCTCTTTACTGTAGCCACTCCTCATGGATCTGTTCCTGGCTTACTTTTCTCTTGTGTATCATTATCTTGATGATACTCTCCCAACTATATCATTTTTATGTAGACGACGCCCATTTCTCTACCCTCCATACACACCTTTCTCCTGAATACCAAACTCACATTTTCAATTGGCTTTTAGTCAGTATAACAACAAAAATAATGATAGTTCATATTTGTGTAGTCTTTTATGACTTAAAGAGAGCTTTTACTCACAGAAATACTGTGAGGCAGGTAGTGTAAGTGTATTACCATCCTTATCTTCACTTGAATGCCTTGTTGGTATCTCAAACTCAGCATGTCCCAAACTGGTCATCATCTTCCTATAAAAACTGAACCTTCTTTCTGACTTTTGCTTTTCTAAGTTGCATCATCATTGTAACTGGCTTGAAACCTTGGAGCTATTTCACACCTAGATTATTGCAACAGCCTTCTGGTTGGTCTCCTTGCCTTAAATCTCTTCCCACTCTAATTCACCCTCTACTCAACTGTCAAATTGACCTTCCTAAAGAACAAGTCTGACCATGTCCTTCCTTAGCTAATCCTGTTGCCTCTAGATCAAGTATAAAATCTTGTTTGGCACCTTTCTACCTTTTTAGTCTTCTTACACCTTATATCCACCATGTAATCTTTGATCCAAAGAGAATAGCCTTCTTGCTGGTCCCTGCAGAAGGCATTCCCATTTCCCAACTCAGGGCATTTATGTTTTCCTGGTTGCCCCCTCTCTCCTTCCTCATCTCTGCCTCCTAGTTTCCTTCAGGTATTAACTAAAGTCCCACCTGCTAAAAGAAATCTTTCCCAGTTCTCTGAATCTTAGTGCCTTCCCTCAGAGACTACTTCCAACTTATCCTGTACATACTCCATTTTTTTTTGTACATAGTTGTTTGCATGTTGTCTCCCCCACTGTGTGAGCTCCTTGAGAACAAGAACTGTTCTTTTTTCCCTTTCCTTGTATCCCTGGAATTTAACATAGTGCCTAGCACAAAGTACAAGCTTATAAAAGTTAGCTAACCTTCACTTTTAAACTTTACTTTTCTAAATCTTTTTCAAATCAGTTTCTGAATGCTATCCTTTCTTCTTATTTGGTAGCATCCTTAGATGCCCATCGGTTGAGGAATGGCTGAACAAGTTGTGGTTTATGATTGTGATGGAATACAATTATGCAATAAAAAATGACAAGCAGGATGGTTTCAGAAAAACCTGGGAAGATTTAAATGAATTGATGGAAAGAGAAATGAGCAGAGCCAAGAGATCACTGTACATAGTAACAGCAATATTATACAATGAACAACCATGAAAGGCTTAGCTACACTGATGGACTCATGATAAAAAATGCTATCCTTCTCCTGAGAGAAAACTGATGGAACTCTGAGTGCAATTTGAAGCATATTTTTTCACTTTATTTTCCTTGCTTTTTTTGTAACATGGCTAACACGGAAATATCTTGCATGACTGCAAATGTATCATATCACAGGTATCATACTGCTTGCCTTCTAAATGGGTGGGGGAGGAGCTGAAGAGTAGGAAAGAATTTGGAACTCAAAATCTTTTTTTTTAATGGTTTTAAAAAAAAGTTCCTCCTTTGTCACCACCCTACTTCAGACCCTCATTGTTTACAGTATAGACCACTGAAATCACTTCCTAACCAATCACCTGTCTCTATCCTTTCCTTTCCCAAATTCAACTGCTGCCCACTCCCTATGAAATAAGGTCCAAACTTCTTAGTCCTCCGGTATTCAGTTCTAAGCTACTTTTTCAGAGATCCTACTACTACCATATCAAGTACCTGGCACACAAGCTGGCAAGTCCCGTTCCAGTCTATGAACATGATCCCAAGATTTCCTGCCTCTGTGTCCCTTTCTACAATTTTTCCTGTAATACTGAATGCTTTCTACACCCTTGCCCATTTCCACTTGCTGAAATCCTCCCATTCTTTAAGATTCAATTCAAATGCTATCGCCCATAAGTAGTAGTATCCAAGTCATAGAAAAGTACCTGGTATTTGGTACCTGTTTTATGTATTTATGATATTCTATATCTTATGAAATTTGTCTACATGTGTTATTTCCCCTATTTTGGACTATAAACTACAAGTGGGGCAGTGGACATGTCTTATTCAACTTCACATACTGCTCAGATCTTAAAATAGGAGCATTCATGTAGTAGGTATTTACTAAATGCTCTCTGAATTGAATTTGCAACAGAGATCAAAGGAACTCATTTTGGATCCCTCTAACTAATTTAGCTAAATATTCTTGAATTTTTTTCCCTATTCTTATCCACATCTGGATTCATAGTGTAGAATAAGAATGCAAAGAATACAATTCAAAGATCTTCAGTCCAAGAAAATGAAAGCATATGTGACCTGAATAAAGTGGGGTGATTGGTTTTTTTGCATTTTGTTTTGCTTGTTTTGTTTTGGTAAGGATTGTCACTGTGAGTAGTAGCGACGGGGATTAGACCTATGATTTCGTTGGTACAGGTGACTCCCAAATGTAGACTCTTTGCAACTTACAGTCTTAAGAGACCTGTCCATAGTCATGCGGTATGTGTCAGACACAGGACTTAAACCCAAAGATCACTGCCTCTCTCTCAATGAGTATATTTAAACCAGTGTTTAAAAATAAGGATGAATAATTTTTCTTTAGCCTACAGCTATGTATTCAACTATGCAGGGAATTCTTTGCATAGGAATTCCCTCTACTGACATACATGGGCAACTTGACTGAGGGCAGTTGCCAGAGACACTATGAGGTTAAGGGATTTGCTCATGGTCACACAAGGCAGATTCTATACTTTGCTCCTTCTCAGCTTTTATATCAATGTCTCAGCAGTTAAAAAACAAAAACAAACTATTGAAGGTTTATATAAAAAATTCTAAAAGAAAGGAAATGCCTAATAAAGTATCTCTATGACTGGATTTTATGATTCAATTTCCAGAAAAAAACCATGATTAAAAAATTGTCACATATATATGTATGCTTGTGTATGTGTGTATATGTATATATGTGTGTGTGTATATATACATATATATATATATATATGTTCTGAGTATCTGAAAATTCAAATTATTAAATGACGGTTTGATTGTATATTTTCATCATACATATAAAAACAATGCTTATCTTGTAATTTTTATATCAGAATCAATAAGAACATGATTTTATTTTTCCAAACATACCCTTAAACCCTTCAACATAAATTCAGTCTGAACTTTAGTTTATCATTACATGTAAAGTCAATTCGATTTCCAGTTAAAAGGTATACTATAATTATCCTTGATGGATCAATAAAACTCAAACAATTTGGGACATAGATGCCAGACATAATAAACTGATGTACAGCAACAGCTGCAAGAGACAACAGGGAAGAAATCTGGGACTAGTTCAGGGACAACATTTTGGAATGTGGACAACTGAACATTTGATATCTGGACCTTCTAAGTTTGAAGGGAAGGAACTATGTTTCTGAGAAATATCACAATTCTTAATCAAAAGAGTGACTAAAATAACAATGCTTCTTGATAGAAAAAACAAAAGCATACCTGAGAGTTAGACTGATCAAAAGCAACAATTCCTGAGAAGCAAAGAGTTCTGACAGGTTCCCCACATTATTGACTAGACAGGAGTAACTGGGGGGGGGGGTATATAAATGAAAAAGGGTAGTAGAAGATAAAAGAAAGAAAGCATTCAGACATAGGCACAGTTTACTTTAATAAAAAGAGAAGCATAATGAGACAACAACATACTATTTCAGGGTTTCCCACACAGCTATTTTATTGTAATGCCACTGACTGGCTGAAATGTTTGGACATCCTGAATAAAACTATAACTCACCCTAGTGTCTATGAACAAAGTTAAACAATACTATTCTTTTGACTCCCTAATATAACCTATATTTTACCAAACTGAAAAGACATGGCACTTGGGTCCTTTCAACCACAAAAATCACTGCGTACACAACACTAGTTACACTACTATAGGTATAGCTCTCTTATTTGATGCATTATGAACTCGGTTTCTCAGGATGTATAATTTTTTTTTCCTACCATCTTAGCAGAAAGTTGTGTAACTAGGTACATGTGATTTATCACATACTGCCTGTGTGTTTCTGATTTCTTACAAAGAATATATACTGGTTTTTAGCTTTTAAATATTTTAGATTAAAAAAAAAACAATGCATATGACTTAAATTACTTCTAAATTCATGATAAAATAAGCTTAATTTTTAAAATGATAATTTGTACCATTTTGGTTATTATGTAGAACACAATAACCAATTTCTTTTCTACCAAAAACAGAGGAGGGGGAAATGAATTTACAGTTACAAAAATGAGTTGGAATAAAAATAAAAGATAAATAAAAACAACAGCAGTTATAATACTGAAATGGGATATACCAGGAAGCTATGGAATCACATTCTCTGGAGATTTCAAAAAATAATACGGATGTCTCCTTCTTCAGATGACCACAGTTTTTATTAATTCTCTACATTAATTGCTAAAAAACTTCTCTTTAACACTAATTGTTTATTGGAATTATTTACATCCTTCAGGGATCCAGCTGCAACAAAGATAAAAGGGGAAGTATCCAAACATATTCACTCATATTCAGTATAGGACTGAAGTTTTAAAAGTCAGAACTCCAGTACAACAAAAACTATCTCCCTTTTCTTGAAATTTTCAGTCCTGTCGATCAGATCACAGCAGATTCAGTGAATGTCAGAAGTCTATGTAAGTTTGAATTTTACTGCCACAGATAATCTTATTTCAACATGACCTGGGCTATCCTAAATTTTAAGAAAACTTGACATATCTGCATTTCTACATCTGCTGCCTTAGGCAGAAGTTTATTTTGTCTATGTAAAAAGCAAGTTAACTGATCAGGGTTATGATTACACACTGTCTGTGAAAAGCTGAAAGAAGACCAAAATATGTGTCTACAATTCAAGAGTACTTCTAGCTTACTCATTAACAGACTTAACTTTGCCATGCTAGATGTACCCAATAAAAAAGAATGCCTGAAAGCTTCCCCGAAGGCTTTGTCTCATTTCATTTTTTAGGTATCCTAATCTTCCCCAAAAGTTAAGTTCTCACATTTGAGGACCTTAGATAACAATGGATGTCTTTAAAAGCATCTGATCTTCAAAATTTGCTAAAAAACCTTAAACTTTTGTTCTCCTTTCTTTGGCCTTGGGAGTTAGAAAATTCCCAATAATCCCAGACTGACTAAGGTCTGATTGGGCCTGCCACGACTGCTCTGGAGCAGACAATTCTCCTATCCTAACTTAGTTAGGACCTCGACCTAAAGAATGGGCTAGAATTAGACTCGTCTACAGGTCTCTCTAGTATCTACCTTACACAGTTGTTCTGAGGATTACATAAGACATATGTGTGAAGTATTCAATTTAAAAAATAATTAAGTACCTCCCTATGCATTGTTCTAGGCAGTGGGGAGATAATAATAAAATTATGAAACAGTCCTTGACCTCAAGGAGCTTATATTTTCCTGAAATGTAATTAAGTATTAATATTACTTTAGTATACATGCATTACCCATACTACCATGAACAGGGCTGATCTAAGGAAAACTCTGGTTGCCATATCTTTGTAATAAATAGCTGATTATCCTCAAGAAATTTAAGGAAGTACTATATAAATTGGGACTACTAACTTAATGGTAAGCATCTGCAAGAGAGAAAACAACATATAATTAATATTTTCTGGAGCAAGAAATGCTGCTGTTTCTCTGTTCCTTTATTAACTCTAAGTAAAAGAAAGCTGAATGCTCAGAATAGAAAATAAAAGATTTTTTCCTTATAATTAATGTTCAAATAATTCAAGCACCTTTCTTGGATATAATCCTTTTAAAAAAAAGACTATCAGATGTGAAATATTCCATGGGAAAAAGGTATGCTCCTTTAATTTCTGAAATAACAAATATCAGTTTATGCTACATTCACTTCATGCCTTCATAATACGAGGAAGTGACTTGATTTGTATCAATAAAATATGATTAATTTCCTGAACCTGCCTAGAAAGATGACTTTTCTAGTTCTCCTGTGTCCCGATGATCAAAACCCTTCTTAAAAAATGATCCTCTCTCAATAAACACAGCTCGTATTAACATTCCAAGAAACATCAAGATGATTAAATAACTGAACAGCAACTTAGCAACAAGCACAGAAACATATGACCGAACATAACCTAAAAATATTCCTACTAAAATATTTATGCAAATAAGATTGTGGAAGCCTTGTAAATCTTAAGCCCTTCTTACCTTTTGTCCAGGTCCAGGTTTTAGGATCACGACTGTAATATTAGTCCAGGCTGAATTATACACAGCAATCAATTTAAAGTGCATTCCACTCTAACCCTGAAGAACTAAAAGGATCTACAGAGGCATTTCTGCCACAGGACGTGTCCAGGTCAAATCTCCATGGTACTCCTGGGCTCAAGATCAGTTTTCAGGCACTGCCCTTCTCAGTTAGAGTTCCCATGGCCCTGCTTTTGTTCCCTGATGAGCAATCAGTGCTGAGGTTGGCTCACCAGTACAGTTGCCAGCACAGGCTCAGTCTCTCTCAGTGCGCACACATACACACACACACACACACACACTCCTTTGCAATACCAAAGGAACGCCCCTGCCAAAGCTCAGACTGGTAGAACAGGCTGCACTCCTCTGGCTCCACCCATTACCATCTCTTCATTCAGGTGATAATTTTCTGCTCAGAAAGCACTAATATGAAATCTGTAACTTCATCTTTAATCTTTTTTTATTGCTTGCCACCCTAGTCATTTGAATTATAAATCTGGGGGAAAGAAAGAAAGCAACATGCAAAAGGATAGCACTCTAGATTCAAAGAAGGTAAGAAAAACTATTGAACAAACAGGAAACAGTGCTAGTAAAATGGCTGACTCATTAGCTCATCAACACGCTGGAGGAATGTTTCAGTTCTTTACATATCTGGGCCATGATTTTTATTTTGACGGCATATTGTAAAGATTCTTTTTTATATTTTGCTCAGCATTCTATCCTTCCTCTTGGATATTAAAAAATGAAAATTTCCCAAGGCCACTTGTACTTTTTTCACTACTGCAAAATTAATAGGTATTTATATGAGAGTGACTTCTTTCGATTACTTTTTAGTCATATTGGTTCTGTCAGACACTGAGCTACCACCATACCTGTGAAGCTGTTTCTTCGCAACATTAGTGTGAGTAATGCTTTTAGTAATGTCAAAATGAAATTAGCTGGCATACGACAGGAGCTTAATAAATGCGTACTGATTGGCTGATGTGTTCTTTGGCTTGGAACCCACCATAAAAACAATATTAAAACACCTTCAATTTGTGAATTCCCGAGGACTTCCATGCAAGTTACTTGGCTTTTAAGACAGACCTGTATAGCCTAAACATACACCCAGCCAATTGGGAGTATTTGGGCAAAGAGATAAGAAGTGGTTTGCCTTGACTTCTGCTAGGTATTAGTGGTGTTATCCTCTTCGGAATTCAAGCCCTCCGAAGATCACAGTACCTTGCACATCACAGTACCTTGCACATAGTAGACAATAAGTATTTTTAAAGTTATATTATGTCCTGCTACCTGAGCAGTGACACAATTTTTGTATTTTCTTAATACAGTTTCTCTTTTTCCTTTCAGAAATCTTCGCTGTGTTCTAAATATAAGCACAGAGCACTAATAATAACTTATTTTTCTAATTCAATCTTAAAATTTAAAAGTCAATGTGCCTAGTTTCCCTTAAAAGTGTTGTATTTTTCAAATTTTTCTGTATACTAACAGTTGTTCTCAACTCTCCCATCTTTAAGTATCAAAAGCTATGAGGGAAAGGTCCACAAAATCTTAATGCCTAAGAGCCTCAGAGAGTATTACTTTCCCGTTAGTTCAAACAACCACAATAGGAGTTGTTTGCTTATTCAATACGTACTGCTTCAGGCCTGCTATTTTTTCTTTTTAGAATTTTTAACCAGACCAAAACAAAAAAGTTCGGTAACGCTAACCAGAACGTTCAAAAAGTCTGACATTACTGTGTATGTATTTTCCCACATCAACAATCACCCATATATACAAAGGCATTTCTCAAATCTCTTCTTCGGGGCCAAGCATAGTTGTTTTGATTTCATGGCATTCAATTTCAATTGTTTTGGTATAGTTTTTTCCAAATATATTGTTGTAATAATTTTATACATTATTTTCTTGGTTCTGGTTACTTCACTTTGCATCAATTCATATGTCTTCCCATGCTTCTCTGATAATCATTATTTCTTACAGCATAGTAATATTATATATTACATCATGTTACGGCTTGTTTAGTCATTCCCCATTTGATGGGCATTTGATTCTTTTACCATTTGTTTGCTACCATTATGAGGAATTAGGAATTATTCTTTGGGAGATGAGGGAATGAGTGCTAATCTGGGAAATGTTAGTGATGTAGGATAAAAGATAAAGGTATAAATGTGTTCATAATTTTTGTGGGGTAAATTTTTTGGAGGTATTAAACTTCCCTCCTTTTGGTAGAAAGGTGAGGGACTGCAGGTGTCAAATATGTCTGTGTTGTCAGATTTAGTTACTACGTCAGTTGAGTTACCTTAAGTGTTTTTCTTTGTGACACAGGAGAGTGCTATGGTGGGGAAGACAAGAAAGGGACATATCCTTTACAAATCAATAAAAAAATGCAAGGACACTGCTGTTTCTTTGCGCTAAATTTCCTAAAAGCGACAAGAGAATAGGTTATCATTTTAAAAAAACACAAAAAAATTCCAATCACTATTC
The DNA here is from genome assembly GCF_011100635.1 of Trichosurus vulpecula. Classification (NCBI taxonomy): domain Eukaryota; kingdom Metazoa; phylum Chordata; class Mammalia; order Diprotodontia; family Phalangeridae; genus Trichosurus; species Trichosurus vulpecula. The sequence continues at coordinate 169,746,507 of NC_050574.1, forward strand.
AAGGAAAACATTTGGAAAACTGACTATAAAGCAAGTGAAATTAATGTATTATGAGGGCAAGATTTGCATCATTTTTAAAAAATAAATTTGTATTGATCTTTTATCTTACATCACTAATATTTCCCAGATTAACACTCATTCTCTCACCTCCAAAAGAATAATTCCTAATTCCTCATAATGAGAATAAAATAGAAGAGGGGAATAGTTAGGCGAAACCAACTTACATTATAACACGAGAATAACAACCCATTTTCCACATGTCTGTTTCTAATATACCATCAGAACAATAAATACTGAGATACAGTATTCCTGGCTAAAGTACCATGTAAGATGATTTTTAGCCCTTCTAGGAAGCTATATTTATCAGGTAATCAGTGAACAGGTTAGCAATTATTCTGGATAAGGCCAGCATTTTGAGTGATATTGTTTTTCAAGATTTTCGATCCTATGGTTAGCAAACTCCCACTCCTTCCGATCCTAATTATAGCAATACAAAGAGTGCTTAAGCCAAAACAAAACCAAATTACCCCCCCCCCCAGCCAAACCTTCCTTTACAACCACTCTCCTCTCCCATTCTTCTCCCTTTTATAAAGTATTTTCCAGGAAAAATAGTTTTTAAAAGGTGCCATTTCCACATATATTCTGAGCAGTTGAAAATTCAAATTATTATTTTAATCAATATCTCCATTATCCATCTGAAAACAATGCTTATCTTCTAATTTTCACATCACTAATAGATAAACATCTGGTTTTATTTTTCCAAAGAGGCCCCTAAGCCCTTAACATGAATTCAGTATGAACTCTGGTTTACCATTACCCATAAGGTCAGTTCGATTATAGTCAAGAGATATGCTTTAATTAACCTTGATTGATCAATATATCTCAAACAATTTGGGACAGGGATGCTTAACATGCATACCCTTCTAATAAACTGATATATTACAACAGCTGTAAGAGACGACATGGAAAAAATTTAGGACCAGTTCAGGGATGGTATCTTGGAATGTGGACAACTGAACATGTGATAACTGGACATTCCAACTCTGAGGGATGGAACCATGTTTCTGAGATATATCACAATACTTAATTAAAAGAATGATTAAAATAATAATACCTCTTGATAGAAAAGCAAAAGTATGCTTGACAGTTACACCATTTTCACAGATTTTCTCCATTACTGACTGGAAAATAATAAATGGGTGATTCTGTAAATGAAAAAGGGCAGTAGAATATAAAAGTTTCTGATGAGAGCCAAAATATACAGGTAACTAACAAACATGTAAGATCAAAAGCCATACTCCAAGAATTAGCAGTCAAGTGAGTTAACAAACATTTCAAAAAAGAAATGCAAACTATTAAGAACCATAGGAAAGACAGCTACAAATCACTAATAATAAGAAAATGAAGTCAAAATAACTCTGAAGTTTCATCTCAAAAATACCAAATTATGGAAGATTTTTTAAATGGGAATAGTTAATATTATAGGGTTTGGTAGAGCGATAAATTGGTCCAACAATTTTGGAAAAGCAACTAGGAATTAGGTGTAGAAAGCAACTAAAATGTCCATGCTTTGATGTGGAGATTCCACTGCTAAGAATGTACAAGAGGGACAATGACAAAAAGTGACAACAGTATACACAAAAATATTTATAGCAACTTAGAAAGACAAACATTAGATAATGAATCTAGAGCAACTTGGTAAGGCATACATGAATTAGTGCAAAGTGAAGTAAGTAGAACCAGGAAAACAATATATACAGTGACTACAATAATTTAAATAGAAAGGACAACACCATAACAATTAAAACTGAATGCTGTGAATTAATAACCTGATAACTGACTAGGAGAAAAGAGTATAGCTCAATTTTCAAGACCACTACATGATTCAGTCCCCTTTGACGCAAGGATATCAGCATGCAAATGGAGGAGGACCTCAGACTCGATCTGATAGCCAAGAAAAGGTCCTTAGCACAATCAGATCCCTATCCCAGGGGAAGGGAAAAGGATAGAGTAACCCTTGGACTCAGCCTCCAAGGGCTAAGAAAATCCTCAGTCAGGTCTGATGAATAGGGAAGAGAGGACCCTGGACTCAGCCCAAGGGGCAAGGAAAGGGTGGCGTTAGCCTAACTGCTCTGATACCAAGCCCCAGAGAAAGGGGAATCTGAGACACCACCAAAATTGAGGAGCAGGGTTTCAGTCTATCCTGGAGGGAGGATCTGAGATTGGGCCTCCAGGTCATCAGAGACTCAGCTCCTCTCAGATGGGATCTGAGACTCAGCCTCCAGGAGGGGAATGGGACCTCATCACAGCTGCTCCTTTTCTCAACAAGGAATAAAAAAAGAGATAAAACTATGTATGTTTGTGTTGGCAACCAAAAATGGGCTCCTTAGCACTTAGTCAACAAGTGCCCTTGACTAGTTTGGCTTTTTCCCCTGAACTGAATGCTGTTTGTATGTTGGACTGGAGTAAGCTTGTCGGCCCCTTCACCTTGCTTCCCTTGCTTAAGCTGATGGAAAGAACCTGTGCTTTTCCAGTCAACCCCTTCACCTTGCTTAAGCAGATTGAAAGAACCTGTGCTTTCCCTGGTGTACCTTACACCCCCGCAGAAGCTGGATGGTTAAAAACAGCTTCCGTTGGAGCCAGAGGCTGCTATAGCCACAGCCACAACCACAGCCAAAGCAGGAGCTGCCAGTGGCAGAGCTGACCTACGGGAGGAAGCTGAACAAGGACTTCAGGCCAGTGGGTAATCTTTTTACCATAGAGGGGGAAGCATGATTTTGCTTTATGCAATCATGCTTCTCTGTAGCCTCCTGGTTACTCTTTCAAGGCGTACTTACTGGGCCTGGAAGCTTTTGATCAATATATCAAAATGGGGTTGCTGGTTCATGGGTTGGTTACTGTGGAGCCTAAATATATGTTTTGATTCTTCTGCCTTCTACTTTGAGAGTTTCTTATATCCGGCAGTTCCGAACCTTTCAGACATGTATATGATCCTCTTTGAGATTATAAACTCTGCCCTCCTAATACAATGTTCTAAGACACTAACTTAGGAAAGAAGAAAAACTCCAAAATATCTATAGGCAAAGTCTCAAAGAAAAACACAGAATGCCCACAAGATCAATTAAAATTTCTAGAAGTGAGGAAAGTTGGGTTTTTTTTAAGTTCACATTTTGTAATGAAATGAGAGCAATAAAGGAAAGAAATGGAAAAGGAATGAAAGCTATGTTGGAGAGATTTGGAAAAATAATTAACTACTCAGTACAAGAGGTATAAAAGCTTATCTAAGACTCCCTGGAAAATAAAATGGAGGACAGGATTCTGGAAGATGGTGGAGCCAGTCAGAGAATTCCAAGCTCTCAAGATTCCTCCCCCACAAAAGAGATAAATCACACCTCAGGGTAAACATAGAGTGGCAAGAGCAGGGGAAGAACAGGGGTCCTCCTGACACAATAAGAAGATCTGAAGAAAAATCCCAAGACAAGGTTTGGTTCCCATGAATAGTAAACACCTCTAGGCTAGATCCATTTAAACAACAAGAAGAAAACAATTTAAATATGGCGCCCCACAATTATAGTTACACAAGATCTAGTAGTGGTGACACTAAAAGACCACAGATCTTGGAACATTACATTTCAAAGAGCAAAAGAATTGGGGTTCTGGCAGAAAATATACCCAGCAAACCTAAGCATAATCCTGAATGAAATAAAAATGGTTATTTAATGAATTGTCAGATTTTCAGCACTTTGTTTAAAAAAAAAAAACCTAAACTTAATAGATTTGACATTCAAGAGCCAAGAGAAATATAAGGTATACCAAATGCTAATTACAAGGGACTCAATAAGGAGAGACTGTTTACCTTTTATACACGTAAAATGTATGTATAAGTTTATTAGTAATTGGGTAGCTTTTAAGAAAGATTGGAGTAGGCCTGAGCATGATATGATTTTAAAATGTAAAACCGTTTAGGAATATCTAAAAAGAGTGATTATCTTATACAAATAAGGTGCAAGAGGAAGACCCTACACACAGGAATTAGGTGGGGAGGAGGGCTGCTAGTTCTGGAAACATACTTTCATCAGGAATGAGTTCAAGAGGGAACAATACATATCTATATCTAGAAGAGTATAAAAGTCTTCTAAACTCACAAAGAAATAAAACACTAAGGGGATAGGGTGGAGGATAAAGGAGGAATCTCTAGAGGGGAGAGTGAGAGAATATGTCGAAGGGGGATATAGAAGGGTGTTTAAATTCATAGAAATGCGAGGATAAGGGAGAGATCCTTGGAGGCAGAGTACATTAAGTAATAAGAGGGCAAGGTAGTAGACAGAGGTAAAGTAGTGGAGTAAAGAGGGGTAGGAAATATGAGATACCTACAAATATAAAAACAAAGATGAGGAGTAGAGTTTGTCAGGGAACGTGTGTGTATATACACATGTGTATGTGTGAATATATGTATACATATATACACACATATATGTATGCATGTATGTGTGTGTATATATATCTCTATCTATATCTATATATCTCCACATTTAATTGTAGCCTGGGGACGAGGGGAATGTGTGAGGAGAACAAAGTAAGAAGTGCACAGTAGAGAACAAAAGAAAATTTACAAGGAAGGAAAGAAAAGATGCAGCTCTCAACACAATGTGTACTATTTATCACATAAACTTTCTTAAAATGGAATTTTATTGCTATATATTTTGAATCCTGCTTATGTTCTGCTGTGCACATGACATGTTTTTTTTCCTTTCCTATTTTGTATTTAAGTTTTAATATCTAAGTTTATAATATGTTTCTTTTTTTCTTTTTGTGTATTTACATTTTCATATTTAAGTCTAAAATAAAAAGACTTAAAAAAAAGTAGAATGGACCAAATAGAAATTAATGACTCTATGAGACAATAAAAATATTGAAACAAAGTAAAAAGATTGGATAAAGGAAGAAAATATAAGGTCATCTAATACTAAAAACAGCTGACCTAGAAAACAGTTGAAGAATCAATGGACTATCTGAAGGCAATGACTAAAAAAAAGAGCCTTGGATATAACATTTCAGGAAGTTATAAAACAAAACCAAAATAAAACAAAGAAAAATCATTGTCCAGATCTCTTAGAATCAGAGAGTAAAGAAAAAGTAGAAAAAATCCACTAGGCACCTTGTGAAAGAAACCCCAAAATAAAAACTCTCAGGAACACAGTGAAAATCTAGAGTTTTCAGGAAAAGAAGTCAGAAATAAAGAACTCAAGTCAAAATCATATAAGAATTAGATCTATTGCTATAAAGGAGCAGAGAGTAACCTAAGTTACAGTCCAAAAGGCAAAAGATATAAGCCAACAACCAAAATAAATGGCATATAATCCTATATGAGGAAAAAGTAAACCTCCAACAAGAGAGAAGACGTCTAAGCATTCCTGAAAAAAATACCAAAACTGAATAGACACTCTGAGGAAAAAAACAAAACAGGAACAAAGAGAAACTTTAAAAGGTTGAAACAAATTAGTAACTAGAAAAGACTGTATAAGGATGAACTATTTATAGTCTAATGGAAGTGGAAGAGGGTGATCCAAGGGTCCATTTAAAACACTGTCATCAGAAGTCATAAAGTCCAATAAGACAAAGGGCTTGAGATGAATTTTTTAAATGTTTTGACTACCTTGGAAGAAGAAGGTTTGAAAAGGAAGGGGAAAAGGACACACTAGGGTTAAAAGGAAGAGGAAGGAGGGAGGAACTTACTTCACGCAAATAAGGTACATAAGTCTTCACAAATGTGTAAGGCGGTGGGGGAATCAAGCATCAAGTGAATTTCACTTTCATACGAACTGGTCAAAACAGCACCAAATTTAGTCTACAAATACAGTCAACTTAACAGGGAAACAGCAGGGAACAAGAAGAATGAAAAGGAAGAATAAGAGGGAAAGTAGATTCAGAAAGGTATAACTAAAACAAACCCTAAGCTTGGATCAATGTGGAAATTTGTAGTGCTTGATTATGCTAATTTGTTGGAAGGTTTCAGATTTTGTACAAGGGAAGTGAGAGGGAGGGAAAAAAAATTGCTAGATAACTGAAAAATAAATGAGTAAGTCTATATGTATATACACTTATATTTGTTATTATATGGTTTTTAGGATTTCTTGAAATATGATATCCATGCTCTTTTTTTTCCCCAGTCATGGCCTTTGAATAATACACTGGTTCTTGTATGTGTATCTATGTGTATGAAAAAAATCAAGGCTGGTACCGTTCTCTTCTTTTTAGAGAGAGTGGACTATGGATGTGAGATATTATATATGTATATGATCAAACTTTTTTGTTATATGGGTGTGTTTTGCTGAATTAGATTTTTTTTCCCTCCTTTTTTTTCTTAGTAATTAGGGATTATTCATTGAAGGGTGCTAAGGGAAGAATATGTTGGGAAATATAAATGATAGAAAAAAAGGATACAAAAGGAATATAAATTAAATAGGATACAAGGAATGTAAATTATATCAAATACATCATTCAAAAATATATGACTAAAAAAGGAAGTAGACTAGTTGCTTGAGGGGAATGAGGAAAGACCAAGTGATGAGCTAGTACTCAATGCATGTAAAAGAAAGACACAGAGGTCCGGCACTTTTGGCTGGAACACAGGTAGAGAAGATCTATAGAAGAAGAATGTAGACAAGAAACAGACTGCATGAGAAGGCACAGATGGCTTGTTATCTGAGTCAATTGAGATCACAGATACAGTGAAGTATATAAAATGTATACTTTTCTTTTATACTACTAGCAAAAAGAGATAGTATTTATGCTAATAGTGTATGTGGATGATAGATGTGCTTGTGAAAAATTTTATAAAGTTTTATAAACTGAATTCATTTAAAAATTTTGTAGTGAATCCTTTTATAAAGCAAAGACTCAACCTTCCTAATCCATTATGTAAAGTCATGTATTTCATATGCAGGTTGGTTTGCTTAAATTTGGATGTATCCTAATAGCCTCTCTTTTTATCTGCTCCCAAACTCAGAACGCTGTTGACAAAAGCAACAATCTATCAGCCCTTTATCGAAAGTCTAATTCCTCTAATACCTGGGTCCAGGAATCACGTAATCAGATACTACTTGGTGTGAGGTGAATTCAAAACAATTTTCCATGCGAGACAGAAGTGAAAAGCAGAAACTGTCATGTTAGTACAGAAATATGGCTATGAGGTCAAGAAGATACTTAGAACTTCTCCTAGAGAATTAATCGTTTTAAACAATAATGGAAACATCTTTTTTAAAAAATTGGCAAAAGTATAAGTATGACAAACTAAGAAGCAAAGTTTGAGAACCAATTTACTTAGAGAGAGATAAGCTGATTAATCACTTTTTGAACTTGTTCTTGGAGATGTGCTAGGATTTCATCAGTTATACCTGAAACTTAAATAATTTCCTAAAACAACAACCTCAGCTACATATGAGCCTGCTACAGAAAGACAAGTATCAGTTTAAGATACTTCTTTCTACAGTTTTATGAAAATGACTTCAATTAATTTGTTTTTCATTTGGTCCAATGGGATAGCACACCTGAAAATCTCTTGGGAACATCACAGAATCAGATATGTGAAGGATATAAATATATGGAGACATATAAATAGATATACAGATAAATAAATATATAAAGGATATAGATATGTAAATAAACATACAAATTGATGAAAGTAAATAAAATATTTCCATTAGTGTTCTTGTGGTTGTAAAGAGTAACTATTTTGTGGGCTGTTAAGTCAAAAGTCATAGAAATTGCTTGTTTAAATAGTATGGGGTCAGAGAAAATCACTTCTTCCTTTTCAGTGAGTCATGGAAAATTCTTCCAAAATGTTAAGGCATATACTCAGTCTGCCTCTTCTGAGAAATACAGAATACACTTCTTTGACAATGTTTCCTGATCACTTTCATAAATTGCTATAGGCTGTAAATGTTCCCTAGTGAAAAGCAGACCTTATAAGAACAGGTCTAGATCCTTAAGAAAAATGCATTAACTCATTTCTTGATAAGTCCAAATACAATGTGTTACTATAACAGTGGATTTCTTTGTTATGCGATCATGGTGATAGGATCTTCCAACTAAATACTAGTAGGATTTGGTTTATAGTCATCTTCATTTATAGAATCTCAGAGAACTTCTTTCCATAGGACCAAGCCTCCAAGACTGGCAGGGCTCGCTTTCCAAAGGCTCCATCAAATCCCAAACCCATCCACATTTCTCTTTGTTAAACTCAAAGGAATCGTTTCTTTTTGAATATTGAGGTTGTCAGTAAAGAAATCTGTTCTTACATTTCCTAGAAAGATGACAATTAGAATACTTATAAAATAGTTGTCCATTTTGAAAAATGTGTGATGGAAATGTTCCAGTTAAGGATCTGTGATTTTCATAGGCGTAGAAACTCCCCTCACAGATGCTGATGAAACTATCTAATAGGCTTAAAGAATTACTTGAGGTTCTGGCCCTTATTCAAAAACAAAAGGCAGAGCAAGATCACCAACACCAAGTTCTCTGCCCAATACCACCCAAGACTGGGTAATCTTACCTCACATATAGATAAATGAGATCTAATTGGCCTTCCTAACTCCTTCTCTCTTTTCCTTTCACCAGACCCTTCATATAGACAGTAGACTAAGCTCCCTGAGGACAGGAATTTGTCTTTCTATGCCTTGCACCTAGCAAATTAATAGGCATTTAATATATGATTCTAGGGGAAAATACTGAGAGGTATGCTATATGATAACTAAATGATTAAATAGCTGGACTCAGAGATCCATCATTAATAATTTGATGCCAGCTTAGAAGGAAGTCCCCTTCGAAGGAGAGTCCTAGGGGTGTGTGGTGGCTTTGCACCGCTTGACATTTTAATCAGTGACTCGGACAAAGGCACAGATGGCATGCACATCAAACAAAGCTGAGCGGGGTACATACTGGATGATGGCCAGAATCCAAAAATGATATTAAAAGGCTAGAACATGTGACTAAATTTAATAAGAAGAATTTTAATAGAGATAAATATAAAATCTTACATTTGGATTAAAAAAATCAACTTTATAAGTTGGAGAGATGTGATCAGGTAGATAGTTTGAGGTTTTATTGTACAGAAAGCTTAAAATGTGTCAACAATATGCTAGGATAGCCAAAAATGCTGACTTAGGATGTCCAAAAAGTCTCAGTGCATTTTTACCTTGGATAGCTTAAAAGACTTCTGTGACACCCCGTATTAGTAAAGGCTACATTAAAAGAGGCATAGTTTTTGGGACTAGAGAGGTTACAGTTTTGCTTTACTTTTCCCTAATGAGTCTACATACGGATTGATTTAGTTTGGCATAAGATATTTGGGAGGGACATTGATGACCTGGAGGGCATCCAGAAAAGGGAAGCTAGGATACTGAAGGACCTCATGACCATATTAGATGAGGATTAAAGGAACAGAGGATGTTTAGTCTGGCGAACAGAATCACAGAATAAGTTTTAGAATTGAATGGGACCTCAACAATCATATAATTCAAACCAAACATGAAAGAAATCTGCACTACCCCCCCAAAAAAGTAGTCATCTCATTTGCTCCAAGACCTCCAATGAGGAAGAATCTGCCATCTCTTGGGGCTCTTCACTCCATGCTGGGATAACTTTAATTAATGACATCAAACCTTCATTTACTTCTGCAACTTCCAGTCACTTGTCATGGGTCTTCTTCTTGGACCCAAAGAGAACAGGTCTATTCTCTCCCTCCTCTACTTGACAACCTTCGAGATACTTCTCCAGTCTAAACATGACCAGTTCCTTCAACCAACGATCTTATGACATGAACTCTAAGCCTTTTACCATCCTGCTGATTGCAAAATGCTAGCATGGGTTAATCAAGAACAGGTTGTGCCAGACAGCACCTGCACTGGAATCCCAGCTATTCCATTTAGTGGGATGGTGAACAAATGATTTTTTACGTTTCAGTTTCTTCTACAGTAATATGATCTCTGAGCCTCCTTCAAGTTCTAAGTCCATAATCTTATGAGCAAAGCACTGTGCTAGAAACTTGAGATAAAAAAGATTAAAAATCAAATAGTCTCTGCCTTCAAGGACTTTATATTCTACTGGGAAAACAAAACTTGGACACAGATAAGGAAATACACTGTATGTGCCAAGTAAATGCAAAGTGATTTCTTGGTTGAAGGGGTACAGTACTAACAAGGGTTGGGAGAGGAAGGAAAGATCTCTTATAGAATAAAAGTTGGCCCCTGAGCTGAGCCTTGAAGGAAAATTATAGAGGGTGGTGTCTAAGTTGGCTAAGTTATGAAAATTAATTTAAAAGAATTAAAACACCAAACATTTCCCCTCAAAACTTGATCAAATAAGTTAGTAAATCAATAAACAAGTTTTTATTAAGCACTTATTATGTGCCAGGCATGATACTATGTGCTGGGGACACAAAGAAAGGCAAAGAACAGTGCCTGCTTTCAAGGAGCTCAAAACCTAATGGGGAAAACAACATACAACTAACTACGTACAAACAAAAGACACAAAGGATAAAACGCAGATAATCCCACAGGGAAGGTACAAAATTTTCGGGGGACTGGGAAGGGCTTCTTACAGAATAAGGAATTTTAGCTGAGACTTGAAAGAAGTCAAGGAAGCTAGATGAGAGGAAGAGAATTACTTCACACAAATGAAGGACCACCAGTGATAATGCTTAAAGTCAAGATTTGGAGTTTGTTGTGTGAGAAAAAGCAAGAATGGATTTAAAAGTAAATGGCAGGGAAGAAAGTATAAGAACAATGGAAAGCCACAGATAAGCCAGGTAGTAAAGGACTTTAAATGTAATAGGATTTTACATTTCATCCAGAAATAGTCTAGAACAGAGCTTTTCCAAAACTGAAACTCTCTCAGGTTGTGTGTATGGCCAACGGCCAAAATTATTGAATTTTTTTTGTTGCAAAATTCCACTTAATCCACTTTTTTAGTGAAAAAGTTCAAATCAAAATCAACAAATAAGAGAATCAAGATAAATTCAATTGAACTGACAGTGAAACGTATCAATTACTGAACAGAATAAGAAATATTTAAAAGAATAAATAAGTCCAAATTTGATATAGCATGTGTTGAATCTCAATGTGGATATGGTATGACACAATTATTTAATTAGGGCTCAATGACGAAAACCTTGTCATTTTACTTTAAAAATATATATATATATATATTTATTTGATAGTGAACTGTGGAACCTAGAAATTAATGGGAAGTTAAAAAGATTTAGAAGTTAAAAGAATACCATCTATTATGTTTCTCAAAGTCACCGATCTTAGCACTTCATTTCACTCGATAGGAAAACAGAGGTGAAGGGAAAGGGAGAAATAAAAGGAATAGTAGATTGAGAGGAATTAGCAATAAGCAAAATAATTCTTAAAGAGGGGACAGAAAATATACAGGAAAGTATAAGAGAATAGAAGGGAGGGAAATATACATTTAAAAACCATAAACATGAATGTGACTAGGATAAATATTCATAAAATGGAGGAAAACACAACGGATTAGAAAGCAGAATCCAACAATACAATTCTGTCAAAAACACATATGAAACAGAAAATGTGCACAGACTCAAAACAACAGACTTAATGGAGCAAAATCTATCATGCTTCAGCTGAAATTAAAAAAAGACAGAGGTAGAAATCACGATCTCAGACATAGCACCACAAAAATAGATTTAATTAAAAGATATAAACAGGAAAACTACATTTTCTTGAAATAAACCATAAAAAGTGAATTAATTAATGTAAATGCCAAATATATGTACACCAAATGGCACAACAGCTAAATACTCATGATTGTTTTACTAGATTCAGAAAAGGCGTGACAAGATACAATACACATTATTGTCAAAAATACTAGAAAGATAAGAATAAACAAATCTTTCTTTAATTTATGCCATATGTATCTAATAGTAAGAGCCAGCATATTAACTGTAATGATTTTCAACTAGAAGCCTTTCCAGGGAGATCAAGGATAAAGCAAAGATGTCCATTAACACCATTATCACTGAATAAAGAGCTAGAAACATTAGTTACAACAATAAGACAAGAAAAAGAAACTGAGAGAATAAACAAAAGCAAAGAAGAAACAAAAGTGATCGTTTCTTGCAAATGATGATGGTTTACTTACAGAACTTTAGAAAGTCAACTAAAAGAAGTGAAAAAATTTACACACACACACACACACACACACACATCTCTTATGACTAGGTCAATTTCTTTTTCTAAGATTTAGTTTTTCAAATCCCCCGTTTCTTGTTCTATTAATCTGGACATTTCATATTTTTATAAATAACAAAGATGCAAGATAGAAATTCAACTCATACAAACCATAAGCATTTCTGTATATTACCAACGAAGTCCCACAGGAAGAGAGAGAAAGAGAAATGCCATTTAAAATAACTAGAGATAGTATGAAATACTACCTGCCAAGATACACAGGAGCTACATGAACACAATTAAAAAACACTTTTTACACAAATAAAAGTAGCTCTAAATAACTAGGGAAATAATAATTATTCACTGATAAGCCAAACCAATATAATAAAATAAAAATACTACCTAAATTAATTTACCTATTGAGTTCCATACCAATTAAACTCCAAAGAATTACTTTATACAACTAGAAAAAATACTACTACAATTTATCCGGAGGAACAAAAGGTCAAGGATACAAAAAAATAATGAAAAGATGTGGGAAGGAAGGGGGTCTGGCAGATCTCAAACTATACTGGTGTTTCTTTTTTGTGCAAGCTCAGTGGCTTTCTGTTACATACTGCCTTGTATATAAGAGAGTTCAGAAGTCAATTTTTGATATCTGTATTGAGAATAGGAGTTGCAAAAGAAATAATACTAAATAGTGAATAATCAAATAGCAAGTTCTTACCATATTTGAAGTATGTTGTTGAGGAAAATCAAAGCAGTCTGTTGAACATCTCACATTGTATATCAAGGTAAGCTCAAAATGGGTATCTAACTTATATATAAAGTATGACATTATAAACACATTAGAGGAGGAAGAAATTACCTGTCGGATCTATGGCTACGGGAAGAATTCAGAAGGAAATGAGAGATAAGGAGGATCACAGAAGGTAAACTAGATAATTATGTTAACAAAAATATTAAACTGTTTTTGCACAAACAAAACCAACAAAAATAAAATTAGAAAGGAAATAGTCAAATGGGATTAAATTTTTGCAGCAGTTTTTCTGACATTGATTATAATTCTAAGCTATATAGAAACTAAATTGAATTTATAAGAATAAGTGGTTCTTAGAAGAATATATCAAAGTTCTCATATTGATAAAAGGTCAAAGGATATTAATCAGGCCATTTTTAGAGGAAGAGATCCAAGATGTCAACAGCCAAATGAAAAAATGCTCTAAATCATTAATAATAAGTAAAGTGCAAATTAAAACAACTCCAAGGTATATCACACCCATCACATTATCAAAAATTAACAAAAAAGAAAAACAAACAATAACCAAATAAGCAATTAAGCAAAAAAAAAAAAAACCCTCAAGATAACCAATGCTAACAGGACTGTTGGTAAAATGGCAAACTTGTTCAATGATTCTGGAAAGCAATTTGGAACTGTACTCAAAAAGCTATTTAATTGTGCATGACCTTTGACCTACAATATTAGATCTATACCCTGAAGAGATCAAAGAAAGAGGAAAGGGACGCATATGTATTTGTAGTACATGGTTTGTGATGGCAAAGAACTGGAAGTGGTAGGGATACCCATCAATTGGGGAATCAACTGGGGAATGGCTGTACTAATATGATAGAAGACTACTGTGCTCTAAGAAATGATGAAGGAGATAATTCAGAGAAACCCTGCAAGATCTTTATGAACTAAAATAGAGTGAAGTGAGTAGAACTAGGAGAACAGTTTATACAACAGTAATATTGTAAAGACAAACAATTTTGAAATTTTTAGGAAATGTGATCAACACAATGGCAAACCCACAAATCCAGAAGACCCGTGATAAAACATGCTACCCTTATCCTGGTAGAGAAGCAATGCACTCAGAGTCCAGATAGAGATACACTGTTTCTGGATATGGCCAATGAGGGAATTTATTTTCCTTGACTATAGATTTTGTAATGGTTTTTTCCTTTCTTTCTCAATAGGGGTCTAGGGACTGGAGAGTTATGGGATGAGTGGGCAGGGAGAAGATGGGAGGGAGAGAAGGCAGATGACTGAGAAATAAAATTTAATTTCAAAAAAAAAAAGTTCTTTGCCATGCTGTATAACATTTTAAGGGAATAACGTAGGGCCTCTTCTACATTATCACAAAACATGCATAAACACTTCAAAGGGTATTTAAATAAAAAGAAAAAAAATACTCCTTTTAAATCATTCATTCAATACATTCTAGTTTATGTTAGGGTAAGAGGAGTCAGTGGGGGGGGGGGGGTGGAAAGCAGCTTTGGAACAATTCTTTACTTCAAAAAAGAAAACAAATCATAAACCCTTTAAAGTCCAGTAAATACAAACTGGCATAGAAATCAATTTAATGATTTAACAGTAACAAGCAATAATAAGTTTCTTCATGCAGTTACAGCAAAAAAGGGCATAAGTTTACATATAGAAAATGATTTTTTTTCTTGGCCATGTTTATGTTACAATGGAAATGCTGCTAAAATTGGAATCAGGTTTGCTGGCTCCAAATTCTACCTTATTTCTCTCCCATATGGACTTGACTCAAGTCACTTAATCTCTCTGGAACTCAATTCCTCTTCCATTAAAGAAGGGAAGTAGACTAGAAGTCTTCTTAAGGCCCCATTACAAATAAATATCTATGATTCTATCTTGAAATTCTTTGATTTTCTTCAACAAAATACTTCAAAATTTGAAATTATTTTGAAGTTTTTATATTAAATGGCATACACAAAGTAAACACTGGTCCCTGTTTTGTGACAAAGAGGAAAGATGCCATCAGAGATAAAGTGCTATGAAAAACAAAGGAGACAGTTATCTTTTTACCACATGGAATTTTAAGGGTGGTTTCTTTTCTTTAACGGAAGCTTTTAATGTAAGAAAATTCTTCCTCCTCCATGGAACTTAATAAAAAGCCAGAGCTGTCATTTTTTTCATACTTCTAACTGCCCACGTTCCTGGGAGGCAGGGAGAAGGAAGAGAGAAGAGGAAGGAGAGGAAAGCAGCCAGGGAAGATAAGAATAATGAGGAGGTGGAGGAGGAAAAGAAGGAAAGAGAGAAAAAGAGAAGAAGGAAGAAATGGGTTCTAGGGGAGACTGTGAAGGTACAATTCAAAAAATATATGGTAAAATAAGAACCAGTTGGGACAAAGGATAAACTTCATTATGCCTTATTCAAAAATAATATTTGTTTTCCCAACAAATTTAGGAAATACATAGCAATGCTAACTAGATATTCCTCTAATGCTTATCTCCCTAACAGATAAATGCAAAAATAAAATAAAATAAAACCCCACAACTCCAAGAAAACTGTAAAGGAGAACTTATCTTTTTGCCGTGCAAACCTTAAAATGCTATAAAACTGTGAGTTATTATTATTAATTAAAGTAGCACCATCCAAAAATACAATGATCTTGTACCATATTTCTGATACTATGATAACTGTTTTTCTTTCCATGAAAACAAAGGACTGAACATTTCAGTAATGCTTTGAAAAGAGAATTTTCCCTACTTAGATGCACAATAGTATGAGGACCCTAACACTGTTCAGCAGTTCCAAACTTTAGGTGCTTCTTTTAGCTTTAGAATCTCACTGACAGATGGCAATGTTAAAAATAAAAAGAATCTACATTTTGTTTCTAAGGAAGGTGAAGACAATTTATAAGCTGTATGAAGCAAGCCTGAAGTCTGAGAGATGACGCAAATTCTTTTCAAGATATATTAAGAGTATACTGTTACTTGTTTCTATTCAAACAGCACGTCAAATATATAGGAAGAAAGAGCAAAAACAGAGAAAGAAAACTACTGGCTAATTTCACTAATAAACATATTAGAAAGGAAACTACAGCAATATATCACAAAGATCATACACTATGAGCAGATGGGATTTAGACTAGGAATACAGGGCTGGTTCAATATTGAGAAACCTATCAGCATAACTGATCATATCAATGACAAAAACAAGAAAAATCATATGATTGCATCAGTTAATGCAGAAAAAGCTTTTGACAAAATATAAAATGTATTCCTATTAAAAACACTAGAAAACATGGGAAATAAATGGAGCTTTTCTTAAAATGATAAGTAGAATCTAATTAAGCCAAGAGCAAGCATTATCTGTAATGGGGATATACTAAAAGCCTATTCAATAAAGATCACAGGGGTGAGGAAAGGAAGTCTATTATCATCATCATTATTATATATTGTAGTAGAAATGCTAACCATAGCAATACTACAAGAAAAAGAAACTGAAAGAATGAAAATAGTCAACAAGGAAACAAAACTATCTCTCTGAAAATGATGTGATGGCACACTCAGAGAACCTAGAGAATCAAGTAAAAAACTAGTCAAAATAATTAACAAATTTAGCAAAATTGCAGGATATAAGATAAGCCAATATAAAGCATCAGTATTTCTAAATATTACCAACAAAACATAGCAGGAAGAGATAGAAAGAGAAATTCTATTTAAAATAACTGTAGACAGTATAAAATAGTTCTGAGTCTACCTGCCAAGATACACACAGGATATATATGAATATAATTACAAGATACTTCACACAAATAAAGTCAGATCTAAACAAATGCAGAAATATTCATTGTTCATAGATAGACCAATCCAATATTTTTTTAAAATTACAATTCCACCTAATTTATTATTACTATTATCAATGCCACATCAGTGCCATATCAATCATACTAAAAAAGAATCATTTTATAGAACTAGAAAAAATAAAATCTACCTGGAAGAACAAAAGGTCAAAAATATCAAGGAAATAAAATAAAAAAATTTGAAGGAAGGTGGCCTGGAAGTACCAGATTTCAAAATATATCACAAAGTGGCAATCATCAAACAATCTGGCATAGTATAAGAAATACAGTGGTGGATCAGTAGAATAGATTGCATATACAATGTAAGTAAATGACCACAGTAATCTAATCTTCGATAAACCCAAAGATCTTGCTTTGGGGGCAAAAACTCATTATTCAACAGAAATTACCGGAAAAACTGGAAAACAATCTGGCAGAAAGATGTAAGGTCAAAATGGATATGTGACTTAGATATAAAAGGCATTATCATAAGTAAATTTGCAGAACATGGGGGAAATTACCTGTCAAATACATAGATAAGTGAGAAGTTTATAACCAAACAAGAGATGAGAGGATCACAAGAGGTAAAATTGACAATTTTAATTACATGAAATTAAAAAGTTTTTATACAAACAAAATCAATGCACACAAAATTAGAAGTAAACATGTAATTGGGAAATCATTCTTTTTATAAATAAATCTCTGTCTAAAAGCAAGTTTCTCTGATAAAGCCCTCAATTCTCAAATAAATATGGAACCAAGCCAAATTTATGAAAATAGGAGTCATTCCCCAATTGATAAATGGTCAAAGGATATGAACAGGCAGTTTTCAGAATAAGAAATCAAACCCATCTATAATTGTGTGAAAAATGCTTTAAATCACTATTGATTTGAGTAATGCAAATTAAAACTTTTAGGTATCACTTCACACTTTTCAGATTGGCTAATAAGACAGAAAAGGAAAATGATAAATGCTAAAGGGGTTTGGAAAAACAGGGACAGTAACGCAGTCTTGCTAGAGTTGAGAACTGGTCCAATCATTCTGGAAAACAATTTGGAACTATACCCAAAGGGTGATAAAATTGTGCATGCCCTTTGGTCCAGCAATACCACAACTAGGTCTATATTCCAAAGAGATTAAAGGAAATAGACTTATATGTACAAAAATATTTATAGCAGCTCTTGTTGTAGTGTTAAAGAATTAAGAATTGAAAGGATGCCCATCAGTTGGGGAACGGGTGAACAAATTATGACATTAAGATGGCGATAAAATACTTTTGTGCTGTAAGAAATGATAAAATAGATGGTTTCAGAAAAACTTGGGAAAATGTATATGAACTGATGCAAAGTGAAGTAAGCAGAACCAGGAGAACATTGTACACAATAACAGTAGACCTAATTAGCTTCTCTGAGCAATACAATGATCCAAGACAACTTCTAATGATTCATGATGAAAACTGCTATCCACATTCAGAAAGGAATAATGAACTCAGAGTACACTGAAGCATATTTTTTTCACTTTTCTTGGCTTTTTTTGCAACATGCCTAACATGGAAATTTGTCTTGCATTAAATTCACATGTATAATGGGTATCATATTATTTGGTTTCTCAATGGATGGGGGGAGGAGCTAGAGGAAGAAAATTTGGAATTAAAAAAAATGTTAAAAAATTTTTAAGAAAAAAAAAAAAGAAAACCATGAAATGACAGATAACAAAATTAAGATACAGGAGATACAAAAGGTGGCTTTTGAAAAATTCCTCTTAAGAAACATTATCAGGTAGGTCTGTGAATAAAAAGGTACATATGCTTTATGACATACAGAAAAATCAATACAATTTCCAAAACTATTAATAATTCTTATCAACTACCTTCTCATCTTTTGCATCAGCTTCTGGAGTGACCAGTATTAGAACTAATACATTACAATCACTCTTTTTAATACAAATTTCAATTTATAAGAACCTTATTGCTAAGCCTGTTTTAACAACGGGTTTAGACTTTTCTTTAAAGTATAATTATTTTCTAATATTTGATTTTGTAAAGTCAAAATATTTCTTTCAATAGCGAGACTTCATTACAAAGGGGTTGATATTAATGATGGACAACATGAAAGGAAGATAAAATATGTATTAAAAAGCAAATTAAAATGTATTGAGGTTGTAACAGTTACCTATCATAGACAAAAAGATATTTACTGCTGTTGTAACACACACAAAAAAAACCCAAAAAGTAAAGTGATGTAAACAATATGCCAGTTAAACTCTGATGCAAACTAATAACTTGAAAGAGTCTGAGATGAATAGAATATGGGAATACATATGGGATTTCAATTACTTGGACAGAATAAATAACAAGTGGTTTTTGCAACAGGGTTAGCATATTTGTTTCAAGTTTTATTTTCCATTCTCTCTCTTGGTAACCTCATCAGCTCTCATGGATTTAAATATCACTTCTAAGAGTTGACTTATATACATATATATGTATATGTACATATAAATATGTGTATGTATATATGCATCCAGTCTGGGTCTGTCCCTTGACCTTTGGTCCCACAAAAACATTTTCCTAATGAATATTTCAAACTGACTGTTCCAAAGGTATCTTAAGCTCAGCATCTCCAAAAAAGAACTGACCTCTCTCTCCCCCTCTCAAATCTTCTTTAACAAACTTCACTATGTCTGTTGAAGGCACTTCCATAATCCTATTCATCTAAGTTCCTAACTTAGGCATTATCTCTAACTCTTCACTCTCCTCCACTACGTTAGTTGCTAAATCTCGCCATTTCTACTGCCATCTCTGGTATCTCTTTTTCTTCGCTCGTGCAGGTACCACCTTAGTTCAGAACTTCATCACTCCTTGCTTAAACTATTGCAACAGCCTCCTAATTGGTCTCTTCTGCTTCAAATATCTCACTCCTCCAGTCTATCGTATACACTGCTTCCAAAATAATCTTTCTTAAGTTCAGATATGATAATGTGATTCCCTTACTCTCAATTCAAGTGGCTTGCTATTGCCTCTAGGATGATGATAATAATATTAATAACAGTAGTAGTAGTAGCAGTGTCTTTCTAAGGATAGTAGCAGTAGCAGGAATAACAATCATAGCTAGAATTAGTTTTTTCCAAGTTACCAATGATCTTGTATTTGCCGAATCCAACAGCCCTTTCTCAATCATTCTTTTTGACTTCTCTGCAGCCCTTAAACTATCAATCGCCCTGTTCTCCTTAATATTCTCTTCTCTCTAAGTTTTCTGGACACTACTCTCTTCTGGTTCCCCTCTTACCTATCTGACTGTTCCTTCTATGCCTCCTTTGCTTGATCTTCATCCAGGTCAAACCTGCTAACCACTACAGCTCTGTCCCAGACCCTATTCTGTTCCCCCTCTATACTATTTCACTTGGTGATCTCAACAACTACCATAGATTCAATTACCATCTCTATGAAATGATTCTCAAATCTATTTATGCAGCCCCAACTTCTCTGCTGACCTTCAGTCTCACATTTCCAACTTCCTATTGGACATCACAAACTGGATATCCTGTAGATATCTTAAACTCAATATGCCCCAAACTGAACTCATCACTTCCTCTAAACGTTTCTTCCTTCCAAATTTCTTTATTCTTCAATGGTGGTTGAGGGCACCAATCATCTTCCCAGTTCACTCAGGTTCCCAATCTAGCTGTCATCCTCAACTCTTTACTATCTTTCACAGTCCCTCCCCCCATATCCATTTTGTTGCCAAGGTCTGTTGATTTCACCTTTGCAATATCTCTCCCATACCTCTCCTTCTCTCCTCTGATACTACCACCACTCCAAAACACTGTGTGTACATATTTGCATCTATTCAATATATATTTATATATGTACTTTGTCTGCCCAATTAGGATATAAACTACTTACTAGGTATTCTTTGTACTTGTATCCCTAGGGCCTAGGCACTGTACAGGGCATGTAGTAGGCACTTAATAAAAACCTGCTGATTGACTGATAAAGGAAGGGGAGGGGAAGGATGAGGGGAGACATGAAAGAAGATGAGAGGGCTATAGGAGGAAACAGTAAGGGTAGGGAAGGCGAGAGAATGAAGGGGGAAAAGAGGTGTTGTGAAACAGAGAGAAAGGATACGAGAGTATAGAGAATAAAAGGAGAGAATAATAAAAGAGAAGAAGAAAAAGGAAGAAAATTAAGGGGAAAAGAAGTAGGGAATAAAATAGAAGAAAAAGAAGGGAAGAAGGAAAGGGTTGCAATACTTAGTCTTGCATCTGCTTTCCATTAAAATACTTAATCCAGTCAAATCTATGTGCAATAAAGTAACACGAGCAGTTCTATTTGCAAATTCCTGTACAGCAAGCTGCTTTATACTTAGAGAACACAATGTTCTTAATGATTCAACCCCTCCCCCACCAACCTCATAAGAACAAATAGCAGCAAGGCATTGTCAATCAATATATGTTACAGGGTCACAATTAAAACTTCAGTCAACTCCAAATATACTACTTTGCTTATTTCGAAGACGAGAGATTACTTCTATAATGTGCAGACGTTTATTTTTAGCAACAGAAAAGAATTAGATTATTTGAGTATTTAAATAACAAAAAATAAACAGGTGAATCTAATGCTTACTAAAAGCTTCTTCTATAGTCTGATCTGAAAAATTACAAAAGAAACTTTTCTGGGTTCCTGATCACTGACTACTGAGACAGTTGTGAAATATTACGGCCTTTGAATCCGGAAGATTTGGATTCCAGTTTCCCCTCCGACACAGAGGCTATGTGCTGCTGGCTTGATTGTTTAAACTGTCAATGCTGTAGGCCACTCTAAGATAAGAAGGTACAAACTCCCATTGGAAGTCCAATATATCAATGAAATCACAGATGTAATACCTAAAATTATCCCCACTAAGGCATTAGGCATTATTGAGAAAATGAAGTGGTATTTCTTGTAGCAGCACTAAGGAGCACCTCTTTAACCTTTTCAGAAAGGACACCCTATGGGTAGTTGCCTGAAAAAGATTTCTGTCCATTAAAAAATAGTTGGATTAAGTGAATTATAAAGAAACAACTCTCCTGAGAAGTAATTCCCAAAGTTTCACTGTCACATACTTGAAAATATATTTAAATTTTCATTAAGTGTGACTTCTATTTAAGTCACTTCAATTTTCAGAAGAAGATAAAATAACCTCCTTAAAATACAATAAAGTAGAAGGATTTGACATAACTGCCATACTAAGGGTCATTCCCATCTGCCAGGTAGCAAAAAGAAAAAGAACAAATGGTTACCAATCAGTCAAGTAACACTTATTAAGCAGTTACTATGTGCCAGGCACTGTGAAAGGCAAAAAAGGTCCCTGCTCTTGAGGATCTGAGTCTAAAGGGGGAGATAGCATACAAGCTTTTTATGTGCAAACAAGATATTTAGAGAATAAACCAGGGGTACTTTCACAGACTGGTAGTCTGTGAGACTGAAGAGCACTGGTAAATGCTTATAGAAGATGGGACTTTGTATATTTGAGGAAACCAGGGATCTTAGAAGTCAGAAATGAGGAGAAAGAACATAGAGCATTCCAGGCATGACAGACAATCTATGAAGAAGAACTTCAAACTATAAATGGCCACATGACAATATGCTTCAGTAGTAAGAGAAATGCAAATTTAAATAATTGAAGGCTCCTCTCATACCATGCAAATTAGAAGACATAACAAGAAATGTAATGAAAGGGCTGTAGGAAGACAGGTACACTGATGCACTGTTGACAAAAGTGCCAAATAGACCAAATCTTCTAGATTTGGCAAGAAAAATGAGGATATTCTTCATGCCCACTGACCCTGGAATCTCACTACTAGATACATATCCCAAACATGTCAAAGTCAGAAACGAAGTTTTACTATATACCAAAAATAGTCATAACAGCAATTTTTGCTAACAAATAAATTAAGACAAATCAACTGGAGGATGGTTGAAAAATGTAAATAGAATTTACTGTGAAATAAGACATTATAAGCATGAGAAATTCAGAAACATGGGGAGATTTTTTAAAATAGTATTCATACTTTTTGTTCTAACATCATCTTCATTTCCAAATATATCCCTCTTCTCTTCCCTTCATGGAAAGCCATCATATGGGAAGATTTTTAAAGACCTAGACCAGAATGAAATTATGTGAAACCAACAGAATAATGTACACAATGACTACTATAATATAAATGAAAAGATAACCAAAAGGAAGCTGAATTCAGAACAAATGAAAAATAAAAGAGATTATAGAGAAGAGATAACTAAACACACCTAGTCTATAGTCAAAAAGACCTGAGTTCAAATCTGTCCTCAGACATTTACTAGCTGTGTGACCGTGGGCAAGTCACTTAACCTCTGTTTGCCTTAATCTCCTTGAGAAAGAAATGGCAAACCACCGCAGTATCTTTGCCAAGAAAAACCCCATGGACAACACTGACATGATATGGTCCAAAGGTCATAAAGAGTTGGAGACAACTAAATGACTGAACAAGTTCCTTAAAATGGAGAGGTAGGGGACTACTAGGACAATATTCTATTAGAAATTGTGTCAGACGATACTGGAGTTTTTATTTAATTTTTCTTTCTTGGTCATGGTAGAAGATTCCATCTGGGGCAGGGTCAGAGGGAGGTGGATATGGGAAATAATTGTGATGTAAAGATAAAAGGCATCACTAAAACTACTACCAAGAAAATACTGAGGTGACTCTGGGTTCTTGAAAGCAATGCGGACAGGATTACAGATGCTGAAAGGCTGTACTAAATAGCAAAAAAAAAAAAAAAAAAAAACCACCTTGAAGAAAAGCTAAGAGAAAAGAATTTTTGTCTTTTGAGGATAAGTTTAGCAAGGTTCATATCTCCAGAAAGTTACTCATTAGATAATAAAGTTTAAATGGACCCAGGAACCAATGAAGTCCATTGTATAACTTTAAGGGTTGTGATATTTCTATCTAAATAATTAAGAATATTTTGAATTTACACATAAGCCTTTCCATTTTGAACCGTGTCTCTTGTTTTAGGGATATAATCCAGAAAAATGAAGGCAATTTCCATATCTGTTTAAGGTAATTCATTCACATGACCCAACAGTTTTTTACTTTATATTTCACTGAGTTAGAAGTGATTTCAGAGGTCATCTAATCCAAACCCTGTAAAAAATGTGAGATATAGAGAGATTTGCCCAAGGAGAAATAAATAGTCAATAGCAAACTAGGACTTGATTCCAGGTATTGCTGACTGTAAATACAGAGTTCTTTTTCAATGGACCACAGTGCCTAGGCATGACATGCATTGACACAATTCTCCATCCCTCTAGAAAGCATACTGCTGTAAGATGTAGACAGTTTTAAAATTTAATTTCTGGGTTAAACTCAATATTCTATCCCATCTATCCCATTCTATCACATTATTAACTATCTTCTTTGCCCAGAAAGTGGAGAATAGAGTCCCTACCTTGCCTTCAAAGTATACTATGGTGACTGATCAGTTCTTTTAGAAAAATCAGCTTTTATAATTCCATAACCATTCCTGTCCAAGCTCTAAACCTTATTTAGGTCTTTTGTAATCCTTTACTGGCTTTGCTATTAATGCAGATGAAGTGAATTATTCACTAAACAATAAATGATTACTACAGGATGTGTTTTTCTAAAATATGAAGTGTATTTGTTAGTTCACTTGGGACCTGACACAGTGTTGCCCTCCATAAATGGTCTCAGAATTAAAATGAATTATGAAAAATGATCAAATGTCAAATAAATTATTTTAAGTCACTTGGGTTTTGCTGGCAATTCAAATTTTCAAATAACTTGAACCAACACTGTTCACTTCCTAGTACCTGCTGAAGTCTGTCCTAAATGATCCAGACATACTTTAGCACCTGCTCTAACGTCACATGTAGATTTCCACATCCATAATCAACCTGTTTCACCTTGGCCCTCTCAAAAGTGAATTGTCAGGGTTTATTTTCAACAGCCAGAATAAATTTACATCTTGGTCCTTGAAATAAGATATGGACTTGATCAGTCATTCAGTAACTCAACAAGCACTCATTAAATGCCTATGATGTGACAGGCAAAGTACTAATTGCTAGACCAAGGCTCAGTCCTAAGTGCTAATGCTATTAAACACCTAGTTATTTCTACACTGGTTGAACTTCCAGAAAAAAAATCAAAGTTTTCAGATGCAACTCATTTTTAGGGGAGCTAATAATGGATACATACTAATGTGTTTGAGTTTATTGACAAGAGGATGTGACATAGCACCAGCCTGATGAGGCAACTATTTTCTAGTTAATTTTCTAATTTTATAACTTAACATTTTGAAGTGTATGTATTTTGTGCTACCAATATGGTAAAATACGGCTCTTTTTATGTTACTGTTACCAAAAAAAAAACTCCTAACCATAAACTGTTAATCTATGCTATTTCAAGAATTCACTGTTTCAATAAAAACTATTAACCACCCATTTATGGCCGTTATCACCAGTGGTGAACATTCATTATATTAATAATAGTTAGTATTTATATGGTACTATAAGGTTCCCAAAGTGCTTTACAAATAGCATCTCTTTTTTATCCCCACAACAACCCCAGGAGTTGGTGCTATTATTATCCCCATTCGATCGGTGAGGAAACTGGGGTAGGCAGAGGTGAAGGGACTTGTCCAGGGTAACACAGCTAGTAAGTATTTGAGGCTAGATCTGAATCCAGGTCTTCCTGAATTCAGGTCCAGGGCTCAAAACTGAGCACACATTAAGCCATATTTCAGAAGACTTTTCTAGGGAATACTTTGTGAGAAGTCTCTGAATGGCCAAGTTCTAAAACTGCAGAGCCATGAGGGCCTGTAGAGGGTATTAGTCCACATTCCTTATTTTATAGGTAAGGAAAACTGGGCTTAAAGGGTTTCACTTGGGACATGCCTAATCAGAAAGCTGGTGATATATCTGATACCATCATACTACATCTACTGCCTACAGTATGTATTTAGGGTACCTAACATCCCTATTGTTGTTGGCCATTTTTCAGTCATTTCTGATTCTTCATGACCCCATTTGGGGTTTTCTTGGCAAAGATACTGGAGAAGTTTGTGATTTCCTTCTCCAGCTCATTATACAGCTGAGGAAACTGAGGCAAGAAGGGTCAAGTGACTTGCCCAGGGTCACATAACAAGAGCCCAGAGTTGTTATCTACTGCGCCACCTGGATGGCCAACATCCCTAAGGGGTATATATGTTTCATTTCAACCAATTTTGAAGCAGAGGGTTTACAATTTCTACTATCTACAAGTAAAAGTGGGTAAAGATGCCATAAAAATCAGAGTATCCCTTCTACTGTAAGGCAGACAGTTAAGAAATTGTGTGAAATGGACAAATTCCTACAAACTAAAGGATGAGAAGAATGGAAGAAAAGCTGAATAATTTTCCAGGCATGATTACAACACAAAAGCTTGCCTGCTAATTCAGTGTTTTTAAAAGGAATATAACATCCACACTTCCCTAACCAGAAACCAAATCACGTCAAGCCAAGTTAGCCTGGCACACTGTGAACTGAGCTGGGAAAATAGCCAAGGCTACAGAACTAGACTAGTTCTATACCTACTACTGGACCTTGGCCTGGAAGACAGTTTTATGAAAACACATTATTTTTATCCAAATCATACCCCAGATCTACTTTTAAAAGGCATAAATTGATGCTGCTGGCAAACAGAAACATGGTTACTGGATAGTTTGTCTCTTTGCTTAACTGCCAAACCAGGGAAATATTTAGAGGGAAATATTTTTCCCCTAAATTGTACACCTCCTTTCTTTGAAAAAAGCCTCTAAGGGAGGGCTCCTTTTCCAGGGCCATGCATGTATGTATATTTTATGTGATATAAAAATCAAATATATCATCAAAAGGTTCCAGACCTCACAGATCTTGGAATTTTATTCAATTTAAGTACTACCCTAATGAAAAATAAAATTGTTCTCTTGATTAACTTGAATCATATACTTGTTATTACTATACTGTTTCACATACCACACGTAACACTGATTTCAAAAAGGTCCCTGAAAATCTACAATATTCCTTTACGCAGTATTTTGGATTCCTAGGGCACTGATGAAATAAACATTTCCTTCCTATATTAGTCCTCAGAAAATTTCATCTTCTTACTATTTTTTTCAGACCAAAAATATCTATATTTTCTCTCATTTTATAAGCAATCTATACTTGGACAGAAAAATTTAAAAAGCCAAAAAAAAGATTTAGTAAAATTCGTTAAGCCATCTAAGTACATGCAAAATGATGTCAAACGATCAAAGACAGATAAACAACGAAAAACAAAAGTAGGAATATACGTGTACAGTGTACATGAATACTAACAAATTGAGATCCAGATGCAAAGTAGCAAAATAAACTATGAACCTAAATAGAGGAAAAAATGTGAATTAAAATCCTTTTTTAAAAAAATTCACATAAATAAAAGGGACTTACCTGGTTTTGGCACTGAGTTTGTCACTGACTGAGGAACTTTTTGGTTAATTAACTCGACACAGTGACCAGGAAAGAGTCCCACCTACAAAATAAAAGAAATCTGTAAATACTCCCAATTCAGCTTTGACTAATGTGCTCCATGGACCCTCCCATTTGTTTCTACTATTCCCTGACACAAATAACAGATGAATCCAATTGTACAAAAAACATTAAAACACAATCTGTTGCTACAGAAAAATCATAGTTGTGTGTCTAACACGGCCAAATATGCAAATTTGCTTTTTACTTTTCTAATACCCATAGACTTTTTCACAAGAGTTATAAATGTTAAGTCTAGCAATAAGTTATGTATATAAGATAAAAGACTTAAATCCAAATCCAATAATGTTGATTATCTGTCCAGTTGTACCTTATTTACCAAGTTTTAGGTAGCTTTTATTTGCTTTTTTAAAATGAAGCTAAATAACATATTTAAAAAAATGTTTTCTAAACTTATCCTTAAAATCCTAAAATTTTAAAAACGTTTTCTAAACTTATCCTCCATTATAGCATTCAAGTGGTACCTTATTATAAATACTAACTTCTCTGTTTGGCATTAAAAGCTCTTCACATTCTGGCTCTTTCCCACCTTTCTTCTCTTCTTATACACTATTCCTCTCTACAATCCCTACAGTCCAGCCATATTGGTCCTCTTGCCCTCCTTGCACATAACATTTCATTTTCCAACTTGGTGCCTTTGCACTGGCTGACCCCATGCCTAGAAGGTTCTCCCTTCTCACGTCCATCTCTTAGTTGCTACCCTGGCTGCCTTCGAGATTTAGGTCAAGCACCACATTCTACAAAAGCCATTTTCTGATTCCATCAAGTGCCTTGCCATCCAACTTTATCTTATGTTTGCTTGATATACCAACCCTCATGGTAGTGCATATGTGAGGAAAGAGCTCTATTGATCTGTATTACTAGGGAAACAAAGAAATGCATTGGAAATTGGGATCGTGGTAAAGGAAGGGGTAAGTTTGAATTCTTTTACTCCTTCATCAACTCTTATAACAAGGGAATTGAGGCCTATTCCTGAGGACAGAGAGAGATAGCTGGTGATCCATGGACTGATAAGGTAGCCTCCTATAGAAGAAAAACCATTCAATTTGGATGCTGAGAACTTGGGTTTGTCTCCTAATAACACCACCTATTTCATGGGATTGTTATAATCGAAAGAGGTAACATTGTGTAATTAGGGACAGAGCCCTGAGAATCCTTAGAGAATGTATAGATTTGTCCTTGAGATCATACGAAACATGTGCAATATTCTATGCCTGCTGCTAATCCAACGGTAAAACAATGCGGAACCAATTTCTGGTCATGAACGACTGTGATGGTGAAAAATTACAAAGCACTAGATTAGTGCTGGTTAGTAATAATATCATAATCATCACTATTTCTTCTGGGTCCTAGAAATTCTTGATGTTATATTAAGGAAGCATCACCATCACCCACAAAATACTGCAACATATCACCATAGCTAACAAAACAAATATGCTAATATACACCCTAAAAAACAAAAGAAAAAATTAGGAGAGAAAACGGTTCCCAGGCAATATTTGCAGATGTTTCTTGAGATGTGCTCATAACCGGGCTGCTATGTAGCAGATGTTAGGCTGAAACTTTGGAAACCACATTCATTCGTGTGTCCCTCTATTGACAGACTCTGGGGAAGAACAGACAAGGCTTCCAAGAATCTGATTCATCATGAAACTCGGAGTTGCACATTTTCCTTTAGTGTTGGATTGCTTTCATATGTTTATTTGTTGCATTCTTGCTTCAATTTGGGGATCTATGTTTTGTAACTATTGAGAACCCAAAAGTATATTTTAAATAATTAAATATTTGACTGGTTCCTAAAAGAGCCTCCATGAATAATACTCTCAAATAACATATTTTGAAAAAAAAGGTTCTCATTTTTTGAGAAAGCCTCAATTTTATGGGATTTATTTCTCCATATACAAGCAATCAGCAATCAATAAGCATTTATTAAATGCTTATTCTTTTAAGCAGAAACAGTATGCACAGTAAGATTGTTTCCATGTTTATCTCTATCTTTAGTGGAAAGAAAATGAAGTTAGTCTGCTTTGATTCATTTTTGAGGATCTTGGGTTAGCTCTCTGTGATTACTGCTTCCTCTCCTAAGTATTTTTCCTAAGTATTTATTAATCATCTTTTTTAATAGGTCTTAGAATTTTTTCCAAGACTCAAACACACGATCTACAGCTTAAGATTTCACTTTCCTCCTTTTTGTTCATTTTGCATTTTTCTAGTTCTGTGACACGTGTCTTATTCTTTCCTTTTTTCAAAGATAATTGATAATGGCTAAGTAATCACACTCACCAGTCCTTTCAGTATTATGCATGGATGGATTTCATCCGGCCTGGTGTCTTGGACTTAGTTTCTACTTACTCCCTATTTTAGGGAGTGTCAATTCTCCATTAACCATTTTTTTGTCCTATTCCAAAACTTGTTCTACTTAGTAGAACACCAGCAAAGAATGGAGTAACCCTATCTTCTCATTGCTTATCTTCATCCATCTACCCTGTACTGATCCTATCCCTTCTTTGCTCATCTTCTTTTCCCGAATTAAAAAAATAAAATAAAACAAAACTCATTTGTTGTCCTTAGCATTCCTCCAGAGGAACAGCTCATTTTAAACTTTAGTATTGCTGACACTATTTGAATAGGATGATGCCATTTTGAAGAAAGTGTTCATCTTTTGTTTTGTCTTGCTTCTAGCTTCTGTTAGCTCAGACAAAAGTTTGTAGATTAGACAGAAGTTTTATGCTTCTATGTACAAGAAACTATGCCAGCACTGTGGACAATAGTCCACTCCAATCAAAGAAGCACTTCTAAAGAGAAGATTATGTGGAAGGCACTGTGCTCAGAACTGAAAATATAAAGACAAAAGAATGTATACAGGTGAAATATATGACAAGGTAGATAGAGATGAAGGCAAAGGAGAGATTGACAAAGTACTTTAAGGATATCAAAGGGAGGATCAATGCTACAACATGAATACTTTCTTCAAGAAGTGAACAAGAAAATATTTCCAGATGGGAGGAGCCAAGATGGCTGAGTAAAGGCAGGGACTCACCTGAGCTGTCCCAAAATCCCCTCCAAACAACTTTAAAACAACTCCTCAAAACTAATTCTGGAGTGGTACAATCAACAAAAGGATGGGGTGAAACAATCTGACAGAAAAAGATTTTACTTAGAGGGTCAGCAAGAAAGGTGTGTCTCACTGGGATGAGACTGAAGTACCGTTCAGCCCAGGCCATGCCAGTGCAAGCCCTGCCTGGCAAGCCAGTAGCAGGCCTTGGGGATGACTAAATCAGTGGTAGCATCTCCCAGAGCTCTCAGCCCACAGACTAGATGAAGAGGTCAGACTGAAATTCCAGGGGACCCTTTCTTGGCACTGAAAGAATAGTGCATTGTTCATACACCGTTCCAGGTTGCAATCCCATGGCAAGAAGGAGCCCAAGCAGAAGCAGGGACCATGGTTACAGTCTCAGGGTGGAAAAGAGTGCTTGCTCACAGACCAGAGTACAGGCCAGAGGAACAAAGACCACACCTCTCTTTAGATCATTCAACCTTGGAAGAACTGAATGCTTACAGACCCACAGAACTATCTCTGAAAACAGCAGCACAAAAAATTTGAAGCTTAGGACAGTGGCCCCTACACAACGGGAGAAAAGCCCAACTTTAACATAAAGTTAAAAGTAAAGAAATAGGCTTGGAACATGAACAAACTACAAAAAAGAACCTGACAATAAAAAGTTACTATAGTGATAGGAAAGATCAAAATACAAACTCAGGAGAAGAAAACTAAATCTAAGCAGCTACACGTAAAGCTTGAATGAAAAATGTGAATTGGCTGCAGAATCTGGAAAAGTTCAAAAAGAATTATAAAAATCAAATAAGAGAGGTAGAGGAAAAAAATGGAAAAGAAACAAGATGCAAGAAAACCATGAAAAAAGAGTCAACAGCTTGGTAAGGGAGGCACAAAAAAATACTGAAGGAAATAACAACTTAAGAAAACAGAAACGATTTAATGTTAAAAAAAAAAACAGGAACAAAAATGACAAAAGAAAAAAACTCTTTAAAATGCAGAATAGGCCAAATGGAAAAGGAAGTACAAAATTCACTGAAGAAAAGAACTCCTTAAAAAGCAGAATGGGCCAAATGGAAAAAGAGGTACAACAATTTATTGAAGAAAATAAGTCCTTAAAAATCTTAATTGGGTAAGTGGAAGATAATGACTTTATGAGACATCAAGAAACAATAAGACAAAATCAAAAGAATGAAAGAATAGAAGAAAATGTGAAATATCTTATTGGAAAAACAACTGACCTGGAAAACAGATTTAGAAGTAATAATTTAAGAATTATTGGACCACCTGAAGACCATGATCAAAGAAAGAGCCTACATATCAACTTTCAAGAAATTATCAAGTAAAAATTCTCTGCTATCCTAGACCTCAGGGTAAAATTGAAATTGAAAAAAACCACTGATCACTTTCTGAAAGAAATTCTGAAATGAAAATTCCCAGGAATATTACGGTCAAATTCTACAGCACCCAGGTCAAAGAGAAAATACTACCAGCAACCAGAAAGAAATTATTCAAATCTCATGGAGCCACAGTCAGAGTAATACAAAATTTAGCAACTTGTACATTAAAGCACTGGAGGGCTTGAATGTGATATTCCAGGAGGCAAAAGAACTTGGCATTACAACCAAGAATCACCTACCCAGCAAAACTGAGTATAATCCTTCCAGGGGCAAAAATGGATATTTAATGAAATAGAGGACATTCAGTCATTCCTGATGAAAAGACCAGAGCTGAATAGAAAATCTGACTTTCATATATAAGACACAGGATAAACATAAAATGGTTAACAGGAAAGAGGAATCATAAGAATTCAATAAGGTTTAATTGTTTATATTTCTACATGGGAAAATGACACTTTTAGCTTCTAAGAACTTTCTCATTATCAGGGCAGTTAGAAGGCATATGCATAGACAGAAGCCACACATGTGAAATGACTATGATGGGATGATACCCAAAAAATAAAAAGGGGGTGAGAAAGAGGGATGCACTGGGCAAAAGGGGAGGGAGGAAAAATGGAGTGAATTATCTCACATGAAAGAGGTGCAAAAGGCCTACTACAGTGGTCAGGAAAATGGATGGATGGCAAGCAACACTTGAACCTCAGTCTCACCAGAAGTGATTCCAAAAGGAAATAACATACACACTCAGTTGAGTATAAATATCTATATTATCCCACAGAAAAGTAGAAGGGGAGGGGAATAAGAGGAGAGGGATGAAGCTAATAGAAGAGAGGATGGATTGCAGGAGCTGGTGGTCAGAAGAAAAACTTTTAAGGAGGGACAGTGTGAAAGGAGGGTGAAAGAAAGATAAACAGGGAGACAAAGCAGGATAGAGGGAAATATACTGTTCGTAATCATAACTGTGATTGTGACTGGGATAAACTCTCCCATAAAACAGAAGCAGACAGCATAGTGAATCAAAAGCCAGAATCCTACAATCTGTTTGTTGTTTAAAAGAAGTATGCTTGAAGTAGAGAGATACACACAGAGTAAAGGCAAGGGGCTGAAGCAGAATCTATTGCACTTTAAAAGGTCCAGAATACCAAGGGAATTAACGAAAAAAATGCTAGGAAAGGTAGCCTAGCCATACCAGAAATTAAAGTGTCATTATAAAGCAGCCATCATCAAAATTACTTGGTCCTGGCTAAGAAATAAGAGTGATGGATCAGTGCAATAGGTTAGGTACACAAGACACAGTAGTCAATGACTACAGCAATCTACTCTTTGATAAACCCAAAGAGTCCAGCTTCTGGGTTAAGAATTCACTATTTCACAAAAATTGCTGGGAAAACTGGAAATAGTATGGCAGAAAGTGGGCATACACCACTATCTTACACTATATACCAAAATAAAGTCAAAATGGGTTCACAACTTAGATTTAAAGGCTGATACGATAAGCAATTTAGGAGAGCAAGGAATAGTTTACCTGTCAGATTTATGGAGAAGGGAAGAATTTATGACTAAACAAAAGACAGCAATACAAAATGCAAAATGGATAATTTTGATTATGTTAAATTTAAAAGTTTTTGTACAAATAGAGCGAATGCAACAAAGACTAGAAGTACAAAATTGGGAACAAATTTTTACAACCACTGTCACTGATAAAGGCCACATCTCTAAAATATACAGGGAACTGAATCAAATTTATAGGAGTATAAATCATTCCCAAATTGCAAAATGGTCAAAGGACATGAACAGGCAGTTTTCAGAGGAAGAAATTAAAGATATCCATAGTCATATGGAAAAATGCTCTAAATAACTATTAATTAGAGAAATACAAATTAAAACAACTCTCAGGTACTACATCTCTCCTGTCAAACTGGCTAACACGACAAAACAGGAAAATGATAAATACTGGAGAAGATGTGAGAAAATAGAAACACTGTTACATTGCTGGTGGAGTTGTGAACCCATCCAGCCATTCTGGAGAGCAATTTGGAACTATGCTCAAAGGGCTACAAAAATGCGTATATCCTCTGACCTAGCAATACTACTTCTAGGACTGTATTCCAAAGAGATCACACAAGTGGGAAATGGACCCGTATATACAAAAATATTTATAGCAGCTCCTTCGGTGGTGGCAAAGAATTAGAAATCAAGGGGATGCCCATCAACTGTGGAATGGCTAAATGAGTTGTGGTACATGAATTTAACAGAATACTATTGTGCTATAAGAAATGAGGAGCAGATGGACTTCATAATAACCTGGAAAGACTTACATGATCTGATGCTGAGTGAGGGGACCAGAATCAGGAAAACATTATACATGATTATAGATACATGGTATCTGTAATGACTAACTTTGATAAACTTGGCTCTTCTCAGCAATACAGGGTTCTAAGACAGCTCCAAAAGACTCAAGATGGAAAAAGCTATGATATCCAGAGAAAGAATTATGGAGTATGAATAAAGATTGAGGCACACTATTTGCTCTTTTTTTCTTCTTTTATGGTTTTGTTTCTTCTTTCTCACAGTTCATTCCATTGGTTATAATTCTTCTTTACAAGCTGACTATTGTGTAAATAAGTTTAATGTGAAGGTATATGTAGAACTTATATCAGACTACATGCCATCTTGGGAGGGAAGGAAGAGGAGAGGGAGGGAGAGAAAATTTGGAATTCAGAAACTTGTGGAACTCAGCACTGTAAACTAAAAAGAAAAAATAAATTTAAAAAAGCAGGGTAGCAATCATGACCTCAAACAAAGCAAAAGAAAAAGAGATTTGAATAAACAAATATAAGCACAGAAACTGCATTTTGCTAAAAGGTACCATAGACAATAACAATCAATACTAAACATATATGCACTAAATGGTTTGGCATCCAAACTCTTAAGGGAAAGTCAAATGAGTGTAACAACAATGCTGCATGCATGCCACTACTGTGGCTGTGTAAGGCCAATAACACCAGCACACAGAGCTGGAGGAGGGCTACTAGCACAGGTTCTTTGATCTGCTTTTCTAAGGAATGCAACTTTAAGGTGTTTACAATCTCACTTTAATTAATTGAATTTAAATTTATTTATTTAACATATTTAGTTTTCAGCATTGATTTTCACAAGAGTTTGAATTACAAATTTTCTCCCCGTTTCTACCCTCCCCACCACTCCAAGATGGCATATATTCTAGTTGCCCTGTTCCCCAATCAGCCCTCCCCTCTATCTCCTCCCTCCCCTCCCATCCCGTTTTCCCTTCTTTTCTTGTAGGGCAAGATAAATTTCTACACCCCATTGCCTATGTATCTTATTTTCTAGTTGCATGCAAAAACTTTTCTTTTTGTTTCTGAACATCTATTTTTAAAACTTTGAGTTCCAAATTCTCTCCCCTCTTCCCTTCCCACCCACCCTCCCTAAGAAGTCAAGCAATTCAACATAGGCCACATGTGTATCATTATGTATAACCCTTCCACAATACTCATGTTGTGAAAGACCAGCTACACTTTGCTCCTTCCCAATCCATCCCGCTTTATTGAATTTTCTCCCTTGACCCTGTCCCCTTTCGAAAGTGTTTGTTTTTGATTACCTCCCCTCCATCTGCCCTCCCCTCCATCATCCCCCCCTTTTTTTCCTGTGGGGTAAGATTGAGTATGTATGGTATTCCCTCCTCAGGCCAAATCTGATGAGAGCAAGGTTCACTCATTCCCCCCTCACCTGCCCTCTCCCCTCCTCCCACAGAACTGCTTCCTCTTGCCACCTTTATGTGAGATAATCCACCCCATTCTATCTCTCCCTATCTCCCTCTCTCAGTATATTGCTCTCTCATCCCTTAATACATTTTATTTCTTTTAGATATCTTCCCTTCATCTTCAACTCCCCCTGTGTCTGCTCTCTCTCTCTCCCTTTTATTTATACACACACACACACACACAGATATATACATACATACACATTTACATATATATATATGTGTGTGTGTGTGTGTATATATATATATATACACACACACACACACATATATATATGCATATTCCCTTCAGCTACCCTAATACTGAGGTCTCATGAATCATACACGTCATCTTTCCATGTAGGAATGTAAACAAAACAGTTCAACTTTAGTAAGTCCCTTGCAATTTCTGTTTCTTGATTACCTTTTCATGCTTCTCTTGATTCTTGTGTTTGAAAGTCAAATTTTCTATTCAGTTCTGGTCTTTTCACTGAGAAAGCTTGAAAGTCCTCTATTTTATTGAAAATCCATATTTTGCCTTGGAGCATGACACTCAGTTTTGCTGGGTAGGTGATTCTAGGTTTTAATCCTAGCTCCATTGACCTCCGGAATATCGTATTCCAAGCCCTTCGATCTCTTAATGTAGAAGCTGCCAGATCTTGGGTTATTCTGATTGGGTTTCCACAATACTCAAATTGTTTCTTTCTGGCTGCTTGCAGTATTTTCTCCTTGACCTGGGAGCTCTAGAATTTTTGACAATATTCCTAGGAGATTTCTTTTTGGGATCTATTTGAGGAGGCGATCGACAGATTCTTTCAATTTCTATTTTGCCCTGTGGCTCTAGAATATCAGGGCAGTTCTCCTTGATAATTTCTTGAAAGATGATATCTAGGCTCTTTTTTTGATCATGGCTTTCAGGTAGTCCAATAATTTTTAAATTCTCTCTCCTGGATCTATTCTCCAGGTCAGCGGTTTTTCCAAGGAGATATTTCACATTGTCTTCCATTTTTTCATTCCTTTGGTTCTGTTTTATAATATCTTGATTTCTCATCAAGTCACTAGCTTCCACTTGCTCCAATCTAATTTTTAAAGTAGTATTTTCTTCAGTGGTCTTTTGGACCTCCTTTTCCATTTGGCTAATTCTGCCTTTCAAGGCATTCTTCTCCTCATTGGCTTTTTGGAGCTCTTTTGCCATTTGAGTTAGTCTATTTTTTTTTTAAATGCAATTTATTTCTTTAACATATTTGGTTTTCAGCATTGATTTTCACAACAGTTTGAATTACAAATTTTCTCCCCATTTCTGCCCTCCCCCCCCACTCCAAGATGGCGTATATTCTGGTTGCCCTGTTCCCCAGTCAGCCCTCCCCTCTATCACCCCCCTCCCCTCTCATCCCCTTTTCCCTTCCTTTCTTGTAGGGCAAGATAAATTTCTACGCCCCATTGCCTGTGTATCTTATTTTTTAGTTGCATACAAAAACTTTTTTTGTTTTTGAACATCTGATTTTAAAACTTTGAGTTCCAAATGCCCTTCCCTCTTCCCTTCCCACCGACCCTCCCTAAGAAGTTGAGCAATTCAACCTAGGCCACACATGTATTATTATGTATAACCCTTCCACAATACTCATGTTGTGAAAGGCTAACTACATTTTGCTCCTTCCCAACCCATCCCGCTTTATTGAATTTTCTCCCTTGACCCTGTCCCCTTTCCAAAGTGTTTGTTTTGATTACCTCCACCCCCATCTGTCCTCCACTCCATCATCCCCCCACCTTTTATTTTTTTTTTTATCTTCCTCCCTCTTCTTTCCTGTGGGGTAAGATACCCAACTGAGTATGTATGGTATTCCCCCTCAGGCCAAATCTGATGAGAGCAAGGTTCACTCATTCCCCCCTCACCTGCCCTCTCCCCTCCTCCCAAAGAACTGCTTCCTCTTGCCACCTTTATGCGAGATAATCCACCCCATTCTATCTCTCCCTATCTCCCTCTCTCAGTATGTTACTCTCTCATCCCTTAATTTCATTTTATTTCTTTTAGATATCTTCCCTTCATCCTCAACTCACCCTGTGTCTGCTCTCTCTCTTTTACATATCTATATATACACATACATACACATACATACATATACACATAGATACATACATACATACACATTCACTTATATATATACTTAAACATATATATATATATATATATATGCATATTCCCTTCAACTACCCTAATACTGAGGTCTCATGAATCATACTCATCATCTTTCCATGTAGGAATGTAAACAAAACAGTTCAACTTTAGTAAGTCCCTTGCAATTTCCGTTTCTTGATTACCTTTTCATGCTTCTCTTGATTCTTGTGTTTGAAAGTCAAATTTTCTATTCAGTTCTGGTCTTTTCACTGAGAAAGCTTGAAAGTCCTCTATTTTATTGAAAATCCATATTTTGCCTTGGAACATGATACTCAGTTTTGCTGGGTAGGTGATTCTAGGTTTTAATCCTAGCTCCATTGACCTCCGGAATATCGCATTCCAAGCCCTTCGATCTCTTAATGTAGAAGCTGCCAGATCTTGGGTTATTCTGATTGGGTTTCCACAATACTCAAATTGTTTCTTTTCTGGCTGCTTGCAATATTTTCTCCTTGATCTGGGAGCTCTGGAATTTGGCAACAATATTCCTAGGAGATTTCTTTTTGGGATCTATTTGCAGAGGCGATCGATGGATTCTTTCAATTTCTATTTTGCCCTGTGGCTCTAGAATATCAGGGCAGTTCTCCTTGATAATTTCCTGTAAGATGGTATCTAGGCTCTTTTTTTGATCATGGCTTTCAGGTAGTCCAATAATTTTTAAATTCTCTCTCCTGGATCTATTTTCCAGGTCAGTGGTTTTTCCAAGGAGATATTTCACATTGTCTTCCATTTTTTCATTCCTCTGGTTCTGTTTTATAATATCTTGATTTCTCATCAAGTCACTAGCTTCCACTTGCTCCAATCTAATTTTTAAAGTAGTATTTTCTTCAGTGGTCTTTTGGACCTCCTTTTCCATTTGGCTAATTCTGCCTTTCAAGGCATTCTTCTCCTCATTGGCTTTTTGGAGCTCTTTTGCTATTTGAGTTAATCTATTTTTTAAGGTGTTGTTTTCTTCAGTGTATTTTTCAGTATTTTTTTGGGTCTCCTTTAGCAAGTCATTGACTTGTTTTTCATGATTTTCTCACATCCTTCTCACTTCTCTTCCCGATTTTTCCTCTACTTCTCTAACTTGCTTTTCCAAATCCTTTTTGAGCTCTTCCATGGCCTGGGACCAGTTCATGCTTTTCTTGGAGGTTTCTGTTGTAGACTTTTTGACTTTGTTAACTTATTCTGTCTGTATGTTTTGCTCTTCTTTGTCACCAAAGGAAGAATGCAAAGTCTGAGACTGAATCTGGGTGTGTTTTCACTGCCTGGCCATATTCCCAACCAACTAACTTGACCCTTGAGTTTTTCAGTGGGGTATGA
Organism: Trichosurus vulpecula; assembly: GCF_011100635.1. Lineage (NCBI taxonomy): Eukaryota > Metazoa > Chordata > Mammalia > Diprotodontia > Phalangeridae > Trichosurus > Trichosurus vulpecula. Next base: position 169,785,570 of record NC_050574.1, read on the forward strand.
CTGCTTGTAGGCTAAAGAGTTCTATGTTCCACGTTTGGGGGGGAGGTGCCAGCTCTGTCACACCAGCACTACTCCTTCCCCAAAAACCCCCAACCCGGACTGGGCTTAAATCTTCAGCAGGCTGTGCACTCCTGCTCTGATCCACCACTTAATTCCTCCCACCAGGTGGGCCTGGGGCCAGAAGCAACAATAGCTGTAGCTGCCCTACCTCTGCTGCCCCTGGTGCTGGAAGCCAAACCACGAACTCCTTCCACTCTCGCAGCTTTTCCCACTAACCTTCTCTGCTGTCTTTGGTGTTTGTGGGTTGAGAAGTCTGGTAACTGTCACAGCTCACTGATTCAGGGTGGTAGGGCACATTCTGCCCGGCTCCTGGTCTGGTTGGTCTACGCTGCTCACACTGGGCTCTGCTCCGCTCCATTCCCAGCTCCCAGCTCCGTGTGGGATAGACCTCACCCAGAGACCATCCAGGCTGTCCTGGGCTGGAGCCCTGCTTCCCTCTGCTGCTTTGTGGGTTCTGCAGTTCTAGAACTGGTTCAGAGCCATTTTTTAATAGGTTTTTGGAGGGACTCGGCAGGGAGCTCACGCTGTTCCCTGCTTTCTAGCCACCATCTTGGCTCCGCCCAATCTCACTTTAATTAAATACACATATATCATTCAATTAGTTCAGGGGAAAAAGTCTGAACTTCAGGGAAAATACAAACAGAATTACAAACACAGACAATATAAACAGATCAACAGACAGGTTTCTGTCTGACCATAGCATACATGGTTACCAGAGCGAGAAGCACGAACATCTGGGTTTTCAAAGCCGGGGATGGGGGTGGCTCCTTGATGGCTACCCAGAGTCTCCACACCAACACTCTTCCAATGAGTGTGCCCCCAAAACAAAATGCCAACCTCAGAGCTTATATATACTTCTCCGCGCCCTGGGGCTTAGCACCTACTTAGCAAAATGGGGCGGGGGGGGGGGGGGGGGGGGAGCGGTCTGGGACCTGGGCCTTTAAGCAGGTCATCAAAGACTCTTGATTCAAACAAAAGACTCAATCAAAGGCACTTGATTGCCTTGGTGCTGAGAAGCACTCCAGTCCCATTTTGCCTGCCCTTACATTTGAAAGGCAAGACTCAACAAAGGCCTTAGTGTTGAGAAGCACTCAAACACAAAACAGCAAAAAGTCTCACCCTGCTTGGCATTACAATGAGTTACAGGAGGAAATAGACAGTAAAACTGTATTAATGGAGGACACCAACTTTCCCCTCTAAGAACAGGATAAATCTAACCACAAAATAACAAGAAGCTAATAACGTGAACAGAATTTTAGAAAAGTTAGATATGACAGACCTCAGTAGAAAACTGAATGGAAATAGAAAGACATATACCTTTTTCTCAATGGTTCATGGCACCTACACAAAAACTGACCATGTATTATGGCATAAAATCTTCAAAGCCAAATGCAGAAAAGCAGAAATATTAAATGCATCCTTTTCAGATCATAATGCAATAAAAATTACATTCAACAAAGAACCATGGAAACACAGATTAAAATTTAATTGAAACCCAAATTATCAAATCCTAAAGAATTAGTGAGCCAAAGAACAAATCATATAAACAATCAATAATTTCATCAAAGAAAATGACAACAATGAGAGAGCATACCAAAATTTATGGCATGAAACCAAAGCAGTAATTTAGGGGGAAATTTATATTGCTAAATGTTTACATCAATAAACGAGAAAAAGAGTAGGTCAATGAATTGGGAATGCAACTAAAAAAGACAAAAAGAGCAAATTAAAAATCCCCAATTTGGAAATTCTGAAAATCAAAGAGGAGATTAATAAAATTGAAAGTAAGAAAATCATTGTATTAATAAATAAAATGAGAAGATGGTTCTATGAGGAAAAAACAATTAAATAGATAAACCATTGGTTAATTTGATTTTTTAAAAGAAGAAAACCAAATTATTAGTATCAAAATGAAAAAAAGTGAATTCACTACCAATGAAGATGAAATTAAAGCAATCATTAGCAGCTATTTTGCCCAATTATATGCCAACAAATCTAACAACCTAAGTCAAATGGATGAGTATTTACAAAAACATAAATTGCCCAGATAATTGGAAGAGGAAATAAAATTAATAAATTTATCTCAGAAAAAGAAATTGAACCAACAATCAAAGAGCTCCTTAAGAAAAACATCCCCAGGAACAGATGGAATCACAAATGAATTCTACCAAACATTTAAAGAACAATTAATTTCAATATTATATTCAGAAAAATAGGCAAAGGAGTCCAACCAAATTCCACCACAAAGTGGATAGCTAGACCAGGAAGAGCAAAACCAGAGAAAGAAAACTAGAGGCCAATTTCCTTAATGAATATTCATGCAAAAGTATTAAATAAATACTAGCAAGGAGATTACAGCAATATATCACAAAGATCATACACTCTATGACCAGGTGAGATTTATAACAGGAATTTGGGGCTGGTTCAATATTAAGAAAACTATCAGGATAACTGACCATATCAGTAACAAAAACAACAAAAATCAAATGATTATTTCAATAGATGCATTAAAGACATTTGACAAAATACAACACTCATTCCTATTAAAAATATGAGAAAGCATAGGAATAAATGGATCCTTTCTTTTACAAAGTAGAATATATCTAAAACCATCAGCAAGCATTATCTGTAATTGAGGCATGCTAGAAGACCTTCCAAATAAGGTGAGCAGTGAAGCAAGGAGGCCCACTATCACCACTATTCAACACTGTACTAGAAACATTGGCTTTAGCAATGAGAAGAAAAAGAAATTGAAGAAATAAAAATAGGGAAAGAGGAAACAAAATTATCACTCTTGGACATGATGGTATACTTGGAGAATCCTAGAGAATTAACTAAAAAACTAGTTGAAATAATTAACTTTAGCAAATTTGCAAGATGTAAAATAAGCTCACATAAGTCATCAGCATTTCTATATACTACCAACAAAGTCCAGCAGCAACAGACAGAAAGAGAAATTCCATTTGAAATAACTGAAAACAACATAAAATACTTGGGAGTCTTACCTGGCAAGATAAAACCAGGAACTACATGAATACAATTACACTAACCTGTGCTGACTGGCACACTACAAATTCTTTACCTATTCCTAATTGCATCGCCAGTACATCAGGGCAATCCTTTTACATTTCACTCACTATCCAACTTACCACAGTAGCTTTTACAAATCTTTTAATCTCTCCTCAAACTTCCAAAAGCTCCCACTACTCTCAAACTATTAGGTAAGAACTGACACTGCTTCCTTTTTCACTAAAAAAAAAAAAAAAAAAAATAAGGCTTTCTACTCTCTTTCTACTCTTTCCCTCTCCCCACCCCCTCCTCTTTATTTTACATCATTCAGAAGCCTTCAGTCACTATATTTTCTTTCACTCATCTCACATGAAGAGCTGGCCTTCCTCACTCCAAAGACAAGACCTTTATATGTGCCCAAGTACTTCGCTCTCCCAGTAGACTGCACCCTCTCTTATCTTCAATCTTTCTATGCTTCTCTACTTCTTACAATTATGCTCATATATATTCCCTCTTCAAAAAAAAGCTCACTTAATCCATCCATTCCTGCTAGCTATCATTACTTATCTCTCCCCGCTTTTTTTACTAAATTCCATGAGAAGGCCATCTACAATCAATCCTTCCACTTCCTTCCTTCTCACTCTCTTCATAATTCTCAACAATAGGGCTTCTGACCTCATTATTCAACTGTCCAAAATTAGCAATTTTCTCAACTGCCAAATCTAATGGCCTTTTCTCCATCATCCTTCTTGACCATTCTGTAGGCTCAGACACTGTCAATCATTCTCTTCTCCTTGATACTCTTTTTTCTTTAGGATTTCACGACACTCTTCTCACCTGGTTCTCCCACACATTATTAGACTGTTCTTTCTCAGTCTTCTCTGCTCTATTTTCAACCAAGTCATACCCGCTAACTGTAGATATCCCACACGCTTCTGTTCTGGGTTCTCTTCTTATATGCTATTTCATTTGGTGATCTCATCAGCTCTCCTGGATTCAATTATAAGCTCTATGTTGATGATCCCTAAATCTACTTATGGAGCCCAACCTCTCTCTTAATCTCCAGATTTGCATCTCTAATTGTCTATTCAACAACTTAAATTGGATATCCAGTAGACATCTTAAATTCAGGATGTCCAAAACTGAAATCATTCTCTTTTCCTCCAAACCCTCCTCCTTTCCAAACTTCCTTACTGCTACTAAGGATACCACCATCCTCCCAGTAAGTCAGGCTCACAACTGTGGTATCATCCTCAACTCCTCAAACTCTCACATCTGATATTCAATTTGTTTCCAAATTCTGTCAATTTTACCTTTTAACATTCCTAGTTTATAATGCTCCTTTCTCTCTGACATTGCCACAATCCTGGTCTTCCTTATCACCTCATGCCCAGACTACTGCAATAGCTTTCTGGTTGGTTTCCCTGCCTCAAGTCTCCCCACTGAAGTCCATCCTCCACTCAACTGTCAAATGGATATTCCTAAAGCACAGGTTTGACCACATCACACACCTATTCCATCAACTCCAGTGACTCCTTATTACCTTCAAGACCTGATGTAAAATCCTCAGATTGGCATTCAATGCCTTCATAGCCTTGGCCCCTCCTAACCTTTCCCCAGGTACTCTCTGATCCTATGACACTAGCCTATTTGCTGTTCCTCACATAAAGCATTCCACTGTGTATTTTTTTTTGGCTATAACCCACGCCTTCATAGTCTTCCTCTTCATCTCTGCCTCGTGGCTTACATAACTTCCTTCAAGTCTCAGCTAAAATCCCAACTTCTATAGGAAGCCTATCATGATCCCCCTTAATGCTGGTGCCATCCCTTTGCTGATAATCACCAATTTACCCTGCCTATATCTTTTTCATACATTATTGTCTGCATGTTTTCTTCCATTACACTGTGAACTTGAGAGCTGGGAATGCCTTCTGCCTTTCTTTGTATCCCCAGCACTTAACACAGCACCTGGCAAATAGCAGGTACTTGCTGACTAACTGGCTGCCTAGGTATGGTGAGCTATCTCTCTCCTCTGCCCTAACCAAGCTGTACTTAGGGTTATATCTACCTGGGTGTTATCACATATTCATATGTCTATTAAACTTTCTTAATAGAACTCCTATGTTCCTTCAAGATTCAACTCAAGCTCTGCTTTTTACATGAAGCCTCTCATTATGCTACCCAACTGCTAATGACCTCTCTTCCCAAATCTCTTATATTTGACTATTTTCTATTTATTATGTATATATATATATGTGTGTGTGTGTGTGTGTATATATATATATATATATATATATATATATATATATATGTATTCAACTCTCCTTTTAGAACATAAGCTCATTAAGAATATAGTGTTTCTTTTTTTTTTTTGACTTGTTATCTCCAGCTCTCAGCACAGTGCCTGACACAAAGTAAATGCTAATCTAATAAGATGAATTTCAGTAGGGATATATGAAAACTCTTGTACTTATGTACAAAAAAATCAATTCCATAAATGTAAAATGGTAGAGGCACAGATGCATAGTTGTTCTGATACGGATCTAGGGATTTTAGAGGCTTGCAGATTCAATGAATCAGCAGTATGTTGTGGCAGCCAAAAAGCTTATGCAGTCTTGAGACCTAATAAGTAAGAACAGCTTCCAGAAATGAAAAAAATTGGTAGCTAGATGGCTCAGTGAATAGAGTGTTAGGCTTGATGTCAGGAAAACTCATCTTTCTGAGTTCAAATCTGGCCTCAGACACTTACTAGCTATGTGACCCTGAGATAAGTCATTTAACCCTGTTTGCCTGAGTTTCCTCATGTGTAAAATGAGCTTGGAGAAGGAAATGGAAAACCACTCCAGTATCTTTGTCACACATGAATGAAATGACTGAACAACAACAAAGCTTCCAGAAATAGGGACCTGACAATTCCACCACACTCTACCTTTTCATTCCTCCTCTGGAGTACTGTGTTCAGTTCTAGACACCATGTTTTAATAAGAATATTGATAAGCTCCAGAGTGTCCAAAGGAGAACAATCAAAATGGCTAAAGGCCTTGAGTTCATGATATATGAGGATCAACTGAAGAAAAGGGGTATGTTTAGCTTGGAAAAAAGTAGATTCATGGGGGACATGATAGTAGCTACAGAAACAAGCGAAAACTCAAAAAAAAAAAATTTAGGCTTGACAGCAGGAAAAAAAATCCTAGCAATCAGATTTGTCCAAAAGTGGAATAGTTTCCTTCAAGACCTGTTGATTTCCCCCTTGTAGAGATCTTCATACAAAGGCTGGATTACTATGAGTCAAGTAAGTTAGAGTGAAGATTGTTTTGCATATGGGTTGGACTAGATGCTGCTGAGAAAATTTCCAACTTTCAAATACTGTGAGATTTTTGTGGTAGCATGTTTACTTATGCTCATTGTGAATACTGCAAAGTTACATAAATGAGTATCCAATTAAATTTTCTTTTGGTCTTCTAGGCATGTAATATAACCAACCCTATTATGTCATGTATTGGTCAATCTAAAGAAATTCTTCAAGTCATTTCATTTAGCAATGATGTCTTTGTGTCTTCTGATTTATAGTAAAGATATCAATTAAGATACGGCTCAATTCCTTCAGTAATGTTCCAACTGTCAAATTCATTTTTGTTGATGGTCTAATAGTACTGTGTGATTCATAATATCCACTGCCTTCTTTCTAGCTAATCTCTCATCAATACTGCCAAAGTGAAAGGGGTCCAAAAAGGACTGAAGTATACCCTGCATTTCTGCCACTTTCATGGACTGCTTGATAAGTCTCTCTATATTTAACTGGAATGGCTCTCAAAAAGAAGACGTAGTCTTTTGCCAAGGTTTCCAAATTAGTAGAAACCATAAGAGCTTGTGTTCAACTGACCATAGCTTTTAAGAACCTATGCCAGAAGAAAGGAGTGAAGTACTTTGTTGGAGGACATGACAGAGATGCCTGTATTTTTATTTCCATGTTTTAACTTCAGCTCTGCCTACTAATCTTAAAGATGACATATACATATATACGTATACGTATACATATATATATATATATATATGTAGATAGATAGACAGACAGAGAGATAGATAGATATAGATATGTAGATATTCCCCAAATTCTTTCTATAGCATGACTATAAAGCCTAGGATTTACATGAAATTGTGTTTAGAAATCATTCATTGTGAGGGAGAGTTTTACAATAGTATATTTTAAATAGTAAATTTCATAACAGCTAAGTGTGCTAAGTAACATCAAATAAAACAACAAAAACAACACTTTTCATGACATCACAGGTGTGGAAATCACTCTATAGTTCATAAAATTACTACCAAAATATTCATGCATTTGGGGATTCATTACATAGGCTCCCTTCTCTTGGATATGCTATAACTTTATAAATACATTATTAGAATCTATATTTCCTACTTACATGAGTCATTTAATTCCAATTTATTTTGAATATGTTAAGGTATCAGTTTTGCCTTTCTAGATTCATGTATACAAGTAGAACACTTAAAAACAAAGTTCATTCAAAGACACGTTTGCTTTGTTCCATAGTAGAATTTCAAAAGGAATAGGTTTTCTTAGAATCGTGGCCTATGAAAGCTGGATGGGACAATTTAATCCAATTGTCTCATTTTACAGAAGAAGAAAATGAACTGCAGAGAGGTTCAATGATTTGCCCAAGGATGTGCAGCTAGTTTGTAGCAGAACAAGGACTCACATCTCCACCTTCCAACCAAGGCCAGTGTTCTTTCCACTGCGCTATATTACATCTCTCTGATGAAGAAGCCCACTTAAAGTAGATCATTTGTGGAACTACGTTAAACACATGAAAAAAGCAGAATTTTATTGCCCATAAAGAAATTTCTGTCCATGTTATTAATAAGTTAATTCTCTATTATTATGATTGAGAGAGATCAAAGGAAGACACTGTAATGGACCATCTAAACTTAATCTTCATTATTAGATTTATTCTCTTCCCCTCTCTGATTTTCACTTTAGCTACAGATCCTAATAAAATGCCCCAAATTGCTAACTTCTCCTTCCTTTTTAATTCATGTAGTAGAAAGGAGAAGGTTAAAGGAAGAATAGCAATGAGCACAGATATTCCAGTTATTAGAATCTGAATAACACAGAGGTGACTGCATAAACTATGCCAAGAAATAATTTTCATTTTAATTTTGTCTTCTATCTAAAAACAAAGAGTTCAGAGAACTCAACAGTATTCACAGTGGTTTAGGAATGTGCACACATATCTGACAATGTTTGTTCTATAATTTTTGAATTTTCTGAAAAAATATTTTGAAAGCTAATTAAAACAAAATGATAAAAATCCTAAAATAAAGATAGAAGTCTTAATATATTCCCTCAGAGCACAAGGAAGATACTAAATTTCAGAGTAAAATGTTTATTTCTGTAGCTGAATTCATGTTGCACTTCCCACTCACAAAACTTTCGGGAAAGAAAAATATTCACAGAATTATTTTAAGTGTATAGAGCCAACCAGTCCTTCTGTCTTCATGGATAAATCTCTTGCTCATGGTAGAGCCTAAAGAAGTGTTGATCTCTGTCAGACATTTGCTAATGCCGGAGTTTGGTAGGAACAGGGGAAAAGAGTCAGAAAATCCAGCTGACAGAAAGAATAGAAGCAAGATAGTCACATGGGCTCACAACATCAGTAAATTCAGGGGATACACTCTGTTTCTTAGGGTGAATTTACATCAGTTTATTAATTATTTTAGTTTTGAATTCTTTTAGCAGATTTTAAGATTTCTTAAAGGCAAGATTTTTTGCCTTTAGTCGTTTAAATCATCTATACTCCAAAATATTTCTTTCTTCTTAAATGAAAGCACCTAACAAGAAGAAAATTTAAAAAGCCCTTTTTAAGTTTTGCCTTTTCCTCCTCTGTTTATCTTTGGGTGCAGTAACTAACAACAGATTAAATTTTCTAATTGGCAAGATGATAACATGTAGTAAGAGGCCCAAATTTCCCACAAAATTCATGATCTTCTGATAATTAAAAAGTTCTGTATAAATTCTAAAGTGGGATATTGCATGCATTTCAGAATTGTATCTGAAAATATAATGCATAGAGAATAGATACGTCCTTGTTTAAAGAAAATCTATATTTCAACTCCCTCATTTTGTGAATGTGTAAATTAAGTCTTGGAGAAACTAAGTGACTTTCCTAAGGTGTAAAAAATGCAAATTACAGAACTACAACTACCTACTAAGTTTCCTATTTCCTATACCAGCATTTTAAAAAATAAAATACATAAATGGAAGAGGATGGCTATTCCTTCATAAAAGGATTCACTGTAGAATTCCTTTCAAGTTCTATGTTGGCATACCAATAATAATAACAACAACTGTAAATTTACATTTATAATAATAATAACATAAGGTTTGGAATTAAGTGAATTTCTAAATTACTTCAAGCTTTATTTCACTCATTTGAGTAAAGTGTAGACCAAAACACAGTTCTTTTGTAAAACCAGACCCATAACAAGACATCATATTACCAATAAAGATCTCCAAATATCTTAGAGAAATCAATCAATAAATTGTACTGGAACTGCATCACTATCACACACAGAACGGTCATCCTCAATTCCTGGACATAATGCTGATCCATAAAAACTTACTAACATTTTAAAAAGACACTTCAAAATCAAAAACTCATAATCTCCAAGACACATGGACAAGAAACCTTTCAAAACACAGAGACATAACAGTCGAGTTCAAGATCAAGAGGCAATAAAATGAGATAAACATGATTCCTATTACCCTGCCTACTCCTGGAGTTGTACTAAAAGCCTACAGAGGATATCTCTAGAACATTAAATATGAAAAAATTACAGCAAGATAGTAAGTTGATATTCAAAGACCATTGTTATCTAACACTAGTGATAAGGATGAAAATGAAATAATAATAATAATAATAATAATAACCATTATGACAATGACAATGGGACAGTTTAAATGTGATATGAGTCAGTTTCATATCATGGATAAAATGCTGGACTTGGAGTCAGGAAGAGCAGGAAGAACTTACTATTTATGTGACCCTAGGTAAGTCACTAAATGTCATCAAACCTTAGTTTCCTTATTGATAAAATGAGGGTAACAGGAACAACTACCCCACAGAGTTAAGAAGTTCAAATCAGATAATGTGTATCATATACCCTGTAAAACTTAAGAGCTATGTAAATAGGCTTTCTAACATCAACTATGCAAATATAATTATTTTACATACAATGAAAAAATGGGTTTTTCAATGCAAGCATCCTTTATTCTAGCTGCTTCAGATAAACAATAAAGATACAAAATAATCTTTTAGCTACAGAGATAAATTTCTTTTATATTTAATGTTTAATGGATATATATAGAAGTAATTAGTGTAATTTTTCTCCTCTGAAATCACTTGAGTTTTTAATTTTTTTTTTAATTTTGTATATGGGAATGGCAATACAGCTAATGTGACTAAACAGGAGTTCTTTTCTGGCATGCAGTCTATTTATGCAGATAAAAACACAAAATTTAATAACAGCGCTTTCTGCACTGAAGGCCAATTAGAACTCATACCTCATTCATTTTCATAACATTCCTAGGAAGTACCAGAATAATGCTATCCTCCTTCTATAAGTGTGAAAAGTGCTATAAAGAAAACTTAAATAGTTTGCCTGAGATTGCACAAAAACCAAGCAACAAAAATAGATACATATTTCATGCTTTCTGAGCAGTATGGCCATGGTTCTTCCAGAATGAGTTACCAACAATGTACAGGATCAGTAACAAAGAGATGGGTAATATGTATATGGAATTTTGCTAGAAATTTGACCTTAGCATTCATAAGACTTGTGCCTGAGCTTATGAACTTCCAAAGGTTATCTACTATTATCACATTAACTGTACATCAATATTAACATTCAGTGACTGATACATCTTTATGATATTTATGTCTCAATTATAAAACACATAGCAAAGTGGCTGTCATACATAACCAAATCCTAATTAACCAAATATGTCTTACATTCTTGTAAGATGTAGGCATAAACATTTTTCATCCCAGTCTGACATTTCCTTTGTCATCACCAAAAACTATTCTTAACTGTCTCTCTTCACCATTAGGGACTTATGCTTAGGTATAGCAATATGTCAAAGACCTATGATTTCTTCAATGTGGAAACTCCTAGCGCTGCAGATCTCAATTCTACTATTACTAAAACCTTGGAAATTTACCTGAGGCTAAGAGAGGTTAAAAAGCTTGCCCCTGGTCACAGAGCCAATTCAGTCAGTCATTCAATATACATTATTCGCCTACTATGTGCCAGGCAGTGAAAAGTGCTGGAGATACAAAGAAAGTGTAAAAGACAGTTTCTGGTATCCAGGAGCTCACAGTCTAATTAAAACGACATCAAACAAACTACATACAGGATAAATTGGAAATAATCAACAAACGGAAGGCACCAGAATTGAGAGGGATTATGAAAGGTATGCTTTGGAAAGTAGGAGGGTAGAAGGGCATTAAAGGAAGTCAGTAAATCCAGGAGGCTGAGATGAGGAAAGAGAAGATTTCAGAAATGGGGGACAGCCAGCAAAAACACAGAAGACTCTGGGGATGAAGTATCTTATTCAAGGAACAACAAAGAAGCCAACATTACTAGACTGCAGAGTATGTCAAGGGATGGAAGGTATAAGAAGACTAGAAAGGTCTAGGAGCTAAGTTATAAAGGGCTCTGAATGCCAAACAAAATTTTACAGCTGATCCTGGAAGTAATAGGGAATCATGGGGCAGGGAGTGACATGGTTAGATCTGTGCTTTAGGAAGATCACTCTGGCAGCTTAATGCAGGAAAGACTAGAGAGAGACGAGATTTGCAGTAGGCACAACAACCAATGGGCTATTGGAAGAGTCCAGGCATGAAGTGATAAGAGCCTACAGCAGGGTGATGGCAGCATAAGAGAATGAAATGGTTATGAGAGATAGTGCAAAGGTGAAATCAACTGACTTTGGCAACAGTATGAATATGCAGAGTGACAGTGAGGACTCAAGAATGATACCTGGTTTGGAAGCCTGAAGGACCTGGAGGACAAGGAGGATGGCAGTGCTCTCAAGAGAAAAGCAAAATTTGGTAGAGAGGAAAGTTTGGGGAAAAAATGAGATCAGTTTCAAACATGATGAGTTTAATATTTTTATGGGTCATCCAGTTGGAGATATCAAACGGATAGTTAGAGATGTAAAGCTGGAGGTCATCAGAGAGGTTAGTTACGGCTGGATAAATATAGCAAAGTGAAATAGTACAGAGGGAGAAGAGAGGAGAGCCTAAGACAAGCCCTGTGGGACATACATGATTAGTGAGTATGAAATAGATGAAGATCCAGCAAAGGATACTGAGAATGAGCAGTCAGGTGGGAAGAAAACCAGGAGTGAGCAGTGTCATGAAAACCTGAAGAGAAGAGTATCAAGGAGAAGAGGGTAACAGTGTGAAAGGCTGCAAGAGAAGTCAAAAAAGATGACAACTGAAAAGAGTACATTAAATTTGGCAATTCATAAAGCATAAGTAACTTTGGAGAGAACAATTTTGTTTGAATGATCAAGCTGGTAGATAGACTACAGAATTATGAAGAGAGTAAAAGGAAATTTAAGTGCTTCTTGTAGAAACCATTTTCAAGGAGTTTAGCCATTCCTTCTCAGGGAATTTAAAGACATAGGATGAAAGAAGGGATGGATGGATCAAGTGAAAGGTTTTTGATGATAGATACATGGGTGTGTTTATAAGCATAGAGTAAGCAACTAGTACATAGGGAGAAAATAAAGATATGGAAAAGTGGGGATAATAGAGGGGCCCATCTGTTGGAGAAGATGGGATAAAATAGGAGCACTCCTGCATGTAGAGTGTTTAGCCTTGGCAAGGAGAAGAGTCGTCTTTCATCTGAAACTGAGGCGAAAGGGGAATAGATAGTGGCAGAGAGCATATGGGTAACGTGAGATGAAGAAGATGGAAAAAGAGGACTTCTTGGCAAATGGCTTCAATACTTTCATATGAGACCAGGTTCTCAGCTGAGAGGGTGGGGGAAAGGAAATCATATGAGGTTTGAAGAGAGAAGAAAAAACTTGGAAGAGCCACTGTGGAGAGTGAGATAGTGAGCTGACAAAGGAGATGCAAAAGGATTATCTAGCAGCAGTGAAGGTCCAGTTGAAATGAATATAGATCTGTAGTGGACCCACTCAGAAGAGTTACATAATGTTCTTCTCCACCTTCATTCAGCAATTCATTGTAGGAGTGAAAGCAACAGATGATAGGAGTGGTCCAAAGCTGAAGCTCGACAGGATATAATCAGTTAATGTGACAAGGGGGACAGGGACACAAAAGAAGAGGACAGTGTTGAGTTAAAACTAGTCCTCCAAGGGGTCAAGGTAGGGAAAGGAGAGTGACTAACACAGGGGTGAGAGACTGAGAGAGAAGTGAGGGTTTGAGGGATTACAGGTCATAATATGGAAGAAGAGTATGATTTAGTATGGGAAAGGAGAGGGAGAAGTGAAAAGCCAATAGACCACAAAGAGATAAGGGAATTTCAGAATTCTTTTTTTTTAATATTTATTTTTATTTTTAGTTTACAACAGTCGATTCTACATAATTTCGAGTTCCAGATTTTCTCCCTTCCCTACTCCCTCCCTCCCCAAGACGGCATGGAATCTCATATAACTATCACAAACAACTTCACATTGAATTAATTTATACACTAGTCAAGTTGCGGAGAAGAATTATAACCAATGGAATGAGTCATGAGAAAGAAGAAACAGAACCAAAACAAAACAAAACAAAAAAAAAACAACCCAAAAACAAAAACAAAAGAGAAGAGAAAAAGGCGAGCATGAAGTGTGCCTCAATCTGCATTCAAACTTCATAGTTCTTTCTCTGGATGTAGACAGCATTCTCCATCGTCAGTCCATTGGAGTTGTGCCTGCACCTTGTGTTGCTCAGAAGAGCGAAGTCTGTCAGGGTTGGTCCTCAAGGAATCCATATATCTGTGGTTGTGTACAGTGTTCTCCTGGCTCTGCTCCGCTCACTCAGCATTATGTCGTGTAGGTTTTTCCAGGTTGTTATGAAGTCTATATCATCCCCATTTCTTATGGCACAATAGTATTCCATTACCTTCATATATCACAGCTTGTTCAGCCATTCCCCAATTGATGGGCATCTCTTTGATTTCCAATTCTTGGCTACCACAAAAAGAACCACTATAAATATCCTTGTACATATGGGTCCTTTTCCCGCTTGTGTGATTTCTTTGGGATACAACCCTAGAAGTGGTATCGCTGGGTCAAAGGGTATGAACATTCCTGTGGCCCTTTGGGCATAGTTCCAAATTACTCTCCAAAACGGCTGGATCATCTCACAACTCCACCAGCAATGCAACAATGTTCCAATTTTCCCACATCCTCTCCGGCATTTATCATTTTCCTGTTTTGTTATTTTAGCCAATCTGACAGGAGAGATGTGGTATCTAAGAGTTGTTTTGATTTGCATTTCTCTAATCAGTAGTGATTTAAAGCATTTTTTTTTCATATGCCTATAGATAGCTTTAATTTCTTCCTCTGAAAACTGCCTGTTCATATCCTTTGACCATTTCTCAATTGGGGAATGGCTTGTATTCCTATATATTTGGCTCAGTTCCCTGTATATTTTAGAAATGAGGCCTTTATCAGAGATACTAGTTGTAAAGATTTTCTCCCAATTTTCTGCTTCCCTCCTAATTTTTGTTGCATTGGCTTTTTTTGTACAAAAACATTTCAATTTAACATAATCAAAATTATCCATTTTGTATTTTGTAATCCTCTCTATCTCTTGTTCGATCATGAATTCTTTTCTTTTCCATAAATCTGATAAGTAAACTATTCCTTGCTCTCCCAAATTACTTATACTATCAGCCTTTACTCCTAAATCATGAACCCATTTTGACTTTATTTTGGTATATGGTTTAAGATATTGGTCTATGCCCAGTTTCTGTCCTACCATTTTCCAATTTTCCCAACAGTTTTTGTGAAATAGTGAATTATTAGCCCAGAAGCTGGCCTCTTCGGGTTTATCAAAGAGTAGATTGCTATAGTTGTTGACTTCTCCATCTTGTATGGAATTTCAGAATTCTTAAGCATGGAGGTGGTGTGTCTGTGGGTGATGACAAGATAACTAGCTTTATAAAAAGCTGAGGTGGCATGGAGGAGTAGGTCATGGGAAATTAGTAAAATTCATAAACTGTAAAGTTAGGGTGTCTGAAGAAGTATCAATATGTATTTTGAAGTCCTCTAGGATGAGGACAGGAGTTGAATAAAGGAGGATAAGATTGTGAGCTAGACAATGAACTCGCTGAGAAAGAGGGGGAGTATCTCTTTGTTAGTAGACAAAAGGTTACTATAATTTTGATTAAGTGATAGATATAGACCGAATGAAACTCAAGAAAGCTTACTGAGTGATGCTGGTAGAGGGAGAACCTGGAAGTGGAAATAGGGAGCAAGGAATATTCCAATTCCACAACTTCAACCACTGAGTTCAGCAGGAAGGAGTGAAAATGCAGCCAGTGTTGGGAAAGGGTTGCCAGGGATGCTATGTTTTTAGCAGGGACATGTCTCAGTGATTGCTAGAAGATGAGAGGTGTGAGAAAGGAAAGAATTTCAGATGAAAGCAAGTTTGTCACCTGTGGAGTAAGCGAGTAGCTTTGAGCGGGACATTGTGGTGGCAGAGCATGTTGAGGTGAGAGGAATGAAATGGGGAAGGTGACTCGAATGATGGCTAAGGAGGTTCAGAATTACTAGATGAGGAGGGTATGATTCCAGAAGGGGTTTTTTCATCATTAAGGGAAGATTTTAGATGGATTGTCAATGCTCGTAAGGCTCTGGCCTTTGGGGTGAGGGTGGCGGAGGAGGGGGTCCTTTCAGGGACTTAGGCAATTCAGGTTAGAGAGCAAGTACTTGGAGCTAAAGGTATTCCTGACTCCAACTTTAATATTTTATCCATCATGCCATAATGCCTCTCTAGGTGGCACACATTGATTCTCATATTAAACTAAGCAAAAGAAAATTAGGAAGGTAAATCTTCTATTCCAAAAAAAAAATCACAACAAAAGCAAATCTCAGTGGGGGATTTCATTATGGTACAGGTCCTTTCCATTAGCATGAATCACAGAGTAACTGAAAAACACCCTCCTCTGTTTTGCATTGAAAAAAGAAACAAATATTTTTCACAAAAGAACTAAGTAAAAATAGCTGAAATGAGAGAACGGAGACTTCTATTATATTAATATGGAAATTCTTTTGAGATAAGGGATAGAATTTCATATTTTTAACCATGTCAAATTTGATGCCTCTTTTATTAATAAAGAATATGATAGTTAAAATTAATTTTAAACAAATACATATTAACTTTTTTTAAATGGAGGGCATTATGTGTTAAAATATAATAAATGGAGATATGCTGAATTTTAGAGAGTAATGTAAATGAACAGTCAATACTAGTCAGGGACAACCAGGTTAAAGTCTTGTCTCTAGGTTTGTGACCATGAACAAGTCATTTAACTTAGCAACTTTTCAATACTAAGTTATGGTAAAGTTATGTTGAAAGAGTCTCCATACTGGAAATTCCCTACAGATGTGAAAACACAGGTTGCGATCCCCCCAAAGTTCAAATTCAACAATATAATTAGAATAGTTATAACTTATGGTTATTTATTATAAATCAGTAAATCTATATCAATTTCTTAGAAAAATTTTGTGATTAAGTCACAACAGGCCACAGACAATATAATGGGGCTTCACAGGGTTTTCAGAGGATCCTCTATCGATATTTTAATAAAGATATTATTAAGCTGCTATGTTAAATGGTACTATGGGCTGGGGGGTAGGTTCTTGTGCTTAAGTCAAGCTAAAAAAAATCCCTCTACACATCAGTTTTTAAATTGTAAATTTGTCTCTCTGAAGTGAAGCTTATTAATAACGTCACTAAATGGTGATCAGAGATAACAAGAGCTAATTAGCCTTACTATTATTCTAAAAACTGTATACATAGGTACCTAGGCTATATAAAATAGCAAAAATGCCTTTTTATGTTTCTAAACAAAAGAATAACAACAACACACTAAATCAACCTTCCTGAAATGGACCCCAAAAAGGGAAATGTACTCACACCAAGTGCTAATGGGAACTATTAATATACGGGAACGAAGTAAAACCATGTGTATCGATTTACTGCTGAGTAACAAGGAATCACATCCACCTTTGTGACTCATAAGATGAAAAGAAATAAGTATGAATGCACTTCAAGACATGCTTGCACAGTATTAATATAACATAATATCCCAAGTTAATTCATCTTCTGGGAGCAACATTTCTTTTAACAAAATTTCTGGAAGTGGACAGGGTTGGCCAAAATTCTAATCTTGTCAATATGAATCCATGGCAGCAGTAGCAGTTGAGGAGGGGAGGAAAAGGAGACCTTTCAGGCATAACAGTGTATAAGTTCCCACGGACTTTAGCAAAACATTTGACATTTGGATACAGAGATGCGGGATACACAATAAAACAGTTATAAACTGGATGAATGACCAAACCCAAAGAAGAGTTTTCAATGAATATCAACACAGAGATAAGACTCTAGTGACTGCCACAGGAATCTGTTCTAGGCCTACTGCTATTCATTATTATCAATGACTTGGATGAAGACATGCTACTAAATTCACATATGACACAAAGCTAGGAATGATAATGAACATGTTGCTGTTGCTGCTGTTTGTCCTTCGCTCTCAAAGAAGACCAAGACATCAGGGAGGCTATGCTGCGACATGCAAGTGAACTGGATTTTAGTGAGGGAAGGCTGTGCAAAGTTGCCAGCCTCACTTTTTCCTCTGAAGCCATAGCGAACATCTTAAGTAACAATCAGAATCATAAAAGATCCAGAATGATGACGCGAATCTAATAAGTTAAAGTTTAATAGGAATAAATGCAAAGACCTTTTGATATCTCCCTTTAAAAAACTGATAATACATGTAAATACAGCATGCCTAAAGCTATGACAATGATATGCAGCTGAATGGGCAGGACACTACGTTAGGACATCAGAACATACATTCTGGACAGGCATTGCAGGTACACTGAGGTGGACACAGAATTGAACAGGATGAAGAGACTGAACTAAATGCATCTGAGCAGGGGCACAGTGCTTTCAACAATCCCAAGTTGTTCTTGGACACAAAAATGCATTTAAAAAAAGCCAGCAATATTCTCTTGGTAATGCCATATGGCTGTAAATTATAATCAGCCAGGTAAAAAAATTACGAGTGACCCAAAGAACAAAGGAGAAAGGCATAGTGGGGAAATGCAGGCTATATAATATTGCCAATGATAACCTCTACACATGGAGTAGTGTAAAAAACTGGGGAAACATTTAATTTGAAAAGGAAATAGGCTACTCATACAGCAAGGGTGAAAGATAACAGATGGACATTGAGTGTTGCACTGGTACTCAAGAAATGTTAAAAGATCTAGAAGAAAACCTCTAATGCTGAGTATCAATTTTTTATGTAGTACTTAAAAGAATTTCACAGGCCAAGGTGAGTATGGACTATGGTCTGAACCTCTGGAGGTGGTGCCCATATTGATGAGATCATGAATCCATTGAAGAATTTAAGGAGACTGAGGAGGACACAATAGTTAACTTTAAATATCTGATAGTTATCCAGCAGAAAAGAATTTAGACTTGTTCTTCTTGGCCTCTGAAGGCAGAACAAAGGACATATTTAAGTTTACAGAATGCTAGGCATGTACTCAAGAAAACTTGGGTTTGAATTCTGTCCTAGAAAATTAGTAGCTACCTGATAATCTGGGCAAGTCACCTAATCTCCCTGGGCCTCAGTTTTTTCATCTGTCAAATGAAAGAGCTGGGCTTGATGACATTAAGGTCTCTTTCAACTTGAAATTTAGGTTCCTGTATTATACTCTAAGAAATGTAGATTTGGGCTGAGTGAGTATAAGGCAAGTTCATAACATGAAGAGCTTTCCAGAAGTGTAAATGGCTGCTGTGGGAGAAAGTGAGTTATTCTTGCATCTGAGGTTTTTTGAGTAGCAGATGGATGTCCATTTTTATGGAATGTTGAACCAGATGGCCACCTCTAAAGTTTCTTCCAATGCAAAATCTGTGATGCTGTTTTCAACCACACCACAATCTTAGCTAGGGCTTAAACAGCCAAGCAAGGTGGGGGACAGGCGAACTGGATTCGAACTGTATATAATCCCTTCATAACTAGACAGGAAAGTACAACCAAGATGGACTGAAAGGAACAAGATGTCAAAGCTTGCCTCTCTTAGAAAAACTAGAAGGCAAGAGTACCCTAGTAAGGCTTTGTAGTCCTGGATTACATATATCTCTGTATCTTGTATATTACTTCTACTGATTGTTAAGAAAATTTCAGATACCAAAGCATGTTTGAAGATATTTGATTTGCTAACAGAAGAACACCATAGTACAAAATGGTATGGTAGTGAATTATCTCCACCCCCTCCTTCTCAAGAACTTCAAAGAAGAAATTTTTCCTGAACTTTCCGACACCTACCTGAAATCCATGCTTTCCTCTCCACCATGTGCTCAATACTTTTGGTGGCATGTCAATTACTGACACAATGTCTCCCACCTATGAAATAAAAATTGAAGGAAATCA
The DNA here is from genome assembly GCF_011100635.1 of Trichosurus vulpecula. Lineage (NCBI taxonomy): Eukaryota > Metazoa > Chordata > Mammalia > Diprotodontia > Phalangeridae > Trichosurus > Trichosurus vulpecula. The sequence goes on from NC_050574.1 coordinate 169,805,349, forward strand.
AATGCATAACTACTGTTGTGGTTAGAATTTGAACCTAAGCACTGGAATGAAGAAAAGTATCATTCCCTACTCTGATTACTATCCTTTAAAGAAACTCTCCCTTTAAAGGATCCCAAAATTTACTGGAGTTCTGCTTCCTACAAAATGCATCTTTGTAATGGCTGCATAAAAAGACGTCAACAATTAGGTAAACGAGCTGAATGGATTTCACTCAATTTGTGCATTGATCAAGTGATCACAGAAGGTCATATTCAAGAGCTAGTCTGAATTTTAGATTTTGTCCCTGGTATACAGTCATCTTTTGTTTTCAATATGGTTCGAGCAAGGTGACAAGTGAGGTACCAACATCAGACTCATTTTTGCTAATAGCAATTTAACAGCTTACATTCAGATGATGTTTGAGGCTACTAACTGCTTATACATATATCTTGTTTAATCATCACAACTATCCCCATTTTGAAGATAAGGAAAATAACTTGTTCAAGGCCACACACCTAGTAAGGTGGAGCCAGGACTTCTGACTCCAAATCAGTGCTCTTTTCAAGAGATTAAGTTGTAAATACAACACTAAATATTTAATCTTCCAACATGAAGAGACCCCAACTGGCCAATCAATTGGCAAACCAAGTATAATATTCCATTATTTACTTCTTCTTTAAGTTGATGGTTGAAAACGCATTGAAACTGTTGATTTCCTCAATGATGAATAACAGAATTGACTTCAATTTTTATGATGCTATAAAAGTTCACAATTCCACCTATCTTGTTTACCATTTATTTTAATAGCAAGACATTTATCACTTAAAAATCAAAAGATAAACTTATTCCATGATAAAAACAACACAATTAAATAAAACACAATCTGAAATACTAAAACTAATAACCATCAATTCACAGATTTAGGGCTAAAGGAGATATTGAAGGTCTATTTCAATCACCTCAATTTACATATCACTTTCTTTTTACAAATGAAGAAAATGAAGACCAACGAGATTAAGAGACTTTCCCAAGGTCATACCGACAGTAAATGACAGAGCAATAATTTAAACTAATATAGTTGTGTGTCTACACATACACACACATTCACATATATAAATATACACCTATGTAAATATATATGTACCTATAAATATATATATAAGAATACATCTATAATATTAGAATCATTTTTGATTTATTCAAAACTGCAGAGAAAAAAATAGACATGCCAAGATTCTTCGCATTTTTATAATACAAGTCTTTGTCTCTACCTGGCTCTAAAGAGGGGGACTTAAATTGCACAAAGTGAAAAGTTCAAATTATTTCACTCGAAAATTAAGTCATAACTAAAGAATCAAAATAACTGTCATTAACATCAAGCAGTTTTGAAAGAAAGTTAAATTTTTCCTACTTCAGTATTTGAGAATTTCACTTGGACATCTATATTCAGTTATTACCTCTAAAGACAATTCATCAGGAGCACGAGCAGTATATCTTTTGATAACATGGGCAGCACCAACAGCAGGTGTGTTAATTGAGGATTCTTCATGAACTAACAGGTGATTTCCCTTGTTATCAATCTGTTTAAGAAAAGAGAGCAGTATGTCCTATGAGGTATTTGAGGGCATGTGAAATTTCATTTCTATCTAGTGGACTCTACAAGTTGATTCAGAGAGCACACAGCTCAGAAGCCTTGAAGAAAAAAAAATTGATAAGAATAATAACAGATATTAAATTTATCAAAGAATGTGAGAGAAAGAAGTGAATAAAGCTGTACACAATACAATTAAGGTCAAATATACCATGAATTTGTGAGATGTTTACATTTTTAAAATAGCTGTAACAGTTATTATATATAGTGCTAGACACATTGTAAATCCTAAATAAATGTTGATAAGATACTTTATCTTTCGTATTTTTAAAATTTCTTGAGTTCTAGGTTAGTCAGGACTATAAACTATAACTACTTTTCCATGCTCTCAATTTAAAGCAATAAATGTCAAGGCAATTAACATTCCTTACCACTAGGAGCTTATATTAAAATATTTATTATGTTTCTGTTATCTACCAATCCATAAATCAGTTAGCAAACATTTATTAAATACTTATCCGTGCACTGTACTAGGCACTAAGGGAAGGTACCAAGTAAAAAATTAAACACTCCCCATTGCCATGATTATCAACCAAAGAAAAAGATGACCACCATACTACAAACTTTAAGCAAACTTTTTTTTTAAGAAGTTACTCGCTGTGATGATGGCTTATTGAACACAGACAAAACATTACCTACTCCAGCAAAAACCTAAAATTCACACCACAGAGAATAATGATAAAGTGGTTTCTTTCAAAACTCAGCTCAAATGCCTCTTTCTACCTAAAGCCCCTCTTTACTAGTTCTTTGGTATATTCTTTAAATATTCATATATGTGCATTTCATCTCCCAGTTAGAATGAAAGCTCCTGGAGCTCAGGAATTGCTTTAATTTTTTTCTTTTTATCCCCAGCACTTAGCATTAGTGGCATATGTTAGGAACATAAAAATATTTATGAATTTCACAAGTATGAAATGTTCTATGTGTGGTGATAATATTCTACATGGTATATTCCATGTGTAGTAAAGAGTAGAGAAAAGATTAAAATTGTAAACCTTTATATAAAAACTTACTGTAAGAAGACAATGCAAATAAACACCATTTCTCTGAATCATAATAAAAAGTTGAGCAAAATTTTTGCTTCTCATGAAACTAAACAATTTTCAATATTAAGCCTTAAATATTTTTTTTAAATTGACTTAGTGAGCTAAAAACTTCAATTTTAAATGAAAATAATTCAAGTAGAGGATATAGTTAGACAGTTACCTCCATCCAGGTAAGAGCAGGTCCACAATTGATCTTGTTCCCTGCAATGGCTGAGAGGCGTGACAGGTATGCCACAAGCATCTGAGTGACCAACTGTTGACAGAAAGAACAAGCAGAGTAACTCTGAGACAAAGTTCTCTCCTAACTGATAAAATAATTGGTAACAATGTATAGCTTTAGAATCAGGAATTTATAGGCATTCCAGCATTCAAAGGAGGGAGATGGCATAAGCAACAGGATTCATCATCATAAGACCATTTCAATGTTTCAAAGGACATGTGACTTCATCACTCAGAGCACTCCTGTCATAACTGAGTATACACATCGACTGGGGGCCAGATTTTTGGTGAAGAATCTCTTCAAACACAGCTACAATGATCCTTTGATGAGAAACACAAATTCCTGCACCAAGTGGACATTCTGAGCCTTTCTGGCTCAGTAAGATCTGCCTGAGATTTCATTCTTACACACTTTTAGAACCACTATCATGTTTACACAAACAGAAGGTTTCTCTCTAGTAGAGGAGTAATGTGATTCACATTACACATAAAGCACATCAGAGAATGTGATATGAAAGTGCTTTATTTGATGAGTACTTCACTTGTTTGCATACTGTTTGCCACTATAAGTCAGATTTATCTTACATATAGAACCTTCATCTTTTTTACTTGACTATGCCTTAATGATACCTTGATAGCCTATAATTATATATCAGATTAGTTTCCATTTCTATTCTTGCATTTAAAACATAGATACATAGCAAAGAGTGAAGGCAGGAATGGTCTAGATAAACACGTAACTAGATATAGGAATAGCTAGGTAGTTAACTAAAAAAAATCAAATAAATAATTAACATAGTTTATTAAATGGTAAAAAAAAAAAAAAGTAAGCATAAAGGTAAAAATCCAAGTAGTAACATTCTGGGTTCCAAGGAAAAAAGAACACTACAGTATCATCCCTACTGACTGCAGAGAGTCCAAGGATTAATATACAAACTGAGCAAGAATCAAGATTCTTAAATTTTTTCATTTTGACAAATTATCTTATTTTTATTAATGCGTTATTTATACATTGCACTCATTTGCAACTTCTATCTCTCCACCCACCTCCCCTGCTCCCACACACATCTTGGACCAAAAATTTTAAAGAAATAATAAAAAAGTAGTTCAAACATACAAACATATGCAGACAATACATCACAATACTTCCATACCCATAGACCTACCCCTCCCCACACACATATACACTTCAGCAATGAAAGAAGGGAGGTCTAGCATAACATTTTATTTTAAAGTCATTTTAATACTGAAAGTCCTTTTTTTTCTTTTGCTTTTCAATAATAAAATAGAAATACAAACTGAAGGTGAAAGGACAACTTATATTTAGTATATAGACCAAGATGCTGGCCAGTTAAAAAAAAAAAACAAAAAACGTGATTACTTCGCAGAAATGCTGACTGCTTACCTCTGAACTGTCCTTCAAAGTGTCAGAACGGGGAAGTTCAGAGAGCTGGGAAAAGCGTCTATCATAAATACATAGATGGAGATGTTTATCAAGTACTCGGAAATCTTCATAACTTCGCTTCACAATCCAGCTTTTACCCTGTATGTAGAATGAAAATATCATTGTAATTGAGCTCTTTTGGAGACTTACTATGAATTCAGAGTTCATACTTCAAGCCCACAAACTTACACATAAAAAGAAGTTCCAGTGAAGCTTTTCCATTATTTCCAGTAGTTTGAACTGGCATGCTCCAGCTAAACCTGTATTACATTGAACTTCACACTTTAATAAGTTGGTTACAGGAATACTCTACATATAGGGCTTGGCAATTATATGCCAGGCAAATACAACAACATTCAAACTGATCTGAGTACTAGTCTACTTCCTCAAACCACTTTTGTTTGAGTATTGACTCTTTTCCATGAGATATATGCCTGCTACTGCTCCTTCCTCATAAGAGTTGACCCTGGTCACCTCTCCTTCCCCACAACTACGCCAGAACAAACAGAACAAAAGCTAAAACCTTAGCATACACTACTGAAATGTTAACTGCTGCCTTATTATGATGACAATTCAATTAGTTTAAAAAGCAACAGTTTTTTTTTTAAAATTTTTTATTATATATTTTTTTATTTTTAGTTTGCAACACACGGTTCTACGTAATTTTGAGTTCCAAATTTTCTTCCCTCCCTCCCCCGCTCCCTCCCCAAGACGGCATGGAATCCCATATAACTTCCACGTATAACTTCGCATTGAATTACACACTACTCAAGGTGTGGAGAAGAATTATGACAATGGAATGAATCATGAGAAAGAAGAAACAGAAGCAAAAAAACCAAAACAAAACACAACCCAATAACAAATACAAAAGAGAGGAAAACAAGGGGTAGGGGGAGAAAAAGGTGAGCATGAAGTGTGCCTCGATCTGCATTCGTACTTCATAATTCTTTCTCTGGATGTAGATAACACTCTCTATCGTGAGTCCTTTGGAGGGGAGGTGTCTCTGCATATTGTGTTGCTGAGACGAGCAAAGTCTGTCAGGGTTAGTCATCACAGAATCCATATATCTGTGGTTGTGTTTTCCTGGCTCTGCTCCACTCACTCAGCATTATGTCGTGTAGGTTTTTCCAGGTTGTTATGAAATCCGTATCATCTCCATTTCTTATAGCACAATAGTATTCCATTACCTTCATATACCACAGCTTGTTCAGCCATTCCCCAATTGATGGGCA